>NC_134532.1:71050124-71350601 GCF_050624435.1 Tenrec ecaudatus
CAACATTTTGCTTTCTCTTAGCAAAAGGTATCCCTTAGATTATCTTCCCGTTTAAGTTTTTGACTCACAGAAAGAAAAGACAGTATTAATGAAGGTAGTAAAAAAACGTTGACTAGTTCTTGATTTTTTTTTAAAAAGCAAAAGTAGCTGTTTTGCACAATTTAGAACTTCGGAGACAAAGATGACCATTAAAAAGACTTACAGTGATAGACATGTTATCAATTTCATTTGGCAGTATCTCCTAAAAAGTGTGTGGGCTAGAATCTAAATATCCTTCTGTGTTGGGACAGAGGCTGAGTGGAAGATTACATTACTCGACATACTTTGGGAAATGGTCACCTATGTGCCAACGATCTCTCGGGCTAACCAGTGGGTTAACCTCAGTAATAGCAGAATGTGTTGTTCCAGTGTGCTTTGGGGACAAGTCTTCTGAGTGATTATTAGCATCTGATGGATAAAAGGAAGACCCCCGACTTGTGGCTAAAGCCAGTGGTCCTTCTCAGGAAAGCTCCCTCGCTGTTCCATCCACCACTAGAGTGGAGCTTTCATCTGGTTATCTTTCAAGGCAGCCTGGGTGGCCACCCAAAGCACTTGACATCTTGATGCACTTCAGCAGTTTTACACATATACAAACTTTGTAGAAAAATAAATTTATCATTCGTCACCACATATGTTGATCTCGGGGAGCCAGGGAGGGGGGAGGAGGGGACATGAGGTTGAGTTGCTTACAGTCTTGCCTCCCGAGCTGTTTGCTGAGCTCTCTCTCAGGCACTATTGTTTTATTTTGGTTTGGAAACTAAAAGGGCCCCACAACTGCCCCCCACCCCAAAGCCAGCACAGTTGTATTGATCTAAAATAGATAAACGTAAAGGAAAATACCAAGTGCTGATAACACTCTCCACTTCTGTCAGGAAGAAGTTTGCAGCAAACCTTGATGGTATCTAATCTGTTATCACCCCTCCAGGGCCCTCTAGGCAACCGTGACCTATTCTACTTTGCTTTGAGGAACATGATAAAGGGGAAGAAACAGCTGGTTTAAGAAAAGCCTTAGAAACAGGGTTTGAGTTTATAAAGGCAATGATAATATTTTCACATGGAATGGGTTTAGATACATGCTGCACCACCAGGGAGGAGAGGAGCCCCAGTCACAATGTTTTCTTAGGATATTAAGAGATTGCTCTAAAAATGGAAAGTCTATGTTTCTTGTTGAGAGAAAAAAAGTGAAATGTACATAGCAGAATACAAAATTCTCTTAAGTGTATCCTACCGTTGTTGAAGCTGGTCTTTTCCTACATGCCATTTAGGTTTATAACTGCTAACTTCAGATTAGTGTGTGTGCGCGACTTCGCCTAACTAAACGGAATCCGTCTCATTACATTCTTCTACGTTGCTTCTTTCAATGAAAACAACTACAAAACATTTTCAAACTTAAAAAAATCAATCCGTGCCTACACACAGTTATCTGTTTATTAAGGTCCAATGTATGATTGTGACTAGGTATGTTAGTTACACGCGAAGCCTAGAAGCATCTACTTCTATTTTAGCATCATCTCCTGATATAACTCAGGTTAAAATATTTCACTACTCTTCAGCCTCGGA
Source organism: Tenrec ecaudatus (assembly GCF_050624435.1). Lineage (NCBI taxonomy): Eukaryota > Metazoa > Chordata > Mammalia > Afrosoricida > Tenrecidae > Tenrec > Tenrec ecaudatus. The sequence goes on from NC_134532.1 coordinate 71,051,724, forward strand.
TTTTTCTCATCTGTTAAATGGACTTGGCTCCATTTTTCCTACCTTTTTTGTTTTGTTTTTTTTTTTGAGTAGCAAATAAACCATTATACATGGAAGTGCTTTATAAGATATGTCACCAATTTGGATTCCTCATATTTTATTTAAGGAACTACTATAGAAGTCTATGGATAATCCCCGATTACGGTGTCAACTTTCATAGAAGAAGTTATCTTGATATCGATACTGTTGGGTAAAGAAGCTTGCAACAGGAAGATCTGTAGTGAAAAGCCATCGTGTGTAAAGATTACCAACTATGCCATCAATTTAACAACACAACAAAAGGAAATATGAATTCCAACAAGATCCATAAACGATTTGTAGAATGAAAATGCAATATTCCTTTCCAGCCACCACTAGCAGGTGAAGCATCTGGTAGATGTCAGCATGAGGTAAAAAAGGCATTCTTTTAAGAGCTGAGGTACATGTTACATTCTGATCAACACGTAATTAAACACAGTGCTGTCTTCCAAAGAGATTCTGCAGTCATCTCTTTAATTTATACAGATCTTTCTTTATCTATTACCTGGGATGTGACTGCGGCAAGTGTAAAACAATTCTTTGCAATAGTCCTTGCAAAGCAGGGGCAGCACGAGGTCTCTTTCCAAGACTTCTCTCTCAGATGCGTGGAAGAGGCTCTGAGAATGTGGAGAGCAGTGAGCACACTTGATTTCTTCCAGTAACTTCCCACATTCGGTGTTGTTGGTAACAGAGAATATCTGAAAGTCATATATCAGAAATAGGCTTAAAAAAAGTTGTATAGCTATCTTTAGTTCTTTAGTAAGAAAGCAAGTCAGAAATACAGTCAACTGGAAAAAGCAGCTATATCACAATACAGAATTGTGTCTTCATAAGCACATACAGTTAGTTTCATGCGCTGAGGTGCACTATCAAAGGGTAATGATATATAAAGCTTCCTTTGGCCCCTGAAAATTAAAGTTCCTTTTAGCTATCTCTCTGGTGGGAGAAAAAAAATGGAAAAGCCAATCACACTGAAACTCTTTAACCCTTTATCACTTAACAGCCTTGAAGTGTATAGTGACTGATACTTAATTTCAAAAGTGCAAATCCTTTTATCAAATAGCATGTAAGGCAGGAATTTTCTTGAAGGCAAAGCTTAGGTAAAAATCAACCCTCCCCACCCCCACCCCCCTTGAGATTCCTAATACAGTATTCTTGAAGATGTAATTAAAATGCATTTTTCTTTTTATTTCAATTCAATCTATAGTATGCACAGGGAAAGCTTTCTAAAGTAAGGAAATATCTGCCTTTCATGTTTATAAAAATAATATCCAAAGCTGAATCAAACAGGGTTAAGACCAATTTTTATTATTCATTATACCTTAGCCAGGAAAAACTTTCTAACCAGCTCCTCAGGTATGTTACATGCATGAATAAACACTAGTTTAATGAAAGTGCTCTTGTGTGGTATTTAGTGAATTTTAATGAAACAAGCCATACTTTTATCATTAGTTTTACAATGTTATACCTTTTATTTCATTAAGACCAATTTGGGAGCTGTTGATTCATTGAGGCTAGTAGATTCTACATAAAATCAGTTTTGGTATTTAGTCCTAACTTTAAAATTTTTACTTCAGGAGCTTTTTAAAAAATGTAAAGACTTTAATAAGTTATCAACATGTTTCTCACATAAACGTATTGATTTTTCATAGCAAAGACAGAATTTTTTATTTTTCCCAATTCATACAACTCTATTTAGCTATAATTATTACTTTAGATCTATGAACTGAAGTTAACCATTTTGAATTCTAGATCACATTTTAAAGCAAATATTTTATTCAGAAGTGGAAATTTAATTAAATTTAAATAAATTATATTTTTAGGAAAAGGGTGAGCTACATGATCACAAAACTTGGATCGGAAAGAGAAAAAAAAGCAACTTAAATATCGAGCCATTGAATATAAATACTACAACTATTTAAAATACCAGTACAGATTACTCTAGTTTGAAAGATATAGGATGTGTTCCTGCTACTTGGTAATTTTCAGAAGTTCTCAATCCCAAAGATACTGGCATTGTGATTTTTATCAGTTTATTTAAATGACAATGGTGTAAAAGGTTGAAGTTTTCTAAAAGGAAACATATCTCCTAGGCACTGAGAATTTGCATTCCAAGAGCATTTTAAATGTCTTTTATTGTCCATATTCTGGCAATCCTCCCCAGAGCTTTTCAAGACTAATAGTGTTCAACTTTGTTCTGTTTGTTTATCATCTCGGAGTCCTCTGAGAACAGACTAACTGCAGGATGCTGAAGCCACCCCTCTTGCTGGCTGGAAAACTGGAATGTAATTACCTTTGCTTTCATGGGGAATATGCGGACTCCTATTATTTTCGAGCTAAAACCAAAGGATCCCCATACACCTTTCCAGCTGCTCTCCAGGAAGCCTTTGACTTTGCTTGCCTAAAGAATGTTTCTCCCTTTGACCATTTTGGGAATGTGTCCTGGCCACAAAATCTCATCAAAAGCTTCAGGAACAGGAATCAATAAATTATCTGAAATCAAGTATAATATTATTCTTTTTAAAGATGCACGCTGTTCAGGCCCAGCAGGATGGTAACATTTTGCTCTGTGTGAGGTCTGCATTGTAAATACCTATTTGAAGAAAGATAGAGCCATCATTCTGGCTTTGGTTTCAATGAGCCAATAGTCTTTACTGAAGTCAATTAAACTGGCTCTGCCAAAGCTGCTACACCGTTCTAGACGGATGAGTATGGACGTGCTGGGTAATTTTCTCCTCCTTCTTCGCCTGTGTGTGCGTGTGTGTGTCTGTCTATATGGTTCTTAACTCTATGTCTTACAATGCCATCAATCTTAAAAAAGAAATTTCAGCTAATTTCCTGTTTCAATTTTTAAAAGCCATACACAAACCCATCAAATTATAGTGGTTTAAGCTAAATGTACTTTGGGAATCATGTAAAACTTCTAAACATTATCACAGCATACCCAGTAATGATTGTGGCTGTCGCTGACTAATTTATAACATCTGGAAGGTGATCCTTTAATCTTGAGCCACATGAAAATAAAAGCTATCAAAGAAAGGTAAGATAAATACTGGAAGACACGGTAAAGCGTGGCCTATGATGATAGCTGATCAACAAATGGGAAAATGGTGACAGAGACCTTCTGTATTCTTCTTTATTTATCAACTAAACAAAGAGGGGCAAAATGGCACCCGAATTGAATTCAATGAGTGAACAGGAGATGGAAATACATGACAGTATATTAAAATGTCTCTGTCAGATCACTTAATATACAAAAAGATATTTCTAAAAATCATATGCCTGCAAGGTTGCTCAGCTGTTGGAGAGAACACAGGCGCCTCAGGACTATAGGGCTGGATTATGTCATTAAAGAGTTCAGTTTCAATTTTAGGCTAATATGTAAATAGATCATTGTACTAAGGCAGCTGTTAAAGGACCCCAGGATGAGTTATTTGTTTAGTTGGATGTGTTCAACAATAGCCTTTGTCCCTGAAAGAGCCAGTGCAAACAAATGATTGTAAAAGGACAGACACACTTGAAAACAGTTACTTTTCACCCATTCCTGGACAGCTTTGGCTGTGAAACCACCCAAGGTAGGGCGAGCTCGGCTCCGTGGCTACAAGTTAAATTTTAGAAATGGGGGTTATTTCAGTTGGTTGCAGATTCAATTTGGCTAATGGGAAGAAGAACCTTTCAAGATGTTATAAATAGGAGCTGCAAAAAACATTGCTAAAACAGCATACTTTTCCCAATTTTTGGCAGTACTTACTTTTCAGGGCATTACTTGTCACCCCAGGACATGAAATTATTAAAATATATAAAACCTAAAATATGAGCGATGTATTACTCTGACTACAGAACTGAACTTCATGCTAGCTCATTAAAGAAAATGTGTTCATCTAGAAACTGGGTTTAAGTGCTTAGCTGTACTCCGACCTAGTTTGCTACTATCTGTGGTTTTGACGATGAGGTTTCTTTCCTTAGGAAAAAACTCCTACTGTAGTTTCTTGAAAAGCTGCAGAATTCTTTCTGGGGAAAAAACATTTTTTTTCCATAAACAAAAATGGGCCTTTTGAAATAGCCCGCATCTTCCCTAAACACATTATGAAATAACACCTTAGCACGCATTATAAGCCAGGAAGGCTTGAGGTGGGGGTGAGGGGATGGGAGAAGAAATTCTAGGGTTTCTTATTAAATAACCTGCTTTAAAAGCTATTAAAACCTGAGAATTAACACGGGTCAAGAATGCACAGGCGGAATCATACCAAATCTGGGTTTTGAACAATTAGAATATTGTTGGTTTATAAACCATTTGTAATGGAACCAGTAAAATCAAATGTACCGATTTTAATCTGGGCACATTTTCCAAATGAGCAGGAGTTTGTTGGAGACTGAACTCATGCACAGTGGAAAGGAATGTGGATAGCTAATGTAGCAGATTGCTTCCTCAAGAATGATTTCTTTAAAAAAATTATATATATATTTATAAATATGTTCTAACCCTTTGAGTAGCATCCTCCCAGCTCCCCTGTAAATCTAGTTAAAGAACCACGTTTTTTATAGCTCATGTTCCTGGAAGAGTCCTGTCTTTCAGGGTCTCCAGATCCTGGTTCACTAATAGTGCCTACCACACAGAGGCGAACTATTTCTAAACCTTTCTCTGAATTTCCTGGTTTTTCTGGGATCCTGGTAAAACCCCTTCAGATCATGTGAATGTAGCTATTTTGTCACTTAATTCAATTACAACACAGGAGCTTAATGACATTGTTTTGAATGAAATGCTGGAATATCTGTTCCCTGAATCTCAAACGACTGCTGCATATGGTAAGAATAAAGAGAGCTGGGGTTGAAAACCTGCAGCAAGACAGTTCTCACTCATCTGGGAATAGAGCGAGTTGGACAAATGCTCCCTCAAAAGGCATGAACATTTGGACCGAGCTGTGGACTGAAAGAGAACGATGTTCTCTAGTTTCACCCATTAGTGAACCAACTAACAAACACAATGGTGTTGTTGTTATTCTTTTGCCATAAGCAACAGGACTCTGTGTGTGGGCAGCAGTTTAGTGGGGAGGAGGATAGTCGACCCCTTTTTGTCCTATTGATTTTTTCCTATTTGCATGACTTGAGCAAATTAAATGATGCAATATGGCTTTTTGTGACAAAACAAAGTGAGAGATACCACCCAGACGCATATGTTGATTCGTAGGAGCTGTTTACATGAGAATAGAGTGAAATCTACCGTGAACTGAGCATAAAAATTAGATTCAGCCTGGGTATTTTTTTTTTTTTAATGCCTGGGCCAGCATGGCTGAAGCACAAGTTTTCCAAGAGTCTCCCAGCCCTTGACAACTGTGGCGTTGTAACAGAGGAATTCTTAATTAAACCTAAAATGGGGAAAGGAAGGGGGGCCAGGACACCTGATTGTTGATTTCACGTGCAGTGATTGTTAATGACGTGGTCCCGCATTCTTTTCTTGGAGTACAGTAGATAGTACGCATAACTGCATCCCCTGGCAAGAAAGATGTTGCACACTCAAAATTAAAGCCCGCCTTTCTACTCCGACAACACTTTTCTCGTATTTGTTGTAAACCTACCGGCACACGAGAAATCAAAGTGTCAATATTTCCGAAACCAGCCTCCTGGACGACGCAGCCCGATCGGGAGCCCAACTTTATAATCTTACAAAACGACGGAGAATCGTCTCCGTTTTATGTGATCAATAACCCCCAGCAATTTTTTCCGCCAGTTTTTCTGGTTCTTTAACAGGACAATCATGAGGTCCTTGTCGCCGGTTTAACGGTGGTAGCACTAGAAAAACCCTGCTGATGGGTCCAGGGATCGTAAACCAGCTGGGCTTCAACATCTTTACTATTCAATCCTCTCCCTAACCGAACACGTGGAGAAAACGGCACAAACCTTTTTACCCTAGAAAAACAAACCGGAAACCACAGCCGCCTTAATTTACAGTTTCGCCGCAGCCAATGCCGGATTCGATCCAAAACTCTCTTGTTAATGGCAATTCTTTTAAAACATTTCCACCGCCCCGGGACGCGGGTACCACAAGAAGCGAGTCTTTTCTGAGATGGGCGGTTTGCACCGCATCCCGAGACCACAGATTTCGGGGGGCAGGGGAGTTATCTATGCAACCCCCCCCCCCCCCAGGAACACACACAGGAATCGCAGGAGCGTGTACAACAGTTACCAGAAATAGCCCCCCTCCCGCGTAACCCCCGCGCCCCGAGAAAGTTTGCCCCTTTTTATAACTCCCAACCTTGCTCTCGGAGTCCCGGGAGCCTCCATCTGGCTCACAGGCACCCGGGAGGCCGGCGGGAGCTTACCTTGTGATCCATGTGCCCCAGTCCCTGGCTGTCACTCCGCAAGCAGCAGGACAGCCGGGGATAGAAGCCGCCACACAGCATCTCCTCCCCATGCAGCAGATCCAGTTGGGGCATCATCCGCCGGTCCCTCCTTTTCAGGCGCTTCGGGGGGTTCCCGTTCAGGCACCTTCTCCGTCTCGCTCCGCTCCCTTCGCTTCTTTCCCCAAACTTAGCATCTCCTTCCAAACAGCTCAGCGCCAGGGTCAGCAGCAGCAGCAGCTTGAAGGACAGCATCTTCAGCATCGTTTGCCCCGAGTAGCGGGCGCACGAGGAGATGGAGGAGGAGGAGGAGGAGGAGGAAGAGGAGGGGGTGTAAGGCCACTGCCCAGCACGGGCACTAGGGCGCAGCTCCGGGAGCAGGCTGCGGGGCAGCGGGGGCACTTGGAAGGCAGAGGGAGGCGGCCGGGGAGAAACTATCTGGAGAGATGCAACTTTGCCCCCCAGCGATGGGTCCAATGCCTAAGGGCGCCCGAAGAGCCAGGGAAAGTTGTGCAGATGGCACCGTCTGAGAGAGTGCCAAGTGTCAGTGGGGTCAGGGGCTGTCGGCTGCGGAATGAGAGAAGGGAAAGGAGTTGGAAGAGAAGAGGGAGGAGAGGGGAAGAAGTCCGCAGAAGGTCACTTGTCCGTGTAACGGGAGTTGTTTGGGGGAGACAGTAGCGGGACCCGGCGCAGCGGCGGCTGCGGCGGGGCAGGCGGGGGCAGGGGCAGCGCTGGGCTCTAGCTGATGCTGAGGTCTCCTCTGCCGGCGACTGCAGCTCCGCGCACGGCCTCTCATGTTTCGCTCCCTCTTTTCTTCTTCTTTTTAACTAGCGCGCGGGGAGGTGCTGCCACCGCGCGCCCCTTGACGTCACAGCTGCTCCTCGCGCCCCCGCCCCCGCCCCCCCCCGGAGGGCGGGGGGAGGGAAGGGGCGGGGCTGGCGCGAGCGCGCCCCCTCCCCTCCCCCCCTGCGGCCTCCGGGAGGCCGGAGGGAGGGAGGGAAGGAGGGAGGGGCGGGGTGGCGGGAGGCGGAGGGGGCGGGCCCCAGGGCGGCCACCGGAGGCGCCTGCCTATAGAGCGTGCGGAATGCGCCCACCTCTCCAGAGCGCCCGGGTGGGGGCGTGCGCCGGCCGGCTCCCTCCTTCTGCCCGCAGCCCCTGCTCCCTGCCAGCAGCTGAAAGGTGGCCAAGCTGGCTCCAAGAGAAAGTGGATCCGAAGAGAAGAGTGGACCACGAGGGGCGAGAAGGGAAGCCCCCTCTCTAGAGAACCTGGATGTGGCCACTGGAGAGGATTTAGGAATTTGGCCAAGGGAGTTTGGGGTCCCTTTCTGTCGCGTTGCCTGCTTGGACTTCTTTGGTTCCTCACTAGGTCTTTACAAAGAAGCCTGGGTTTGAGAAGATCTTCTTCACCAGGGTCTGCCTTGGAGGCGGTGGGAGAGCCCAGATGCTCCGGGATCTCTCCATGGAAATGCTTTGAAGACGGTTCCAAGAAGTACCCGTCTTCCACGAAGACCTCGCACGGCCCTCCAGCCCCGGCGTGGGCCACGGCCTAGTGGAACCGAGCGATGGCGCCCGAGTCTATGTGCTCCGAGGGTCCCTCCTTCCGAAGACACGCGTGTCCAGAAGTGAGCCGGTGCCCGCTGGCGCCAACCGCAGACCACGGCTTCCTCTGGCCGCTGGTTGGTGGACAGAAGAATACATTTATGGAATCGTTCATTTTGAATGTGGCGAAGCAAAAGAAAAGCCTTGGGCGAGGTTTCCAGAGGCGTTAAAATCCGCGCTGTTGGTTCTGGAGAAAGAATACATGGCGGGTTGCGTCCGTTCGGGAGCGGAGTGGCGTACACGTTTCCGTGTACATAAATAAAGTAACTCGCCCCCAAACTAGACAAGTAAAGGCAGTGTTTCTAAAGAGATCGGTACGTTTTCATGGATGGTGGTTCAACGTTTTTGCGATCCCTGCAAGTTGGCCTAAAGACCCGCGTCCCAGTTGGGCGCGCCATGAGTCTGCGCGCACATGTGCGCGCGCCTAAATGTTGAACAATGGAACAGCTCTCCAGGTAGATTCAAGGAACTAGGGAGTCGTCTAATTTCGATGATGGAAGGATATTCGCCATATTTGGATCTGCTTCACTCTGGGACGTAGATTTCTCCAAGCTTAAGAGAAAATTTGTAATGGCGGAGGTGAGTGGCCTGTTCAGGTGGTTCGAGCGGTCCTTTGGCCAGGAGCCGCGGTGGCGCTGTTGGATAAGAATTGGAACATTGGACTGGTAACCGCTAGGTCCGCCTTCCAAGCCCACCAGCCGCCTAGTGGCGACAGATGGGGCTATATGTTTGAGTAAAGATTTTCGGTATGCAAAGATTTTTGTTAGGCTTCCAAATCAACTTGATGTCCACTGTTCTCGGGTTTTGGGTTGTTTTTTTAAATTTTTGATTGCTGATTTGTGGTTTTGGATTCGTCCTTTCCCCTTCCGATGCCCTGATGAACTAGCAGAGGTAGGCTTTTCTCAATAGATACAACAGATTACAATAGCAATAGAATCCGTAAGGCTAGGGGGGCCGACTCCTGAACTGGCCACCAGGGTCCTGATGACGACACACTCAGCATTTTTCCCACGGGCTCCTATGTACACATGACGTCTATACACACGTGATCGCAAATGCTGTTTTAGATCCCACTGGCGGTTTTTCCGGGACGGTTTCCTTTGAGGTATTTCGATATAAACTTAATCAAAGAACTGCCAGGATTTGATGACTTTAAACTCACTAATAGATCTGGAGATGGGTCACACTCTAGTTAATCATGTGCACAAGCTCCTTTATTCCCAACTGCAAGCTTTATATTCTTTTTCCAAAATAAAAATCCCCTTAATTACCTTTCGGTGGTTTGGGCCTTCACTCGTAAATGGTGAGCTCCTGTTAATGGTGTTGGAACAGGAGTTTTGTACTTTAAGACTCATAGTACTTAAAGATAAATTAAATCAATTGGGATTAAAGAAAAAGGTGTACAACTATTTCAGCCTACCACCCGAAGTTTCAAGATAGAGTTCTACAAGATTTCTGAAAGGAGAAATGGTGGGTACTGTTAATTTTGCTACTTGGGCTTCAGACTTGATCTCATCTGCTGGAAGTCATGACATTCAACAAGTGGAGTCACTTACGAAAGAGTTAAGACCATGTTTAAAGTCACTGACATGATTCCCAAGTAGTCATTAAATTGTGTTAGGCCTGTGCGCTGTTGGTTTGAAAATTGATTACCTCATATACATCCAGATTAACAGCGTGAATTCTTAGGAATGAAGACTTTACCAAATGGGTTATTTCCTGGGATTAAACCGTGAGAGCTCCCTTAGAAGCTCCAGTAGGGACTGTGTAACCACTTGTTTACCTGAATATAAAAAAAGGGCCTTCTTACATCTGGGAGGTCGTCTTCAGCTAAACCACCAGACGTGAGCGAAGGAAGCCATAGCCCATTAAACTCATCCAGACAAAGTAATTGGGTCCTTTTGAGCAAAGAATGGCGTTCCACAAGGGTAACCAGTGTACCATCTCCAGCCCACACCACCCCTAAGTAACTCTCTCCAGGACTGTTGCTGGCAGATAGGCCTTGTCTTATGTACCCACACACTTGACTGAGGTGGCTCGTGGGAGCCATGACGCTGCTCAGGCTCCGTTCACTGAGCAATGGGAGTTGGTGGATGGCTGTGTTCATAGAGGACATAGTCACTGCTATTAAGTCAATGCTGACTCTGCAGGACAGAGTAGAACTGCCCCTGTACGTTTCCGAAACTTTAAATCTTTTGGGAGTCGATAAGCCTAATATTTTTCCAGAGAAGCAACTTCTGGTTTTAGATGGCTGAGTGTGCCACCCAGCGCTTAACCACTACACCACCAAAATTTCTCCCGAGGACGTGGTGTCGTCTACTTTGTTCCAAGTCCCATTTGTAGGCTTTGGGCACCCCACTCTGCAGGACCAGGCTTCTTACCTAGAGGAATTTAAAGATCTTCGGGAAAAGTTAGGTTTACAGGGAAAAGTGTAATATTTGACCCCAATTGAAATTCATTTCAGAAGTCAAGATCAAAATATTCCAATGTATGTACATGAAATTCATGGCTAGATACACATTTCCATGTCTCAGAAGTTAGAACCACATAAATGTTCTATTTGAAATTAAAAGTCTATTTGGAATTAGTTTCATGTTGATTCCTAGACTTCCCTGAATTATGTGCTATTTCATTTCAGCAAATCCGTATTAAATGTCAGGTACTAGACTCAGAAATCCATGTACAGTGTTGGAAAAAAATAATACAAACACCCTGTCTCCAGATAGTTAGTAATCTAGTGAGAAAAGACAAATAATAGTCACGAATAAATTTATGGTTGTAAATTATGGTAAGGGCCATGGAAGAAAAACCAGAACAAAGAATAACAAGGCAGACCGATATTTCAGATTAAGCACCTGGAAAAAGTCTTCGGATGAATAAAGTGTTAGTTGAGAACTGAGGCTGAGTTGAAACACATTTCTGGAGTGACTGGACCTTACCATTTAAAGCTTAGAGGCATTTGCATTTGGAACACAGTATATTTTAAAGGGAAGCATAGAGTAAAATAGATAAATTAGGAATGAATATGCCAAAAGCCAAATCCATGGATTGTAGCTTATAGACTCATGGTAATTGATGATGTTATATTCATATATTGGTCATTTCCTTTTACAGGCAATGTGGTTCTTTGCTTACTTTTGAGATGTACCTTCCTCCATGAATTTCATCTCTCTAAGTTCTGGCATAACGCTCCTAGGAATTATTCTAGTTTGAATAACCTTCCGTCGTGACTCTTCACGTAACTAGGATTGATGTACCCTGTTTTATTGTCCTTTATCTTCGTAACTCGGACGTTGGCATGTGAGAAAGTGGACCGTTCATGTTTTCTTTTTCCTTTCTTGTCAGCAGACCAGTACCAAAACAGATACCCAGCTTCGATGGATTCTTTCAGGAAGGGCATGCTATCTATTGATTGGCTCTGTTTCAACGCGTCTCTACAATCAGTGGTTGACTGCATACTAATTCTCTCTACCTCATTGTGGTACCTTAAAAAAAAAAAAGTCCAATCAAAACAAAGCTTCCAAGAGGATTTCTGGGCTTGTTAAATTCAAGGAAGGGAGGTCAGTTCAAAAGGTTGTGGGGTCTAATGCACACGTGTGCTTTATACAATTGATGTATGTATGGATTGTGATAAGAGTTGTATGAGCCCCAATGAAATGATTAAAAAATTTTTGGAGCATTTACAACCCCCCCCCTTCAAAAAAAGTTGGTGGGGTCTGTTGGAATTCCAAAGTAGTAATCTTGATAGATTTTCTCAAAAGACACAAGATTATCATGGAGGCTTATGAAGAGTAAGTTTTAAGAAAACTGGAAAATGCATTGGTGAGAAAAAGATGATGGAAGTTGCTGGAGGAATTTTTCATCCTGACCGTGCACCTACCCATTCCCTGAGTAAGGGCTGTCCTAGGAGAATTTTGCTGGGAAATTTTACCCCATGTACTTTGTAGCCCTGATCCTGGCCCTTCAGATTGCTTTTTGTTCCCTAACTCAAAGGACATTTAAAAGGGACATGATGTAAGTCTTTCCAAATGCCCAAACTGCCATTTTGACCTGGCACAATTCCAAGAATGCAGATTTCTTCAGGGAGGGGTTCGGGATATGGAAACCCTGCCCTTTGAAATGTATAGACCTTCATGGAGGTTATGTTGGGACACAATAGGGCCACCTTTGAATTGTTTGCTTACAAAGGGTTCTATAATTTTATAGCAGTACCTTTTGACTTACCATGTATAAGTAAAAAAGGAACGTATGCAGACTGAATGGAAGAATATTATGTCTAATAAAGTTTGAAGTATATGTAGAGAAAATTACTGAGATAGGACGAAGGGCAGGAATGAGGTGGTGAATTTTAAGTGGTGTTGATATACAAGGATTTAGTTGTGTCAGGGAAGTGGCAAAAACTAACTTGTATTAGACTATATAAAGTCGAGGATACATGTTGTCATCCATCTCTAAGGGGATAATTAAAATGATAGTATTAGGATGTTAATTTGGTCACAAGTTTGAAGTCACCAGCCAACTCTGCCGGAGAGAGACGGAGCTTTCTACTCCTAGAAAGAGTTACAGTCTCAGAAACTCACAGAGGCAGTTCAACCCTGTCCTAAAGGGTTGCTCTGAGTCAGGACTAAGAGCCTAGCTATAAGATGAGGAAGTAGAGCTATACACACAACTAGAAATCAAGGGCAGGAAGGCACAAAGAAGAAAATAAACTACTGCCATCGGCTCCATGCAGCTACAGGTTAGATACTGTGCAGGCCTACATGTTAAATCTATCTTAGCCTGCCAGGGAAATCAGCAAATCTCTTCTGAAGTACAGCTAGAATGTTCATCAGAATTGAGAATGCTGAGATGTCATCTCACTTATTTTGGACGTATTAGGAGGGACCAGTCCTGGAGAAGGACATCATGCTTGGTAAAGTGTCCAGAACCATTTCCAAGCCCACTGCCATTGAGTTGGCCTTAACTTACAGTGACCCTGTTGGACAGAGTCCAACCTTTGGCTTTCTTGAGACTGTAAATCTCTGTGGGAGCTGCCTCCTTCATCTTTTCCCAGTGAACTGCCAGGTGGACTGGAATCACTGACCTTGCCATTAGCAGCCCAATGCTTAACTCCCCAGGGTCAGCATAAAAGAGACATGACAAAATAATAATAATTTATAAATTATCAAGGGTTCATGAGGGAGGGGGTGCTGGGAGGGAGGGGAAAAATGAGCTGATACCAAGGGCTCAAGTAGAAAGAAAATGTTTTGAGAATGATGAGGGCGACAGATGTGCTTGACACGATAGATGGATGGATGGATGGATTGTGGTAAGAGCCCCCAATAAAATGATTTTTAAAATAAATAAAATTAGAAATAACAAAGCTAAAACCGAAAAAAAAGAAAACCCAATGAAAAAAACACAAGAGAACATCTCAGCTGCACTGGTTGATGGATAGAATGGCTGCAATGGTTGACTGATAGTATGGTATCAGACATACAGATTTAAAGTTGGCACTCGACTGGGAAGCATTTCCTCCTGTTACCCATAGAGTCATTAGTTTGGAGCTTGTTTGGTACTTTTTTTTTAAAGAAAACATGTTATTAGGGACTCATACAACTCTTATCACAATCCATACATATATCGCTTGTGTAAAGCACATCTGTACATTCTTTGCCCTCATCATTTTCAAAGCATTTGCTCTCCACTTAAGCCCTTTGCATCAGGTCCTCTTTTTTTCCCCTCCCTCCCCCGATCCCCCTTACTCATGAGCCCTTGATAATTTATAAATTATTATTTTGTCATATCTTGTCCTGTCCGACGTCTCCCTTTGGTACTCTTAACAATAATAACAAATCTGAAAAAAAATTAAATTCTGTAGCTTAAAACTTTACAAAACAAATTGACATATAGATTTTGGAAACAACTTGTCAGTGTGTGTGTGAAAACTGCTGGCAGTTTTATAGAGATTACACTGAGTCTATTTGGAGAGAACTGAAATTTCTGTAAGATGAAGTCTTCTAATCTCTGAATACAGTGTCTCTTTCTCCTGAAAACCCTGCAGTCCTACTGGAGTCACCGTGACTCAGAATTGACTGGGTGACCACTTGAAAATGGCTTTGTCGGCTTTAAACAATTATTTTTTCCATTTACGTTTCTTTCTCACATTCAGAAGTACAATTGTGTTTTCTTCTATTTACCTTAGGTTTCAAAACTAGACTGAATACATGTGTTACTTCCAGTGGTTTGTAAGTTCTTTTCAGTTTTCTAGGAATTCACTCATACCGTCAGCCAGAAATGATCATTGTATTTCTTTTTTGTGCCTTTAAGAAGTATATCCTTTTCTCTTCCTTTCAGTAAATAGAATCTCCAGTTTGGCACTGAACGGAAAGGAGAGTGTCTGGTTCTGGACTTGAGAAACTGAGCGATGGATTAAAATAGAGGTCCAGAAACTCCACCCATAGAAACCCATGTGCTTTTGGATCCAGAGCGATTGTGTAGTACAGTAGGGGAGCTATATTGTGGCAATTGAATTCGATATATTGAATTTCCCCACAGGTGACAGAACATATCTTAATGTTTTTTTTTCTTAATGTTTTGAATTAAGTGTTGAATCACACCATATACCCAAAACAGCCATCTTTGGATTGCGATATAGTTAGAAAAGACTAAACAATTAAATTTCTAGAGAAAAAAGTATCTTTATGACCTTGCAGTAGCAAATAATTAAAAAATGGGATAGAAATAGCAGTAGCCAAAGAGAATAAATGATTAAAAAGTGAAAATATTTTTTTGAAAACTCCAAAAGGCCAATCTCACTGCCATCAAGTTGATGCTGACTCGTACTGACACAATAGGACTGGGCAGAACTGCCCCTGTGAGCTTTCAGGGCTCTGACTGTTTATAGGAGCAGAAAGCCCTGGCTTTCTCCCCCAGAGCAGCTGGTGGTTTTGAACTGCCGACCTTAAAGATGGCAACCCACTATGTAGCCATTACGTCACCAGGTCTCCTCATCAAAAGACCCAACTTACTAAAAAATGAAAAGCTTAAACCACAGAAGAGAAAGAGTAGCTGCGGTACATCTATTTGATAAGCAAATTATATTTGTAGTATAATTGACTGTAATACATAAATTAAAACCATAATATATTGTCAGTGGACACCCAGTGGAATTGCTTACAGACAACAGGCAACACAGTAACCGTGGGGAAGGTTGTGAAGCCCCTGAATTCTGTACTGCTGGTGAAAGAAAACTTGGTATAGCCAATTTGGAAAGCAGTTTCTTAGTATTTACTAAGGCTTACCTAGTTTGGACATGTTGTCAGGAGAGACTAGTCCTTGGAGAAGAAGGGCATTATGCTTGATACGTAGCAGGGCAGAGGAAAAGAGGACGACCTTTGACGTGGTGGAGCGACGTGGTGGAGTGACCCCATTGATGAGCTCAAACGTAAGAACAACCGTGAGGATGGCACAGCACCGAGCAGCAGTATTTCACTGTTGTGCATTGGGTCGCTGGGACATAGCAGTTCCACTCCTAGATACAAACATCCAAGAGAAGAAGAGCAGTCCTATTTTAGTAGTGCAAAATTGGAAACTACCCAAATGTTCCCATCATTTGGATAAGTAGACTGGACGAGTCAATCATTGACTATTCACACAGTAGTATGCCGTGTATAGTAACGAGAATGAATCATGTAAGATGGTGCTACAACATGGAGGGATGTCACAACCATAGTGGTAAATAAAAGAGTTAAAGATCAAGTTTTATATATTAAAATATCGTTTAAAAGAACAGAAACCCAGACATAACTAACTGTTCTATTAGAGGCCAGAATAATGGTTATCCTCAGGCCCTAGGTTACTGACAGGATTCGTTCCTAAGCATGCCTTTCAGTTTCTAAGTGCAATTTGTAAACGTGTCAGTGGAAGTGTGGGCAGTTCTTACTGACCCTGACTTTAGTGGATGAAAGGGCTTGGTAAGGACCAAGATTACCCTTGGGAAGAGCCAGCATTCCACTGCTGCTGTGCTGGGTGGGCAGTTCCATAGATTTTAATAGATGTCAATTAGGTCAGTGAAGTAGCTAGTATTGTTCAAGCCTTTTGTTTCATTATTTATCCACTTGTGTCAGTTGTTTAATTCATACTGATGGCGACTTTCAAATAGAGGTCTATCTATTGCTTTTTGCATTTGTACCAGTTTTTTGCTTCTGTGCTTCAAAGCTCTTGTCAATGGATGTGTAAGCATGTAGGACGATCATGCCTGCCTGAAGAATTGACCAATTGCCATCATGAAATGTCACCCCTCAAAGATTATATACTTGTATACGTTTTGCTCCAATATCTCCTTTGTCACTTATTAACATATATGAATATGGCCTTTGTTATTAATAATTGATATTGTTAGCCCGATAGATCTTTTAATCAGTTAGTGTTTCTTAGGCTCTATATAGTTGGGTTTTTCTTTTTAAGTCAATATGACAGCTTCTGATTCTTAAGTAGGTGTTAGGTCCTTTATATTATTATTATATATATATGATTATTCTGGAGCTCACTGCCATTGAGTCTGTGCTGACTCACAGTGGCCCTATAGGATAGGGTACAACTGCTCCTGTGAGTTTCTAAGGCTGTAACTGTTTATGGGAGTAGAAACCCCTGTCTGTCTCCCACAGAGCAGTTGGTGGTTTCAAACTGCAGACCACAGCCCAATACACTTCTCGATTATTATAGTTGCGTTTAAATCTATCAACTTGCTAATATTACTTGCCATCTTATTTTCATTCTTTTAAGTTATTCTACTATTTTCCCAATTTCCTTTTACATGTTATTGACTTATTAGCTATAATGTATTTTTAGTGGCTACTTTAGGGTGTTCAGTATACTATCTTAAGTTAACGTCATACACTTTTTGTATAGGATAAGCATATTTTCATCCCCCCTTCCAGATTCTGTCCATGTGTTTCACATATGTTATGAATTTCGGCATGCATTGCTATTATTTTTTTGGACAGTGTGATAGTTAAGGTTTTGTGTCAACTTGGCTGAGCCAAGATTCTCGGTGGTTTGGCAGTTAGCGCTGAGTAATCCCTCATGACCTGACCTAACACAGTGTAATCAAAGCCAATCAGTTGTAAGCCTTCATAATGGGATAAGATTAGAGTGGAGTGAATACAACACTCTTATTTAGTTCACAGCCCTGACACAATTAAAAGTTTGTTTCCTTGGAAGTGCGGACTCCTTCCAATAGAAGGACACTGAAAAATGTGCTTTGCTTGTTACTGACTCCAGATCTTACATCTCACTTATAGACCTCTAGTGCTTTGGCCCTGAGCCAATGGTTGGCCATAGTGCTTGCTGGTAGGGAGTCACCAGAGACCTGTCACCTGACCATTGGACCTTGGACGCATTCTACTCTGCAGTCAGGCAGTACATGGTATATTTAGTATTCTTTTCCGGCACCATCATTCAAATAGACCAATCTTTCTTCAGCCTTCCTTATTCAGGGTCCGATTTTCATATGCATATGAAGTGACTGAAAATATCATGGCTTGGGTCAGGCTCATTTTAAACTTCAAAGTGTGAAACACAACCAAAATGCGCCTTAGAAGCACGGATGGTGAGACTTCATCTGATGTTTCAGGGTTCAGTGCCCTCTGATTCAATGTGCAAATGCCTGATAACTTTGTCCTGTTTTTCAGTTTTTTCATATGGGATGGTAAATCTTGTGTCTGTCACCCTGTCTTGGCCAGCATCAGATATATTATCATTGTGTATATGGAAGATTTTCATAACCAATTTAGTGTCTTTAGTACACATAGAACATAACAGATTCAGTCACTAAGGTGATTTCTTTCTTTAAAAAAAATCATTTTATTGGGGGCTCGTACAACTCTTAACAATCCATCCATCCATCCATCCATTGTGTCAAGCACATTTGTACATTTGTTGCCATCATCATTCTCAAAACATTTTCTTTCTACTTGAGCCCTTGGTATAAGCTCCTCATTTTCCCCTCCCTCCCCCACCCTACCTCATGAACCCTTGATAATTTATAAATTATTAGTATTTTGTCATGTCTTAAACTGTTTGATGTCTCCCTTCACCCACTTTTCTGTTGTTCCATCCTCAAGGGAGGGGCTTATATGTAGATCCTTATGATCGGTTTTCCCTTTCTACCCCACTTTCCCTCCACTCTCCTGGCATTGCCACTCTCAGCACTGGTCCTGAGGGGTTCATCTGTCCTGGATTCCCTGTGTTTCCAGTTCCTATCTGTACCAGTGTACATCCTCTGGTCTAGTTGGATTTGTAAGATAGAATTAGGATCATGATAGTGGGGGAGAGGAAGCATTAAAGGATGAGAGGAAAGTTGTGTGTTTCATTGTTGCCACACTGCATCCTGACTGGCTCATCTCCTCCCCATGACCCTTTCCATTTGTTACTGTCTTCCCGTGTTCCTGTCTTTCTGCCTCTGTAGGCCTCTACGTATAATTTACAGCCTCACAAAGAAAAGGCAGTCATTTATTTTCTTCTTTGTGCCTTTCTGCCTGTGATTGTGCATAGTGTGCTGAGCTCTACTTCCTCATCTTGTATGTCGTCTCAGACCTGTTCACCATTTTCCTTTTCCATAGCTCACGTCTTCTTCCATTACCTCGACAAACCATGACTCTCAGAATGTTTTCATCCAGGTGTTCCAACATCAACAGTAACTTGTTTATCCTAGACCATGTGTCAAATTTATTTAGAATCCCCAAACTAAACCTTTTCCCCCTTTGCCTAGAGGGTAACACCTGGCTGCTGTGAGTTCTGAATGCAGTGGTGGAGAATCAGGAGCATGCTTTCAATAAATGCTCCTGTTTTCAGCCCTATGTCATACTCTGGTGGGCACCACACCTGCATCCTTGAGCCTGTAATCCTGAGTTCTGAAAGACAGATTGGCTTATTTCTTAGCTGCAACCTCTCCATATTTCTTCTCAACTGTGTCTTTTCCCGCCTGCTTCCCCGAGCTCCATTCACTTTCTATCTTTTAGAACGTGGTGAAGGATTGCATCTATTGACACACTCCCTCTTGTTCTTTTCATTGTTGCAGGTCACTGTTTCTGTGGCGTATCTTCCTCCTGTTTTCACTGACCCGTGAATTCGCCAAGCGTGATGATGTCCTTGCACTGCAAAGTCGTTTATTTTCACTTCAGTGGGGTCACTGGGATGAGGGGTTAACTTCACGTGCACAGTTTGTACCCCGGAACTCACATCAGTTAATTACCAAAACAAGCCTCTTTTTTTTCTTCAAAATTTACAATTAATTCTCTAATTCACGCTATTGACCAGGCGCTTTCCCTAAAATTGCCTTCCCCTTATTCCAGCAACACCAATCCATCTCAAGTAGCTTTCCATCCTGTTTATCTGGCTGTGATGCCTCCTCCTTTACCACTTCCTCTCTGAATCCCATTATAGGCGTCCTTTCTTCAGGGTTCTCGCCTTGAATCTTTTCTCTTTGAAGCGTGCCTCCCAGCCATTTTCACCTGGCTCTCTAGCTGGCATTTCAAACTCAGTCATGAACCAAACTTGTCATGTTCACGCTCAAACCCGTTCTTCTACTTGTACCTAACTTTCTTGATAAACAGCATCTCTATACCTCTGATCACCAAGCAGGTATTAGGGTCATTGTCTCTCTCTTCTCGGATAGAATTGGCTGTCTCATCTTGTCTATAATAAACCTGAAAACCCCATTGATTACCACTTAGAGTAGCCCTATTGGACAGGGTAGAACCAACTGCAGTACAGAAGCAAATTGCCACATGTTTCTCCTTGGAAGAAGCTTATGGACTTGAACTGCCAAGCCCTTAGTTCACAGCCAAATGTTTAACCACTGTATTACAGAACAACCTTTGTCTGTAACGTTTCCCGTGTATAGCTTACACTCAAACATGTCTCTCCATCCTTTTAGCTATTGTTTTACTTAATTCTCTATCATTAATTTCTTTTAATTGAAAGATTTCAATCATAATAAAATGGACCTTTCACTTGGCTTCAGTGTTGACCAGGATTTGACTCAACTTGTGTTTTCCCCTTCACTAGATTACATATATATGCATATATATACATATATGCATATACATGTATTTATGTATTTACATGTATTTATATAATGTATATGTATACATGTATATTATGTATTTACATGTATATTATGTATTTACATGTATTTATATAAGTTCTAGACATACCACTTCATCTGTAAAAACTTTAGCATGCATTTTTAATTGAAAGATTTTTTGAAACATGGGCACAACCTCTTCATCCCCCTTATGTTAATAATTCCTTAATATAATCATCTATCCAGTGTTTACATTTGCTTGACTGCTACATGATACTTTCTTTTGAGTGTTGGTTTGTTCAAATATAGGACTGAGCAAGATTCATATATTGAATTTTGTTATGTCTTATTGAGTCTTGTTTATCTGTTTTTCTTTTCCACTTATTTTTGATGAAACTGGGTCCTTTGCTTGCAGTTCCTTACATTCCAAAATGTTATGAGTGTGTTGCTGTAGTTCTTTTAAACATGTCCTTCCAGTTATGTATTTTCTGTAAATTCCTATTTAGCTCTAGAGGGTTGATCAGGATCCTGACCAGCATACTTGATAGCGTTTGCAGTTTAGTTGCTACTTCATTATGTCAGGAGGTATGTAATAGATGGTGGCTTTTGTTTTGTAATAAGATTGTTCAGTGGCATCATTTATTATTGGACAAATCCATCCTTTTAAAAATTATTATAACCCTTCTTAAAAAAATCATCTAACCTATAATCATTTAACAGCCCTTAATGATCATTGCTTAAATCTATTACTTATTGTTGAGTTAGCATTATTTGGTGCCTGTGAGCTGATTCCAACTCACAGCAATTCTATGGACCACAGAAGGAAATACTGCCAAGTCCAGCACTGGATGGTGTCCATTGTTACCTAAAGAAGTCTTCTTCTTCTTCTTCTTCAGTGTCCTTCTGCTTTCCCAGGCGTGCTGCTCTTCTCAGAGACTGGTCTTTCCGAATTACGTGTTCAAAGTAACTGATATGAAGTCTTTCCATCCTCGCTTCTGAGGAGCATTCTGGCTGCACTTCTTCAAGACAGATTTGTTTGCTCTTCTGGCAGTTCCTGGGGAGCTTTTAATATTCTTCTCCAACACCATGGTGCAGATGCATCAATTCTTCTTCAGTCTTCCCCGATTCCACTGTCTAGCTGTCATACACATGTGACTTGATTGCAAGTACCATGGATTAGACAGATGCACCTGGGCCTCCAAAGTGACATCTCTGCTACTGAATCCTGTAGAGGATGTTTTGTAGCAGATTTGTCCATCAATTCCTTCCCTGACTGCTGCTTTCATGGGCGTTGATTGACATCCGAGTAAAATGATAGCCTTCACAAGTTCAGAGTTCTCTCCATTTACCGAGGCGTGCTTTATTGGCTCGGTGTGATGGCTTGTTTTCTTCATGGTGAGTTGTGATACCTACTGAAGGCTGAGGTCTCTGCTCTTCCTCAGTAAGTGCTTCCAGTCCTCCTTGCTTTCAGCAGGCAGGTGCATTTTACAGGTTGTTAGTGAGTCTTCCTCTGGTCCTGATGCTGTGTTCTTCATATAGTCCAGCTTCTTAGTTGATTTGCTCAGCAGACAGACTAAAGATGGTGAAAGGATGCAAACTGGATGCCCATGACTGCCTCTCGGTCTACGTGAAGGTCTGGGTGAGCCCAGTGTTCTGGGCCTAACGTGTCTCAACAGCTTTATACCACAACTTGCTAAGATCGTCATGTATGTAATGTCTTCCCCTGCACCACTACTCCCATCCCTCCCAAGGTCCCCTGCATTATCCCCAGAAGCACTGAGTTGATTTTTGTATATAAATAATTTCATTGGATTCCTCTGCATAAAATTCTGCACTGGATTTGTAGGGAATCGAAACAAAATCCAAATTCCACAGTAAGCATGCTGCATTGTGACAAACCTCATGGAAGCAGATAGCCACAAGACTAGGCCCTGCAAAGTGGCTAGTGGGTTCAAGCCACTGACATTTTTGGTTAGCAGCCTAGCACTTTAACTACCCTGCCTTCAGACTCCCTTTTCCAGTGCCTCATGTCACGCTGTATTATAACCATACCAAACTCATTCTAATCCCCAAAGGTACCATTTATTTATATGTCTTTGGCCCTTTACACAGCCTGCTCCATCTGTGTGGAATTCCTGACCCTTTTCTCTACTTAGCCAACTTATAACTCATCTTTCAGGGCTCAAAGCAGGCCTCATCTTTTCTGGTGAGTCTTCCCAAATCGTTTTAAATTCTTCTCTTAGGTACTCCCCAGATATCATGAGTTATCTCTGTCATGGGTACATAACATCTGTTCATTTAAAAATGTTAATACCACTTTTCTTCTTCTCCAATGATATTATTATTTACACGATTCACTAATAGCAAAACTCCTAGTTCTTACTGGGCCCATCCATGCCTGTCAAGAATAATACTTTCATATTGCAACCTACCTGACACTTAGGATGCATTTTAAGCAATAAGATGTGAGCAACAGAATATGAGACTCCCAGAAGGTCCCTTCCTTCCTTTGGATCCTAGAATGCAAAGGTGATGCTGGCAGCACTCCAGCTAGCAATCACAGGGAATCGTGGGTGGAGTTTGCGGTCCCGTGATGGCAGAGCAGAACGGGAGAAGGGATCTGGCTCACTGATGACTCTGTGACATTGCTCTTGCAAGCCTAGATTGTCAACTTGCATGTTTTTGTGAAATAAGTACACCTGGCTTGTTTAAATCATTATTAGGTTCGGCTATGGGCCACATGCGGCTCAGTGAAATGAGTGACAATTTCAATGTTTTCTCTATTTACCAAGGCATTGCTTCTTGGCCCAATTGTGAAGACTTTTGTTTCACGTTGCGATGTAACCCTCACTGCAGGCTTTGCTCTTAGTCTCTGATGGTCCTCGGTAAGTGTTGCAGCCCCCAAGGCCTCTGCGCTTTCAGCAAGCAAGGTGCTTTATCCGCATGTTAAAGGTTGTCGATGCGCCTCGCTCCAATCTTGATGCTGCGTTGTTCCGCGTAATCCAGTTTCTTTGAGTCCAGCTTCTCGGTTTATTTAATGCTCAGCACACCGATGGAATCAATATGGTGAAAAGACGATGCACACCTTTCTCGGCTTAATAATCTCTCCATTTTGAGCTATCCTTCATTCAGTATTTAACTGTGATCTTGATTTAAAATGTTCATACTTTATCACATTAGAGATGTTTTCAGCCTGTAGACATGTTTTAAAATTTGCTCATGTGTTTGCCATTTTTCTCCAGTCACCTTTGTGTCTCAGATCTTTTTTTGTAGTATTTTTTCCCCTTCGTGAAAGAAATCCGTTTGTGATCATGTGCTAGGTGCTCTCTTAGTTTTTATTTATAACTAAGAAATGCTTTTATTTGCCGCTGTGACTATTTGACTCTGTTTTCTTCTAGGACGACTCCTTTTTTCTCATCGCTTTAAAGATGCTGTTCTGTTTGGTTCTGGATTTCTCTCTCCCTCCCTCCCTCCCTCACTGGCATCCAGTCCTTCCTGACACAGAGCAGCTCTGCAGGACTGACTGGGTGGAACTTCCCATGGGGGTTTCTGAGGCTGTAGCTCTCCATGGGAATAGACAGCCTCAGAGCTATCAGTCTAATACTGTATTATTGTTGCTACTATGATTAGGGGTTGAAAGCAGGTAGTGTTACTCCTGCAAGTTTGTTTTTCTTTTCAAGATTGTTTCTGGCTTTTAGATCCTTTGGATTTCCATCTTTGATCTGGACACAGCTATACATTTCTATTATTAAATTATCTACTAGAATTTTGATTGGGACTGGATTTGTGAAACAGATTGCAGTTTTTGATTACTTAATTCTTACTGGATTGTTTGATAAACAATTTATGCTTTTATTATCAACCTATAGGACTATGTCTATCCTGAGTTAATTTTCTGTATATGTGAGATTCTTTAAATACTGTCAATTCTATTTTATCAAATACTATTTCTTGAGCCATTACTACATTCTTTTAATTACTATATTTATTTAAAGCTATTTTTATAGCTTTGGAACCTGGCAGCCAAGTCTTCCACTTTCTTGTTTTTCAAATATCTCTTAGCTGTTCTTAACACTTTACTTTTATCTTTAAATATTTATACCAGCTGGTCAAGGTTTTGGCAAGCTTTGTTGAGATTTTGTTTGGAGACGTGCTTAAATGTACAGATGAATATGAAGAATGGTAACATCTTTAATGTATGAAGTCTTCCAACATATGAACTGATACCCTTTTAACTTTGGGGTTTTTTATTTTTCCCAAAGTGATCGTTTTTTGAAATGTAAATACGATTCCTTCTGTACCCACAAACCCTCTCCAATATCTTTTTAAAGCTAATTTGCTGGGCATATATTTCCTGTAATTATTTTTATTCAAATAGTTAAGCTTTTCTTCTAAAGTTTCATTATTAATTACTTTATATCCTGCAGATTTTTGATAGATAATTCCTGCCAGAGTAAAAAAGTATCTTTCTATTCCTGGTTTGTGAATGTTTTATGTGTTACAATAAATTAGTGTCAAATCTTACCAAAAAATTATCTATCACTCTTGAGAAAATTGTAAGCCTTTCTCTCCCATTATGTTGCATAATAGATTTTCTGCTGCTGCGTGATTTTATTCTTTCAACGTGCCTAGGGACTATGACACACACACACGTGCATGCACACACACTTCACGTACTACTAAATGATCAGACTCTCTCTTGGCAGGCCTGTTGTTTTCCTTACGTTACTTATTCATCTTTTCATGGTGGCGAGGAGGAGGATCTTGCATGGGGGTGTGCGGGAACCCTGGTGGTAAAGTGCTACACATTGAGCTGGGAACCTCAGGACCAGCAGTTTGACTCCACAGCCATCGCGGAGGAGAAAGATGGGGCTGTCTGCTCCTGTAGAGATGTGTAACGTCTCGAACATCCTCAGAGGCTGCTCTATACCCTCTAGGGCAGTGATGAGTTGGAATCTACTCAATGACAGCGAGTTTGAGGTTCTTAGGGTTCCTTCAGTAGAAGGTCCAGTCTACATAGTGGACCCCATGGGGATCTTCTGGGCCAGTTCTAGTCAGCAGAGAGGGTCTAGCAGAGCAGGCCAGGGTGCCTTTTTTTCGTCTTTTTCATTCTAAAGGAGTAATCTTGAAAAGCACAGGATGATCATGGAGACTTATGAGGAAGAGATTTTAAGAACATTTAAAACTGCCTTGGTAACCAAGGGACTAGGAAAATTGCACCAATGAATTTTGATTTTTTTTAAACCACAGCAGCATGCCTGCTTATTTTTTTGAGGATAGCAAGACCTATCTTATAATTTTATTAGAAAATCTTGTCCTATCCACCCACCCCACAACCTTGATCTTTCCCCTTCAGACTTGTTTTTGTTTCCCAAATTCTAAGAACACTTAAAAGGAATACCGTTTTGGTATGGCATGAGTTAGAGAGCACATAACGATAGAGAACAGGGTTACATGGCTGTAAATACTTACTTCAGCATGCTTGGGAAAGTCAAGGGGCATCAAAAAAGGGGAAGGGCCTCAATGAGATGGATGGACACAGTGGCTGCCACAATAGACTCAAACATAAGAACAATTGTGAGGATGGCCCAGGATCAGACTGTGTTTTGTTCTATTGTACACAGGGTTAGGATGAGTCTGGCTCGATTTAACAGCAACGAACAGCAACAGATGGAGGGTATGTTGAGAAACAGCAGCTTCTGTGTAAGGCTGGTTTCTCTAGAGGAGCAAAATCAGTGCGTTAGATAAATAGATCGATAGATAGGTAGGTAGAAAGAAATTTATATAAAGGAAATCGTTCACAGAGTTGTGCAAATGGGTAACTGCGGTTCTCTTCCAAGTCTGTGGTTTAGATGTTAAGTTGGAGGCTTCTCCTGACTCCCGTCTTCCAGGGCTTGTGAATGCAGAATCAGCAGGAACAAGAGCACTGGCTGAAGAGGCAGATGTATCCAAGGTCAGCAGGTCAGACTTGTGACTGAAGAGGTCAATGAACCCATGGTTGACAGGTCAGATGGCAGGCTGCTGATGACTCCTGGGATTGGCAGACAATGTGGAAGCTGTTGACTCAGGTCCAGAGAACTAGAGGTCAACAAACAAGATGCAGATCCAGACCAGGTAGCCAGCAAGCAAGCTTTACACAGACCACTGCCCCAAGGAACTCTCCTCTCATTTGTATCTGGGCTTTGATCTGAGTAAAGGGCTGGCATTCAACTCTAATCTTAATAATTGCTTGGCTACTCACAGCAGATCCCATCATGGAGTTGATTACAGTACGTTAGATCACAATTGTCAAACCCCTGAGAATTCTGGCTCAGCCAAGTTGACACAGAACCCAACTCTTGACAGCTTCATTTTGATTTTTTTTGTTTAATAAAGGTTGCTGTGATTTTGTAGAAATAGTTGTTGACATGCTGTTACATATGCTTCCATATCAGTGAACGTCGAATGCATTGTGATACGGAGTCAGAAAGAACACATGGTATATGATTCTGTTTATACGCAAGACAGTCGTCATTTGATAGAAAAAGCAGTTTAAGGGTTGTCTAGGTCCAGGGTTAAGAGCAAAGTTTGACTGAATAGGCAGAAGGCGACATTTTAGTGTGATAGAAATATTTTAAAGTGAGATTTTAGTGATGTTTGCACTAGTGTAAAAATTTCCCCAAAATAATTGAACTTTGCACTCATAATGAGTGATTTTATGTTATTCATATAAATTATTCCTCAATCAAGCCATTAAACATATAAATCAGATCTTGTAATTTCCCTGTTTAAAACTCTTGAAGCGACTGGATAGCTGAAGATATTGAGGTGTGATAATGGTAATGTTATATTTCAACAGGGGAATTTTTGTTTTAGAGTGACATGTATGCAGAAATGTTTATAAGTGAGATAAAATCTGGGCTCTGCTTCAAAAATAGTAACAGAAGGAAGGGAAAGTATCAGAGGACATAAAATTTCCACGAATTGACAATTGTTTAAGGCTGATGATAGCTACATGGAAGTTCATTGTGCTATCTGCTTCACATGTATAAATGCTTGAAGTTGTCTATAACAGACAGCTTATTGAGGTACCAAAACCCAAACTGACTGCCATTGAGTCCATTCTGAGTACTGGTGACCCTGTAGACCAGTACAGAACTGCCCCTGTGGGTTTCTGAGACTTTAGCTCCTTACTGGAGTAGAAAGCCTCATCTTTCTCCAATGGAGTGGCTGATGGTTTCGAACTGCTGACCTTGGTAGTTATGTAATCACTGTGCCACCAGGACTTTTATTCTTGAGGCACAAATGTTCCCCCAAAATTGATTTAGTGTTTATGGTTAGGGATAAAGGTCGATGATGCCTTGAGGGCAGAAATACAGAGACAACAGTGTCTTGGCTTTAAAGAACCATAGCAACGTGTAAGGCCTTCTACCACACTGACGATGGCGATGTGGCTTCTTTAAAGCCAGGCCCCCAAATACTGACGCTAGAGCAAGAGAGCCAGAGAGGGTACATAGGCGAAGAAGAAGGAGATTTCAGAAGAAAACAAAATTTAAATGGAAACTATACGGACTCTACTTTTTTACAAACTATTGTCTGCTTGTTCCCTTAAGTTGTGTCAGCTTTTCAAGCTTTCTTCCCGTGACAGTGTTCTTTGTTAGGACTGTGCCATGACCTCATCCTTAAGTCCAAACAATTAGGGTTTAGTTCATAAAACTACAAGTTCATAATTGACCTCCTTATATTTATTGACAAGTCCTCATAGTTATTTAATTATAGAGCTAATTCATCCTCAGAGCAATTTCTAAAAGGCTACATACTGAACGTCCCTTATTCTTTGTACTGAGGGCAGCAATGGTCCTGGGGTAGAATTCTGACCTTCTGTTTTTGTGACCCAGGTTCCATTCTGAGCCAGTACACGGCCACCACTCCCCTGTCATTGGAGGCCTGCATGTTGCTATGATGCTAATCAGGTGTTGTCTGTGCTTCCAGACTGAGATAGACTAGGAGGCAGGCAAGACTAGTTATCAGCTATCTGACCTTGTTGTGTGCATAGGGCCCCTCGCATCTGGGTGCTGGCTGAACAACAAGCAGCTAGCCACAAATAAGTCTTTACACCCTCACATGTTATAGTTACACCTACTTCTCTCACTGTAGGTTGATGTTGAGTCTGTATCAAATGGTCGATGGTCAGTTTTAAGTTCTCTTACTTATCGACTGCCTCCCGATTCAGTTTTTTTTGCATTTGCAATAATAGTAAAATTAAAAAATCAACTGGTTGATGATTTTGCACATTAATAACAGTAACGAAGATGAGGTACAAGGTGACAGTAGCACCGACTGCCATAGTTCAGATGACATGTCCACCTGTCTGGGCTGCGATTTGCAGGGGATTGGCTGTCAGGTGATGATTTAATCAGTTTCCAGGTTTTCAAAATCTGATGTCGTCATCCTCCATTTCCAAATAACACAAATTTTCATGCAACAACTTGGTCTTTGGAGCCTAATCATGTTGACAATGAGAAATAGGTGCGGTGAGCTTATTTCGTTCAATTGATCACAATTGCAGTGGCGTATTTAAAATTCCCAGCAGCAGCAGCAGCAGCAGCACCCTTTTGCAAAAGTTATCTATGTAATTTCCTTGCATAGATATTGGCTTTTACTAAATGCTCCAATTGGTCCTTAGCCATGCTTTTAAGTGTGATGAAATCTCTGGTGAGCCTGATTCACGGTGTCTACACAGTTGCAGGGGCTGTGCTCTTTTGGGGGCCACGAGCCCTGTATCTTATATACATCTCTGAGTCTCCAGGACTTTGGACTTGCTCTCTCTAGTCCGGGTCTTTGAGGGGCACTGAATTGGGATGAGCATCCCTAGGTGCCAGCAATAAAAGTCCTAGACTTAAAAGTAATATTTTTATTTACATAGACTTCTTCTCATGGAGACCAACTCATGTGGATACTTCTTACATGTCCCTTGGAGTTATATCTCATCAGTTCAAACTTACTTTGATAGTGACTTAAGATGTTATTTTTATGGTATACTGTGGAGTTTTTCTTTAGCCGATGCAAATTTCCTGTAATGCTTGAATTAGCTGCAGGGGCATGATTTGCATTTTCCTTCAGTGGACTTGGATGGCTGAGCTAATAGGACCAGAGGGTGTGCAGAATGGTACTTAATTATGAAATAATGGAAAACTGTCTAGATCATTAAATTACCTCATAAACAGAATGATCACAACTAAGATGATTCAGTAATTAGTGATTACATCAATTTAATCAACTCATTTAAATTTCAATCCTTCGTACACGATGTGGGAAAAGATAATACTTGAAATATGTAGACAATTAATAAAATATGGAAGACATTATAAATTCACAGCATCGAAAGCCCACACAGCTATAGAATTAATTACTTTTGTGTGTATTAGGTGTTTTGGAAACTAAGCATTAATTGTTTGGCTTTGACTCATATCAAGACCACCCTGTAAGAACGTTTAATTGAAACAAATCCTCAATGAGTGTCAATTTATCATGCAGCCAAATGTTTGGCAACTAAACCACCAGGACAAAATATGCAAATGAATGCTTTCTAATGATTGAATGAGTACGTGCTCTATTTTGAGATGTTTTTAATTCAAGAGTAATGTAAAAATACTCAGACTTTAAACAGGCTGCCTAAATCAAGATACAGCACTAATCCTCAAAGATACTACACTGTGGATAAGTTTGGCACCCTGACAACCTGGCCAAAACATTTCATCAGAAATACGAAAGATAGTATAAATCTGAATCTAGTTATAGGAAACCTAAACATATGACATTTAAACATTTCCAGCGTTCAACTTTTGTTTCATAAGTGATTGTCCTGGAGAGCAGCTATGTTACAAAAATCCTAACGGTGTACGGTACCGCGTACATTTGTAACACTCCTGAAAGTACATTCAGGTTCCTGGGTGAGGCACATGGCGTCCCTCAGCTACTCCCCACAGGCTGAGGGGTCTGAACCGCCCTGCCCTGGCACTGTGCCCTGGAAGAAAGGCCTGGCAGTCTGCTTCTGCGTGAAGCTTATAGTCAAAACCCAGAGGAATGGTTCTGCTCTGCAGTGCACAGGGTTGCCATGAATCAGAACCGAATCAGCAGCAGTGCGTTCGTTCGGTGTCTGTGGTCTGTTTATTTGATCTGGAAGGGGACAGATGCATTTGTGAGTATTCTAATGGACTAAAGCAAAAGTTTAGCAACTGAAAATAGTTAACCAAATACATTATTACACAAAGGCAAACCAGTTACAAATCTGGTTTGATGGAGTGTGATGAAGCTTTTTGAGTCGTGCGTTTCGAAGACATCAATGCTGGCTTATTCTGAAATTCATCAATTGCATACATTCCTTTTGTTTGCTGAATGCATTGTTCGCTTGCAGAGAAATTCTTCAGTTCTTTCTTTTTTTTTGTGGCAAAAATGTCTATACCTTGCCCAATGGCATAAAGTACTATGAATATTCGCATTTATTAATGGTTATGTATAATTGGGTAGTTTTTAGATATTTGAGATGTATTTTTACATGCATTTTAAAATAAAGTGGCATGTGGGTTGCATGCTGGGCTGTTAACCTCCGGATCAGGAATTCTAAAGCACCAGTCATGGGAAAAACGAGGCTTTCTACTCTTGTGTGTTAGTCGTGGAAATCCAGAGAGGCAGTTCCACTCTCTTCTATGAATTCAACTATATGGCAATGAGTTTGTTTTTTAAATAAGTAAAGGCTATCTAATTTTAAAATCGACTTCTGAAAAACATCTCCTCAAACATCAAATTATTCTTTCAATATTTTTAGATAGGTATAAGCAAAATAAATAAGATATCAAATGTTCTATATTCTTTAAACTGTTTTGTTTTTTTATAAACGGGGAACATGTATTGTGAGTTTTATTATTGTGAATATGCATCCACACCATACTGAGCTGGAATTTATTTTTCTCTGAGAAAAATTTCTATCATAATCTGCATATGTGTTCTCTTTAGTCCTTTAAAAATCTTAAAATGATTATTAATCACCCATGGATGGATAGCTATATTTTCTTCCTGAAAACAAAACAAAAAAAAGTGTGATGATACTTTGGATAGGAAGCCATCAGAAAAGCTAACACTAAATGTTAAGAAAAAAAGCCTTTTAAAAAATGTGTAGTCCGGGCAATAAATGTACAAATGTGCTTGACACAATTGGTGTATGTATGGATTGCAATAAACATTGTCCGAGCCCCCAATAAAATGATTTTTTTTAAAAAAAGAAAAATTTAAAAAAAGTGTAGTTCTTGTGAGGTATGGATACTGATTTAGCTTATCCTAGGGGGAAATGAGATCATACATCTAAAATTTAGTGTTTCATTCATTTAGCTTACCATTTAATCTTATCTGATTTCCTTTAAATTGGGAGTTTTCTGTTTCTTCAACCCTGCTGGGACGTAGTAAATTTCTTAAGTCATTTTGTGCTGTGCTACTTAGATGGATGACTTTTTTTGTTTTGTTTTGAGATACAGATTCTTCCAAGAGCTTTTGCTCTTTGACCTTCATTTTTTTTAACCTTTCAAAACCTTTTCTTGTGAGTTTGGTGAAGGTTTATAGAGCAGCTCATTGGCTGTGCATCCAACAATCCGTACCGCTCATCCATTGCAATCCCTTCAATGTACTATCTTGTCTCCCACTTCCTTCGTGTTTCCTGCTCTTTGACTGTTAATAGGTCATTTCCCATAAGTCATTGAACCCATTTGATGGGCTATTTTTGTGAAGCATAAATTTCTCACGTGAAGTAGTGGTCCGAAGAGCTACAGTTGACTCCTTATTTTATGTCAGATGCAGCAATATGTGTTTTGTATCTGTGATCTCATTTTATTACTATAGAACCGTACAATGAAATACATATCTACTTTACATATAAGTAAATAACAGTAATGTGAAGACAATGTCCGATGGACACATAGCTAGAAATCCACACAGCTGTGGCCTAAACACAGTCTGGTCCAGACTGCTCCATCGGTCCACCGGGGTGCTTCCAAAAAAGCAAGGCTGTGAGTATTATTTTATCCTAAACCCAGATGCCCTAGAATTTGGTCATCTTCTAATTATCAGCCTGAGACCACATGTCTCTGTATGTGCACTGCTAATCATTCTCATACCTCTTTTTGTCATGTGTGTTTGCAGTCTGAAGTTCGTTGCCTGTATGACCCTTTGTTCGTTGTGGAACACACAAAAGAATCTGGCCCTGTGAGGTGTTATTTCCACCGGCTCCTTCCTCCACACCATCACCTGAAGCCTGCCCTTCCTCTCTCTGACTACATTCTCTGCTCTAGTTACAGATGCTTTGTAACAAGATAATCACAAACACAGCAGCTCAAAGTAACACACATCGAGGACCTCACGGTTTCTGTGAATCAGCAACCCAGGCTCGGCTGAACTGGGGCTTCTGCGTCAGGTCTCTGAAGGCGGCAACCAGAGGCTTGACTGGGGCAGGATCTGTTTTCTAGCCCAGGTGGCTGTTGGGAGTGTTTACGACCTTGCAGGACGGAGGGCCCCATTTTCTTGTCAATTACTGGTCAGAGGCCAGCCCTCGTTGCTTGTCACATGGCCGCCTACACAGACTCGTGTTCACAAAGTGGCAGCTGGCTTCATCAAAGCCAGGAAGGGAAGAGGGCGGGAGACTCCTGGGCAGGCAGATGATTACTATCTTATGTAACAGAATCACGTACATAGAACAAGAGAGATGTATTTAACTGGGTGGAGAGAGAGTCCCAAGTACTACCTGTATACTACTAAGGGGGTGAGGCTGCTACTGCTTCCCCTTCAGCTGAACGATTTTAGCCCTGCCTGATCATGCTGCGTTCTGCTCTCCAGACCATTCATCGCTCTCCCTGCGGTGCTACTCCTGTGTCTTCAGTGTTTTCTTATCTTGTGTCTCTCACCATCAAGCTGTGCTTGCATTCCTTACTCCCATATTTTACTCACTACCTTCCTAATATCCTGACTTCTTTGGCCCTTGACCTTTTGGCTGTATTCACCCCCAACTGTAGAGAAACCCAATGATGCGCCGCTCCGTGGGCACTCAGATGTCTCCCACCTCTGTAACTTCATGCTCACAAACTAACCTGGTTCTCAACAGTGCCCAGCAACCTTACTAAGACTCTCTTCATACTCAGTTTGCCCTCCCACTTTCCGTAACAACTCCAGACTTACTTTCTTTCCTCTTTTCCAATTTCCAACCCCCCTATTTCCTACCCCTTTTAGTCCCACAATTAACTTGCCTTCTCTTCTACACACACACACACACACACACACACACACACACGACAGTAGAACCTCTCAGATCTTTTGGCTCCCAAATCTCCCTGCATCTTCGTCGATCCTAGCCACCAAAGTGTCTTTCTATCGAAAACACTGTTCTTCTACCTGGTTCTCATATCTTGTCAACATAAACACCCATTCTCTTCATGTTTCCTAGACCCTTCTCATCAGCTTTCCAGTATGTTGATATGTAAGCCATTCCATGACCCTCGTGTGTCCCTGTGTGAGAGGTACATTCTTCTCTTTCCTCTCACAGCTTGATTTCTTAGAGGAATTGTTTACCCTGTCATTGCCATACATTCCACTGGCTTCTCAACCCATGGCATTCTAGCATCCATCCTCAATTCCCCTGTAACTGTTCGTGCTAGTTTCACCAGCGACCTCTCATGTAAGTTAGTATATCCAAATAGTATGTGTCTGTCCTCAACTTACTAAACCACCGCACAACACTCAGATAGACGTGAGCGCTCTTTCTTTAATGTAGTCCTTCCTCTTTTTTTTTGATAGTTAAGGTTTTGAGTCAACATGCCTGGATCAGGATTCCCAGAGGTTTGGCAATTAAGACCTAGTAATGCGACCTAACATAATGTAATCACTCCCATAATGGGATCTGCTATGAGCAGCTAATCTGTTGTAAGAAGATTATAGAGGGTCACAACATCCTTACTCAGGTCACAGCCCTAATGCAATCAATTGAAGGGAAATTTCTTTGGGAGTGTGGCCTGCTACCAATATAAGATGCTAACGTGGAAGAGCTTGCTTTGCTTTCTGCTGAGTCTGGATTCTGCATCTGGCTCATTGACCTCCAGTTCTTTGGACTTAAACCAAAGGCGTGCCATATTGCCTGCGGATCCTGGGAGTCTCCCACAGCCCGCTGACCCTTGATGTGCACTGGCATAACCTGATTTTCATTTGTAGTCAGTGTAGTGTCATCCTGCAAAATATGGAATCCTCTATTCAGAGAAATAGTGCCCACCAATCCCTTCCTAAAGTTCGTTAGGGAGCTAATTAAACACACTTGGCTGCTAACTCTAAGGTTTGAGGTTAGAATGCACCCATAAGTGCTTCAGAATAAAGGCCTGGAGGTCTGAAAACCCCCCCCCATTGAAAACCTCGTGGAGCACAGTTCTATTCTGACACACACCGGGGTCATTGGGGTCATCGGGACTCCGAGTTGCCTGGAGCTGAGGTTCAATGGCTTGTGAAGTTAGGGCGGGGGGATTACAAAAACACATTAGAATCGAACGTTTAATATTCAGCCATCAATATAGGATAGTTAAAATCAGGTTTTCCGTTGTCTCTTAAAGCAGCAGAGCCGAGGCCAAAAGGAATAAAGAGGAACGTCTCAAGGGCCATTTCAGAAGTTGCTTTTCATTACGTTGCACACACGTAGAATCCTTTTTTAATGGGTACCCGTTTACAAAGAAGCTTGGGGGGAGGGGGAGGGGGAGTGAGACCTGCCCATGTCTCAAGTGGGATATGCAACATGACTGCGAGCGAGAGAAACAAATGTGATGCGTCAAACCTCCTGACTGTTTTCTCAAAGGCTTTGTGTCATGAAAACCTCCTCCATGCCCTTGCTCTAAACGGCGTCCTCCTTAATTTAAATCCACAGGCATTTTCAGGAAAACCTAATAAACAAGTGCTTTCCTGGCCAAAAAGAATTCCATGCTATGCAAACAATGAAGAGAATCATGAAAGGCGATGCAGAATGCCTGCTGGGCCAGGTCTCAGTTCCCTTCCCTGGATGGCTTGTTCATGCACAGAGCTCCTTGGAAGTCAATGAGAGGAAATTAATGTGCCACCCAGAGCAGAGAAAATGGAAATGTGCTGAATGAACATTTTGGATCTTAAAAGTCACTCACAGAAAATTCGTCCAATAGGGTGCCAACCGGGTCAGGTTATATGATTCTTTTTTTTTTAATTTAATAAATCATTTTATTGGGGCTCATACAGCTCTTACCACAATCCATACATACATCAATTGAGTAAAGCACCCTTATACATTCGTTGCCCTCGTCATTCTCAAAATTCACCTTCCACTTGGGTTCCTGGAAACATCTCATTTTCCTTTTTTTCCCCCTCCCCCTACCTGATTCTTACATAAGCTGTTATCTTCCCCTTTTGACAGGGAACTTTGGTTTTTCTCAGAAAGAATGACTGCGCCACTTACCACCCTTGGAGCACAATGTGAAAAGCTGAGTTTGCAAATTCTTTTTGTTTGTTTTTTTTTTCTGATTGTAAAGGAAACATTCTCAGTGAAGAAAATGGGGAATATAAAGAAAATCACAAAGGATACAAAAATGGCAATGATCCCACCCATTGGGTCAAGAATTTAACTGTACCCCTGCAATGTGGTTTGTCTTTGGTTCTTGGAGACAACTTCTTGAACCTTGGACTTAGCTCAGTAATTGGAGTATCTTTGATGCTGACTCCAGACCACACTTCAGGGTTTATAATGTTGGGCTCACTGGTCCAGAAAGATCCACCACACGGTGTGATACCAACATCCTGAGAGCAACCTCTTGATTCCAACTTTCATTCTAAGCAGCTGGAGATTGAACTGCACATCAGGATCACAAATAAAAGCTCTGGATACCAAGTCTTTGTTATTCTCCTGGTTGCTGGATGGCATCTATTCTGGGGAGGTGACATGATCCTTTGGGGCCACAGAAACTTCATATTGACCCACCAAGGTCCTTCCGCATGTATGTCTTCTTTATGCTGGTCCTGGTTTGTATTCTTTGTAACACATCTGTAATGTAAGTATAGCATT
Organism: Tenrec ecaudatus; assembly: GCF_050624435.1. Taxonomy (NCBI): domain Eukaryota; kingdom Metazoa; phylum Chordata; class Mammalia; order Afrosoricida; family Tenrecidae; genus Tenrec; species Tenrec ecaudatus. The sequence continues at coordinate 71,087,872 of NC_134532.1, forward strand.
TCCCCGGGTTCTCTGAGTGATTTGCCTGAGTTATTGAGCCCGAGGGACTAGTGGGAGCCAGCAGGTCAGAAGTGAGAGGAGTTTGGGCACCCTGAGCTTACAGTTGATGTCTTGAGGGACAAAGGGAACTCCTAAATTTGTAGCCAGCATGTCAGAGTGAGGGTCATTTGTGAGGACCTTGCTGCGTGGATGAGGTTTTAGGGAGATTTGTTGGTTTGGAGAACTGTGGGTGTTACTTTGTGATGTCTGAGTTAGGTCGGGGTGGTTAGTGGAAGATGAAGTACTGCATGTGTAGTTGGGAGTGAACATAAATGAACTGAACTGGTTTTTAGTTGGGTCTCAAAAAAGGGAGATTTGACTTTTGTACATAATACCCCACCCTGAGATTAACTACTGGTAACATTTTGGCATGTGTGTGTGTGTAGACACTCGCTTGTTTGTTGTCTCAGAAATACAGCAATACATACATATACATATACATGCATGTATATATGTATATACATGTATGTATTGCTTTGAAAAATTTAAAATTGGTACCTAACATTGTTGAAACAGTAGGTATATTTAACTGTGAAGTGGCAAAATCAGCTTTTTAAACAGGCAATCCAGTATCTATGAAGACAAAAGCTTTGGGGCTTCTTTGGAAAACAGAAAACAATCTTGGCAATGAAGCCACTCTGCTGATGTTTCTTTTGCTCACAGTATTTTTAAAATCTCTTCCTCAGAATTTCCTGCAGAACTAATTTATGTGCTATAGGACAAAGGCATCTTATAATTGTATCTGCTGCTGCTCCCTTACAAGCAGTTCTTTTTCTTCCTTGTTTGTTTTTTTGTTTGTTTTTGGTCGATGGCTTAATTTTCTAAGCCATCATTTTCTATCAAAGAAAAGCTGAGCTACTTGTAGATCAGTTGTGGATATCAAATGTCTGGTATATTATTCCGTGTTCTACATGTTTATTTCAGGTAGAGTCAACGTCAAATATTTCTATTAACATGCAGTGATGTTTTTTGTATTCCAGAACTATGTATTAGTTATTGGTTTCAAACTGACTGTCTAATGTCTTTGTTTCTGTAACATTTGCAGAAGCGCATCTTTCTTCTGCATTCAGCAGGACCAACACTTGTGACTCCGACTTTGATACTCGCTAGCCTGTTTGACAATCTTGAAACTACTGTCTTTCCTTAATAGAAACACTACTTATATTTTCCACAACTAATGGAAACGATTCCACAGTGATGCATAGAGAATCTCAAGTGGAGAATAATAGTTACGTAGACCTAGTTAAGACTCAGTTGCTTAAAGCATGGCCATCATCTTCTCCACCACACTTACTTCAGAGGCCCCGATAAAGACATAGATTCCTTTTTGTTCTGTGAAATTCTACTCGGAAAGGGTGTTTAGATGCGACCTCTGAGTTTAGGGTCGGGGTAGGAATACAAGAAGAGTAGGGGGGCGTGAGAAGTGGAGGAGTAACATGAATTGAGAAGGCCCTAAAGCCTAACTTACTTACATTAAGTCGATTCCCACTAGTCGTGGCCCTAAGGGACGGAGTGGAACTCCCCCTGAGGGTTTCCAAGACTGTTACTCTTTAGGGGAGTAGAAAGCCTCGTCTGCTTCCTGCAGAGCAACTGATAGTTTCGAACTGGTAACCCTGTGGGTAGGAGCCCCGTGCATAACCACCATGTGACCTTTAAAAGCTGCTTGACTTTGTCCCATCCAAGTTCCTGGTCTCCCACTTGCAGTTTGTTTGTTCCACACCCATTATTGGGAACTCTCCACCCTTCTTGACAGTTAGGACTGAATCCCAGAGGAATACCATTTCCATCTCTGACCTGCCGAAAGCCAGAGTTCTTGGCTCTTCTCTGAGGACTTGCCTCTTCTTCAGTGGCTTGTCTCTGGTAAAATCGACACCAATCAAGGGAGATCACAGCAGCTACATCAAAACCCAGCACAATAACATAACCATGGGGGAAAGTCGCATTTGAACTTGCTTGAACCTTTGGGCCCACATGCAAGCTAGAGGCAACATCACTTTTACAGCTTCATTGTGAGGATGACACAGGACTGTGTGGTTAGGTGCCGTCCCATTGGTTCCAACGCACAGGGGCCCTATGTACTCCAGAGGGAAGCGTGGCATAGTCTGGGAACATCCTCCCAAATTGTTAGGTTTGAGCCCATTGTTGCAGCCATGGTGCCAGGCTTTCTCACGGAAAGATGTTCTCTTTTACAAACCCCTTCTACTTTACTGACTGTGACTCCTGTGACTGTGACTGTGACTGTGACTGTGACTGTGACTCCTGGTTTCTCCTGAGAGCGCATGTCCAAAGTATGGGAGACCAAGTTTTGCCATCCTTCCTGCTAAGGAACATTTTGGCTGTACTCCCAACACTGACTTATTGGTCCTCCTTACCGTCCATGGTACTTTTGGTGGTCTGTGCCGGCACCATAATCCAAGGGCATCAATTCAGCGAGACTATGCTGGTGGAACCATCTGTATGCATTGGTGGATGGTACACATTTTAAATATCATTTATTCCTTCAATGGAATCCTTTTTTAAACTACTCATTGATGAAAGACCTTTAAGGGTGCAGATGAGGCTTTCAGCTTTCCGATAAATCTACAGTCTTCAAAACCCTCGATAGGACCACTTACCATGGACTTGCCAATGGACAAACAAATGTTTCTTGGAAGAAGTACAGCCAGAATGGCCCTTGGAGACAAGGATGCTGAGACTTCATCTCACGGACGTTGGACATGTCATCTGGAGAGACCAGGGCCTGCAGAAGGACATGGTGCTTGATCAAGTCGCAGGCAGCAATAAGAAAGACCTTTGACAAGATGGATTGACACAGTGGCTGCATCGGTGGACTCAAACCTAAGAACAATTGCGAGGATGGCACAGGACCGGGCTGACTTTCATTCTGTTGTGCACAGCCTTGCTTTGAGTCCGACCCGACTCGGCATCCCCTGACAGCAGTGATCCTTTAAGGCTTCATCACTTTGAGTTGAAATAGGCTTAATGGCCGTGGGTTTGGTCATCATTTTTGGTACCTGTTGGCAAATGTTACCATGTTTTTGTTACTTAAAATTTTTATGTGTATGGGTTGTCTTTTTTTTGGGGGGGGGGTGCGTGTGTGTGGACCAACTCCTCAAAGATAGGAAGATATTTTATAATTTTTTATAACCTCTCCCTTCCTACATAAGTTTGTTATAAACACTTGGTACGTAATTTAACATATTTTTTGTAGTTAATTTTCTGTTTAACTTTGTGACTGCTGTTCAGGAAAGGACCTGCACTTATAATTTATAACCACAGCTATTTTAACTGGGCCCTGGCTTCCAGAGGAATGATAATCAGCCGCAGCAGCGTTCTCCCTGTCTTCACTGGATGGCTCAATTCTGCATTGTCATCGTCCCTGTTAGTGGCTCCGCATGACTCAAAGGAAAAGATGAGAATGCGTCCTACCCAAGCAAACACTAGGGAAAGGTCCTTTAGTAAGTGAAGACGTCAACTGCAACGATGAAGGGGAAGTGAGGCTTCCAAGGAGGGAGCATAGACGCTCCGTTCTTCCCTCTCTATTCCAATCCCTACTTCTGCCTCGCCATTCTTTTTCTTAGTAACTGCTTTCTGAATGAAGGGGTAAGGGTGTCAGTACGATCCTGGTGAGTGAAGGCCGTGGGTCCCCTTATGATACCGTCACTATTCTGTGTGTGTCTTCTGGAATATCTTTGGGAAGTTACGCCATTCGCTAAGAATCTGCTAGTCGTGCAAGAATGCCACGTGCGGGGTAGGTCATGTTGTTTAAATTAGCACCGCACTGACGAAACGAAATGACTTCTTTAACAAAATCACTGCCAAGCATGGATATTTCTGGTTAATTTACACTTAGCTCATTCAAAAGATGTATCATTGTCATTTCTTTATTAAATGGACCAAAACTCATCTATCATTTTAAACCTGGAAAGAAAACTCATACTGGTGTGCGCTCCCAAGTCTAGCTTGTAATAATTTTAGTGTCCAAAGGATACTTTATTATGCAAAGAGAACGTTCAATTTTGCAATCCCAAGTGATATTCTAGGGCAGCCGTCTTATTTAATAGCTTCTTTAATTTTGTTGGCGCTCCTTTGCATTTTGCCTGCTCAACGCCAATGACTGATGCTTGGCTTCGCTGCTTTTGAAAAGTAATGGTGGTGTGCACGTGTGTTAGAATTGTACCCTGCCCTGCAGCAGGAGTCCCGGGAGCCCTGTGTCAGGTAAGAGCTGATGCTTACCTCAAGGGCGGCACTGGAGCCTCCCAGCTGCTCTGAAGGAAGGAAATGAGGCTTTCTCTTCTTAGAAGGATTCCTAGTCCCCGAAACACTATTTGGGGTCGACATGATTTGGAAGCCACTTGATGGCGGTGGGTGTGGGTTGGCATGATGCGGGAGGCCTGCTTTCTGTACCCCAGTCATGCGCTTGATTTATCGTCCCCCCTGTATATCGCTGAAGATTCCCATGCTGCCGTGGTGCTAACCAAGTTTCAGTGGAGCTTCCAGACCAGCTTAGGAAGGATTCCCTGGTGATCTGCTTCTGAATGGGAGCCAACAAAAGCCCTGTGATCACAACCACTCAGTTTGTGCCCAGCTATGGGAATGGCTCAAGATCAGGCAGTGCTTTCTTTGATCGTGCATGAGGTCTCCATGCGTCAAGGTCTAACTGGAAGGTACGTAACAGCAGCAACATAATAAGAAACAAAATTCACGGTCATTGAGTTGTTTCTGACTCAGTGACCCTATAGGACAGAGTAGATCCCCTCTGGGCTTTCTAGGACTATGTAGCTTTCTCCTCTTATAAAGGGTGGCTGGTGGTTCTAAACTCCAGTCCACCTCATAACCCACGCTGCCACCAAGGCTCCTTGTGATATGAGTAGATGATAGCAAAGCAGTTAGAAGTGTGTGGGAATCATACTGAAGAGCTTTAAAAATGTCACCGTGCATCCCCTGATGAGGGCATTGGGGATGAAAGCTCATGGGAGAATGGTTCAAAGCCACAGAACTGTAGATTTGGGGTGAGAGAGAGGTAGTAGAAAGCTTTGGAGTAATGTGTAGCTCACGGGTAATTCCAGTCTCTCAAACTCACTGTCCCACATGCCTATAAACACGTACCTCCACTCTGAGTCAGCACTGTCTAATTGGGCCAGGGTGACTGGCAGGACACAGCCGGGCGCAGAAGAGGAGTAGATCTAAACCTAGGTGAACCAATTCAATTCTTCCTTACAGGAGCTGGACATTTGAATTCAGAGATAGCCGTGTCAGTCTCTTTAGTGCAGGGAAGTGAGGACCTGTGACCAAAGGGACCCTGAAGTGCAGGGAAAGCAAGTAGGCCTCGAGAGAGAAACAAGGGGTGCCCAAAAGAAAGGGGTTTAGGGTCTGAGAAAACACAAAACACTTTCTGGAATTCTGAAAGCTTTCCCTTTCCTGGGTTTAGCCCCTAAGAGGCCCCACTACACTTTGGCTCCAGAGAATAGGTCTGTTTCTTTTCAATAAAATTTCTCTCTCTTAGATTAATCTACTTTAAGTTAAGTTTCTTGACTGAGAAAAATGGGAAGCATTCAAAGCCCCTGCAGCTATATCTGCAGACCGAAATGATGCCTGATGCCTCCTTACAGTTTTCTGCTGGTCCTGTAGCCTGCATTCATTTCTGACTGCTCACATAGTCGGTGCACAGGATGCTTTCGGGGGCTGCATTTCTTGCTTCCATGGCTGTTTTCAAGCATGGCTGTTTTCAAACACTGAGTATTTTGTGCACAATTAAAGTTTTGGGAGCTCATTAGAAGTTCATTAACTATCCCCGGGGGCTGAAGTGGACTGTTGCTACCCTAGAATTTTCTGTTATCTTTAATAAACTCCAGCCAAGGGAATCGTGGAGCATAAATGAGTTAAAAATCTCAATGCTTTCCCCCAGAAGAGCTTGGGGAAAAGTTCTCTGTCGGCCTACATTCGAAGTTTGTCTTTCCATGAATTGAAGAATGGAAAGTCGTAAAGGGTCACGTTTTGGGGGGATTGGGAACAGGAAGATAAATGCAAGTAACAGGATTGAGAGATTGGTGTTAGGGTGGTTTAATTTCAGGGTTTTTATTTGAGAGGATCTGGAAATGTAAAAAAAAAAAAAAAGGTGAGATCTTCAAAAATGGCAGATGATACAATTCTGTGCTGGTGGCAAGTCGGACCATTCCATGTGTGGTCTGTGTGAGTTGTAGCATGGCCATCATTTAGGGAAACCTGTTCTTGGATTCTAAGGCTCGAAACAATCAGCCACAACTTGGGAGAGAGAGCTAGGGATGTTCTGTCCTGGTTGGAGTTTGACAACCCTTCTACACTGTGACTCGTTTGTTTACAATTTTAATGATAATTGCTAGAAATGAATTCTTATTCTGTGCCAGGCAGTATGCTAAGAACCTTAAACACGCTATCCCATTTAATTCGTAAAACAATCCATTGAATTTATACAATTATTATCCCCATTTTTTTACCTAGAAACATTGACCCTTGTGAGGTCACAAAAAATTGCATACCCCTGCATTCGTTCATTCAGTTAATTTGAGTAACTAACGTGTAATAAACATAGTCCAGCTATTTAGGATACATCAATGAACAACAGCAACAACAACGGGTCCTGGTCTTTTTATGCAGCTTGCATTTTAGCGGAGGGAGACCAAAAAGCAAGCAATAGACAGAATTACCTAAATGATCCTCTTGTGGGAGGACAGCAAGAAAAGACAAAGACCCTCCACAAGATGGACGGACACAGTGGCTGCAGCACTCGGCTCAAACCTAACGATTGTGAGGCTGGCACAGGCCGGGTGCTGTGGTGTTCTGTGGTACAGGTAGCTGTGAGGTGTAACTGACTGCATGCGTGTTAAGAGCAACATCATGTCTTATTGGAAGGTGAGAGGTGCTGTAGAAAAGGAAGAAAAACCAAGCCAGAGACAAAGGAACAAGAGTATGTCTGATGAGGGTGAAGATGCCTTTCAATGGGCCCCTGACTCACGGGGACCTCATGCACATGGGACGAAAGGCTGCCTGGTTTTGTGCCGTCCCCACGGTCAGCTGTGGGTCAAACCATTGGGATCTTTAGGGCTTGTAAGGCTGACGTTTGGAAGCTGATTGCAAGGCCATGCTCCCTGGTCAGTCTTAGCCTACAGGTTCTGCCTGAAACCTGGTCAATGTCATCGCAACACGTAAGGCTCCACTGACAGGGTTTGAAGAGCACAGGCCAGGAATTGAACCTGCATTTCCCCTGTAGAAGGCTAGAATTCCAAACCCAGTGAATCACTGCTGCCCAAAGGAGCATGTGATTAGAAAATTTTAAATAGGGTCGTCGGAGTAGGCTTCAATGAGAAGGTAACATTTGTGTCAAGATTTAAAGAATTAAGAGGTTTCCTATGAAGGTATCTGGGGGAACTGGATTCCATCCATGTGTAAGTGAAAACAGTGCCCAGGCGATAAGCCAAGAATGTGTCTTGTGCGTTCAAGGAAATGCTAAAATGCCCTGGGCTGTGCTGGAATGAGGTCAGAGAGGTGGGGGACAGGTGGGAGCAGATCATGTAGCTCCGTGAAGGCCATTGTAAGGCTTTTTGATTATATGTTGAACGAAATGGAGAAGGCTGGCTTCTGGCAGCTAGGCTTTTCTGTTTAGTTTGTCCAAGTTTTTTTTCCTAATAACGCAGTGATGTTAACAGAGAGAGGATGGGATTGAAGGGGGAGGGATGTGACACCGAGCCATGCTGGTCCTCTCTCCCATCTCCACTCACCCCCCTGCTCCAACTGTAGAAATATTGCCTTTCACAGTTTCGACGACTACAGGTTGACTGGGATTTACAGTAACATCTTGGGATGTATGCACATGGTGCCCTGGCATCATCAATTACCAGATCTTTTTGTGACCTTATTTACACCGATGAGATTGGTTCCCTAGTTGATACATATGCATATTCCTCAATTATCTTGTTATCCGACAAGTCGCATTTATAACAGTGGTAAACAAACAAACAAAAAATCTGTCATGCTACTATTTTATGCATATGCATTAATGGTGCACATAACAAGTGCTCAGGGGCATGGCGAAAGTAATGTTGGTTGTGATGGTTAAGGTCCCGTGCCCACTTGGTTGGGCCATGATCCTCAATGGCTTGGCAGGGACGTCATTAGATGGCTTAGCTGCCAAATTACACACCATTGCACAATGGATTGCCTTTATTTTCGACTGTCCCGTCAAAGATACTTGTATAATGAACAGCCTTGGGAAACAGGGTCCCCCTGGAATAAAGGACAGATTTCTTTACTCTCTAGTAAGACGCAGATCATATCTCCTGCTAGGGCCAAGGTCAGACAGGCTTACTTCCCATTATAAAAGATTTGAGTTCTTTAATCTTGGGATTTCTCTCCCGGAACAAATGCAGCCAGCTGTATTGCAGATGTCACTTTGCTCTGTGGGAATGGGGATTCCAGAGACCAGAACAAGTGCTGATGGTTCAACTTCTGCAATTGGTGCGAGTAACAAACCTGTCCTTAGTCTCTGAACTGGAAGTCGCCTGTCCTCCGCCACCATCGATGAAGCTGTGGCAGGATGACTTGTAGGCCTGCACTCATTCACTGCTATCATGGCGACTCGGCGACCCTCGAGGAAAGGTCAGAACTGCCCCTGCAGGTTTCCTGGAACTCTTCTGAGAAAGCTTCCTCCCTTCCTCTCCCACCCACTCTCCCGAGAAAGCTGCCGGAGGAACTAGCGGTTTCCAACTGCTGACCTTGTGGCTCACAGCCGATTCAGGGCTGCTGCTACCAGTAGCGTAAGTGCTAGGTCTCCTCACATTTCTTGAGGCTGATGTTGCATGAAAACACTGACCAAAACAACACAAGCCTGACTTCATTTAAGAATCCTCACAGATACGTTTACTCATTGTAATATTTTTTTGTAAATCATTTTATTGGGGACTCCAGCAATTCTTACCACTCGTTGTAATCTTTTTAAAAAACATTTTATTAGGGGCTCATACAACTCTTATCACAATCCATACATATACATACATCAGTCGTATAAAGCACATCTGTACATTCCTTGCCCTAATCATTTTCTTTCTTTTTTTTTTTTTTTACATTTTATTAGGGGCTCATACAACTCTTATCACAATCCATACATATACATACATCAATTGTATAAAGCACATCCATACATTCCTTTCCCTAATCACTCTCAAAGCATTTGCTCTCCACTTAAGCTCTCTGCATCAGGTCCTCTTTTTTTTCCCCCCACTCCCACCCACTTGTTGTAATCTTAAAAGAGCATCCACATTTCTACCTATGAAGGATAGGAAGTTTCTTTTTTAAATCAAGTTCTTCCTTATACCAGATTCTGTGATTCGAAATCCGTGTGTGCACGCTATAGAAACGAATTAATCCAAGTTTAAGAAGTGACTTGTTTCTGTATCTAAGAAAGATATGCTTTGAGAACGATGCTGATGTCGCCTGTAGGAACCAGTGGTCGAAGGGCTAGAACGGAATACTTAGCATGCCAGAAGCTTTTTATTTCTCTCTCTGCCTGCCTCTGCGTCTCTCTGTGCTGGTAAAATGCTCTCCTGCTATAAATAAACCTTTTCCATGGAATGCAGAACTCTGTCAAGGACAGTTTTAGATGAGCAACCTGAGAATTGAAAAGATTTGTTAGCTCCTATTGATCTTTGGACATGCTGTCATGGGGATTCTTGTGGGACACAAACACGACAAGCTGGAGCTGTGTTTAAGGGGAGACACGCCGAGGAGACAGAAACAACAAATGCCCACCACAAATACGCGCTGGCTTTCCATACGTTAAGGGCAGCTGCATTTTGTCTGGAAACATCTTTTCAGACCTAATGCATACTAGCCATCGCAAGCCATCCCCCCTCTCAAAAAAAAAAAATCCAAGATACTGAGATCCATAGTTTGAAGTGGCAGTATAGTGATCTACTATGCAAATAGTGTCTCTAGATTTCTAACCGTAGCAATAAGTTTTTTAACAGCCTACCTAAGACCGCAAGAAATCAAACGACGCCCATGTTATCTTCTGGCCCCGTTTTTATGTTGCTTGATTTGGACCTGCATTATAAGGAATTTAATAATCTGTAAAATGATCACACAGCACATTTCAGGGACACAGAGTAGACAGAGTTTTTGACTTCTGATGCTAGGCTTTTCCAAATAAGCAAATGACGTTTACCTCTAAAATGGTGGATTTTAAACACAGAGCCTTTGAAAATGATATCCTTCCTCTTTTCTGGGATATTATTTATAATTTCATATTTTAATACAAATGACGCATGTGGCCTACTTTTTTTCCTGCCCTCTGAGCCCCATGGCTGTGAGGTATTTTCATAAGTATGGTATGCTTTATATTTAAAAAAATTTTTTTTCTGACTTGAGAAACTATGATGATGAGTTAGTGTTGTTTTAAACCACTAAGTTTGTGATAAGGAAAAGTAGAGAATAAACACACCTTCCAACGCTACACTGTTGTTACTACTTTGGAGTTCATTAGGCGCTATTCAAGTGTGAAGTATAGATACTGTGGTAGACAAAAAAGATGAAGATTTTGTGTGTGTCTGTGTGTACATGCATACAGGCGTCTCAGGGGTCAGCAAATCAGCTCAGACTCAAAGCGACCCTACTTACAACAGAACACAGCACTGGCACCATCAGCTGTCTTTGCCACATTGCTTATGTGCCCACTTTGTCGTTAGCGATCGTGTCAGGCTGAGCTATACGAATGTCAGGTTATTAGAAAAAAGTGTTCTTGCGTTGAGGGAGTACTTGAGTAGAGGCCCGATATCAGTCTGCTACCTTGATACTTAACATATAAATATATACATACACATATATTTTTCCTACCGTTACATATAAATATATTTACATATGTGCATGCCTGTATTTAGACTTCTATAAATGTCCTTTGCCTCCTAGCTCATTCCTCTATTTCCTTTTACTTTCCTTGTGTCCCACTATCATGTTCAGCCTTCATTCGGGTTTCAGTAACTCCTTATGGTCACATTGCCTTTGATCAAGCCCTACCAGGCATCCTACACCCTCCTTGCTGTTAATTTTAGACCACTTGTTCCCTTGTCCTTGGGTTAGTTAACACCCACTTCCTTTCCACACCCTACCTCCCCCCTGGATCTGCTGGTCGCTTTGTTTTCTCCTCCAGATTGTTTATCTCACCTATCTTATCTGGGTAGACATGCAGAGACAGTAATAAGCACAAAACAAACAACAAAACAACAGCAAGACCCAATGACAAAAATAGACTACAAATAGTTCCAGGTCTGTTTGTTGACATTTAAGAGGTTTTCCAGTCCAGTCTAATGGGGTGCCACACCCTGGCCCCAGAAACTTCTCTGGGAACTTCATTGCTTTGCTCCCCTTGCTGCTCTGTTGCACGCCTTATGATTTTGCTCGTGTGGTGGGGTCAGATCTGGCACAATGTCCGCACTGTGCCTCCAATGTTGTCCCTCAAAGTGCTATGGGTCAGTGAGGGGCGTCGTGTCTCTTGGTGAGGCCAGCCCTATGGTCTTCTCTAAGCAAATGTGAAGGAAGCTGATGGTGCCTGGCTATCAAAAGCTATAGCATCAGGGGTTTTAAAGCCTTGAAAATAAACAAGTGGCCGTCTAGCTGAGAAACAACAAAGTCCACATGGAAGAAGCACACCAGCCTGTGTGATCATGAGGTGTCAATGGGATCAGGTATCAGGCTTCAAAGACCCAGAACAAAAAAAATTATATTAATGTAAATGAGGGGGAATGTGGAGTGGAGACCCAAAGCCCATCTGGAGACAATTGGACATCCCCTTACAGAAGGGTCACAAGGAAGACAAGAGCAGTCAAGGTGCAGTATAGCACTGATGAGAGACACAACTTTCCTTGAGTTCTGTAATTTTCCTCCCCTCCCACCAACTATCATGACCCCAATTCCACCTTACAAAACCTGCTAGACCAGTGCATGTACACAGGTACAGGTAAGGGCTGGAAACACAGGGAATCCAGGACAGATAAACCCCTCAGAACCAATAATGAGATTAGGGATACAAGGAGGGAAAGGGGAAGGTGGGATGAGAGAGGGGGAACAGATCACAATGATATACATAGAAGTCCCACCCAGGGGGGTAGAGAACAGAAAAGTGGGTATAGTGAGATGTCGGTCAGTGTAAAACATGAAAAAATAGTAATTTGTAAATGATCAAGGAAAAACATAAGGAGCCGATACCAAGGACTCGAATAGAAAATGTTTTGAAAATGATGATGGCAGCAAATGTAAAAATGTGTTTGACACAAAGGATGTATGTATTGATTGTGATAAGAGCTGGAGGAGCCCTCAATAAAATGATTTAAAACAAAAGCAAAATGCTGTCAGGTCCTATGGTACACTTAAAATGGCCACATTTGAGCCTATTGTTGAAGTAACTGTGCCAACCTATCCCACGGAGGGTCTTTCTCTGCCCTTGACTTTGCCGAGGCTCTGGTGGCACAGTGGTTACAAGTTGGACTACTAACCACAAGGTCAGCAGTTTAAAACCCCCTGTGGTCCATGGGGAAAATATAAAGCTTTCTACTCCTGAAAGCACTAGTCTCCAAGCCCACCCCAACAGTTCTACCCTGTCCTATGAGGTCACTATGTATCCGCATCTACTGGAGGGCAGTGAGTTTGGACTTCTGAACATTGTCAGATGCCGACTCCTATTCCACACTTCATGTTCGAATCCCTTTTATAAACATTTCCACTAAGTGGTTTTCTTCCCTTTGCTTGAACACCTAGAGTGAATGAAAACCAAATGTATTGTGGAGCCAACCACCCGTCATCTCCAGCCAGACAACTTTAACAGCTGTCAGTACTACAGAGTTTGGTCTCACCCCGAGCTATACTCTGTTTCTCTCTCACTTCAGCTACATTCCCAAGTCTGATCCTTTGAGGTCCCTCAAACAATCTATACTCAAAAATATAACAGAATGATCACATTTCTTGTTCAGCACATTATCCTTCAGTTAGTGCAGACCTAGTTTCAGTGAGGTAGTTTGGAAGGTTCCATCATTCTTGATTGTAATAAGATGACTAGTAGTGATACATTATGTGCACCTGAGTCTGGATGCCTGAGTTCAGATCCCAGTGTGTGGTTTACCGTGTGAGTGAACTTGAACAAGCTACTCATAAACTCATCTGCCTCCATGTTGTGTGTGTACACACATGCTCATGTGAGTGCACACATTCTTGAGTGTGTCAACTGGTGATGATAATATGTGATGGTCAATGTTACATGTCATCTTGGCCGGAGTATGATTCTCTGGTTAATAGGTTCTGGATTAAGTGATCTCCCATGATTTGGTCAATATAACGAGCTAATCAGTTGAGAGGGGGGATTCTTTGGAGGTATGGCCTTATTCCCATATAGAAATGGGTTTTCTGATAAAGCTCTCTCAATGCTACACTCATCTTATCTTACTGCTTGACCTCTGGACCTTGGGAGTGACCTTGGAGAAGTCCACAGTCTGCCATGTGAGCCGCAGATTCGGGATTTACCAGCTTCCAAGGGTCCCCCAGGGTCCCAACCCGCAGAGGCCTCCAGGCGACCACTTGACCTATGGATTTGAGGCTTTCCCCTTCCCAGAAATATGGGGCCCATACTCTTGAAGTAAATCTCTCTCTACATTTATATATATATGCCTTACTGGTTTTGTCCCTAGACCAGGAGTCCTCAAACTTTTAAAAACGGGGGGCCGGTTCACTGTCCCCCAGACCTGTTGGAGGGCCAGACTGTAGTTTAAAAAAACCCTATGAACAAATCCTATGCACACTGCACATATCTTATTTCGAAGTGAAAAACAAAATGGGGCAAAAATACCCGCCGGCCTGGATAAATATTCTCGGCCCGTGGGCTGTAGTTTGAGGACCCCTGCTTAGACACTGGGTTTCTTAAACTATTTCCACTCATGACCCTCCCCCCCCCTTTTTTTTTCCAAGAGAAATTGGCCACATGGGCAAACTCTGCCAGCAGCACCTTGGGTTCATTACAGTTTGATTTTGAATTGATATGTGGTCATGGCTTGTTCAGAAACATTTCACTGCTGCCAGTTTTTCCTGACCCCCACCTTCCATTGTGTGACTCCCATATAGGGGGTCACAACTCACAGTTTAAGAAGCTTGGCTTTAAAGAACCCAAACCCAATAATACCTACCTGGTGGGGTTGATAGGAGGCTTACAGCACAAATCTCTGTAAAGCATTGAAAATAGTACGTGGCACATGGTAACCACCCAATAAATGCTTGCTGTTATTGAGCAGTCAACTGAAATTGCTACATATTTTCTACATGTGCTCTTAATCACATTTCCATCAACCATGAGTTTAGAAGGTTTGAGTTTTGAACCTTATAATATAACTTAATATGTTTCCCAGGCAATTTCTGTCTTAATTTACTTAGCCTAAGTTTGAGCCCATAGAAATCATCTACCCAGCACATGGGCCCTCTCTGCTTTCTTCACATGTGGTAAATCATCCATTAATGTCTTCTTTCCAGTCGAATTGGATTAGATGTGCAGTCTTTTAAAACAGTTATGGGGTTTTTGTTGTGTTTTGTTTGCAGTCTGCTCCCCTCCACCAGAATACAGAAACATTGAGATTAATTGAGATTTTGGTTTGTTGAGTTTTAGTCAATTAGGGTTTTATTATTGATGGGAATATAAGTAAATTAAGTAACAAAGTACAGTAAATATGTTTCATTATAGTTTTTTTCCCCATTTGCAGTAAAAGAAAACTGGTATTTCCGTTCACACCATAACTGCTTTTGCAAGTAGGTAGATCCAGTAACATGAAAGCCCTTTTGTTTTCTGAGCATGACGAAAAGGGTAAATAGACAAGGTGGCTGAGTTTGCAAGGAGGCTGAAAGGGAACTGAGTTTCTCTATGTAATTCACCGAAACATAACTACATTATTCATGATTTTTCTGTTAGGCTTTCAAATGATATCTTAAACAGCCAAACGAACAAAGAGGCTAGTACCAGAATATTGTTATTTTTATTGAAAAAAAAGTTTTTAAATTAGGCTTTATAATCACAAAAGTGTGGTTTATACTTATTATACTAACCTCCGTTCATGAGAATACATCTATTAGACTGCATTCATCATCAAACGGGCAACGTATTTGAAAGGAAGGAACCATAGGGACAAATGGTTAAAATGTTGAATTTTGATTCCCTAAGACAGATTTCTGGAGGGGGAGGTGTTGTGCCCTGCAGACCACCAAAATAATTATAAATATTATATTATCAATATCATTTTATAGAACGTAAGCTTTGGTTAGGAATCATGGAAAACCCATTATAAATGTTGTCAAATTTCCCAGAGCCATGTTAAAAAATTCAGGAGCTTTGGTGTAGCGTGTTCCCCATTGAGCTACTAGCCACAAGGTTGGCAGTTCGAATCCACCAGCTGCTCCCCAGTCGAATGTTGAGGCGGTCTCCTCACACAAAGCTGTAAAGTGTCGGAAACCCCAAAAGGCAGTTCTCCTCTCGGGGGGAAATACTCCAAAGCCACATGGACACTGACGTGGATATAGTGAGAGACAAAGAATTGGGTTCATAAAACACCTGTCACTAGAAAGTTTTCTATTGTCTGGCTCTGGAATAAATAAACCAGAGACCCTGCGTTTGTCTTACCCACAGAAGCATCCCTTTGTTTCGAAATGTATTCAGAACCGCTTTGCTTACTCGGGGGAGGGGCCAATGTGGGGAACACCCAACACTGAGGAAAACCTAGTGATTCGTCTTTCCAAGTTCTTCCCTATTACGCTTTCCGTATCTGTGGGGAACCTTATGCCAGGCCATGCAGTGGGCGGGTTCCATGGTGTATAAAGACGGCACCATTTCCCTTTGCAGGGAAAGCGCACTGCAGTGTGTGGCTTCTCATGAGCCCGGGCTCAGAGCCAGAAGAGCGCGACTCAGCGCTTCTAAACCTGGGGGTCACAACCCTTTTGGATGTCCAACGACCCTTTCACAGAGGTCATCCGAGTCATAACAGTAGCAAAATGACAGTGATGAAGTAGCAACGAAAATAATGGGGGGGAGTCCCCACAACTTGAGGAACTGTATTAAAGGGTCGCTGCATTAGGAAGGTTGAGAACCACTGGGCTAGAGTAAACCCCACATTACCTTGGTGTCACTTGGCATTGGGAAAGATCATTTGCCTTTTAGTTGAGTCAGTGACTCACACCCCACGCCACCAGCTTCTCTCCTCTAAAAGGATCAGACAGGACCCGCTTCGTTGTGTTGTTGGGAATCGCTATCCATCCAGTGGGTAGTAGAGTGCTTGCTCACAGTGAATGCCCTTCCTGTGGTTGATATTATTGCCCTTATTTGTCCCATGAGGGTAATAGTAGAACATAGTCTCCATTCCCTTCAGAAGAAAGATGGCGCTTTCTACTGCTGGAAACAGTTAGTCTTGGAAACTCACAGGGCAGTTCAACCCCCCGTCCTACAGGATCGCTATGTGTCGGCATTGACTCGATGGCAGTGAGGTTGTTTTTTAATCAGTCCCTTATTAATCATATTATTCTCAAATTATATTCACAAGAGCGCTTCAAGAAGTGGAGATTTTTCAAGATGTTTTCAGTTCATTTTTCCACGAGCCTTTTTGTTTCCTCGTGTGTGTGTGTGTGTGTGTGTGTGTGTGTGTGTGTAAATTCCTTGCTGTCAAGTCTGTTCCAATGCATAGCTGTAGAACAAAGCGGAATGGCCCCGCAGGGTTTCCAGTTTTTACGGAAGCCATTGCCTTACCTTTCCCCCACTGAGAGGCTGGTGGGTTCAAACTATGGACGTTTTAGTTAGCAGTCGAGTGTTTACACCACTAACTTGCCAGGGCTCCATATGTACATAATTTGTAATCTTATATTTAAATGAATAAAAAGTCAAGTGATACATATATAATTTGAGGAAAAAAGAACTCAATAAATATAATTTGGAAAATAGGTATAATTTGACTAAAGGCATAAATAAAATACGTGGGAGTGATCATATATGGTAAAGGAAGATGGCATAGTGGATTACCCATTGAATTATGAACAAGGTCAGCAGTTTCTAAACTACCAGCCGCTCTGTAGGGGAAAGGTGAGGCACTTGCATTCCTTGAATGTTGATTTGATGAAGCCACATATATGCTGATTGCTTTAAATTATGCAGCTAGATGATTTTGAACTATTTTTATTGGCTGTGTATCTGCAGGCTCTATGTACTAAAAGACTATGTAATAACTATTTTTCTGTGTGCATATAACCCCGTCTGTTTATTCATAAGCTCAGCATGTGTGATCATTATGATCTGTACCTTAATGACATCGTACAACTATTTTACCATCGACATTGGAACTATTTTCAAATGAATCTTAAAGGCAATAGTTTAAACTTTGGGGAATAACTATTCAAATTTTTGCTGTTATTTCATTGTAGCAAGGACAATATTAATTGAGCAGGACATAAAGTAGACCACAAAATAAACCATGTTTATCTTTGCAATACTACATTTAAGTAAGAGAAACTCCGTAAAAATCTCTCCTCGTAAGTCATTTGATTTCAAATCCATCATATTTTACAGGAAAGTCAACTGCACATATTTCAAGTGTCCTCGCATAGTGAGTTTCATATTTCACATGGAGGATCATACAGCACAAGAAGGAAAATGGCATTTGGCTTTAGCCAGTCTGCCTCACTGTAGATGCATGTGTGGGGTGGTGCATGTTTTTTTAATTTGTCCAGAGCCGGGTGGGATCTGGGACTGCATGTGTGGCATAGTCCTGTCCTGACGTCATCAGAAGTTCTGCTGGATGGCATGCAATCCCAAGAATTTGCCAGAACCCTGTTGTGAAGCAGCATAGCAAATGGCAGCCCGCCCTAAAAATAGCAGTGTTTCAGAAGGACTGCAGGCATAGCAATCCAAAGGAAGGGGGGATGGTCCCCCGGATCCAGCTAGCCACTGCCACACCACTCGAACTTGAATCTCAGCCTATATTTTTTTCAGAACTCATTTTTAGGGAAAATCCTTGACTCCAGTTTCATCTCTGTAAGCCCCTATAGGCTGCTCATTAATCTTAACTTTTCAGATTTTTATAATGTGTTTTGCAAAACTTCTGACTTGAGTTCCCTAGTCTGGTTGTCTCAGTTCCTTTAGACAGGAAGGCTCTGGATTTTCACGACTCTTAGATCAAGTGAAATTTTGCTTAATTTTTTTTAATATAGTGTGAACCCCTAGCTTAACAAATATTTTTTTGTGTTGTATTGCGAGGACATGCTATTGTTTAAGGTATATATCATGTACATATTTTAAATATATTTTAAAATAATTTTAAGTCACTTTGAGTTGCTCTTGTTGGGTGCCATCAAGTCAATCAAGACCCTCCGTGACAGAGTTCAACAACACTCTAGTGTTCTAGGGCGCGCTCTCTCTCTCTCTCTCTCTCTCTCTTAGTTTATGCCATATTTTAAAGTCTATGTAGAAATGAAGTCAGTAAATATCTGCATCATGAAGTGTGAATTATAATTCACTTACACATTTTATTCCTGAAGAATCCGTCCCCATGGTCAATATTTGTGTGTAAAGCTTACTGTAGATGCTCAATGCACATTTTTCTATTTAGTTCTCATAACAATCCTGTACGCTAGACTTGGTTAAAAAACTTTCCCTAGGAAACATAGTCCGTAAATGGCAAATCTAGAACAGTCTTCCACATCTAGTCACGCATGCACTGAACAAGCAGGTTGCTGGGAGGCTGCTCTTCGGTAGCCAGGAATTGCTGTGAAATCCATACCAGCCCCCTGACAGTGATGGTCAATGACTGATCGCTCAGGAGTAGATCACCAGGTCCCTTTTGGATTGGTTATAGCGTCAGTCTTTCTGGAACCAGATCAGGAAATCTTTCTTCCCAAAGAATTCTGTGCTCTTCAATTTAGACAATATCAGAGCGGCAGTTTTGACCTCCTTGAGTGGGAACAGAAAGAAGTTGTCTGAAGGGGCAAGATAAAGGCTGTAAGACAGATGGGGTAAGATTTCCCAATAAGATTCTAAAAAAAACCCCCAAACAAACAAACAAAACCAGCTCTTGTTAGCCTTGAAGAATAAGGGAAACAACAAAACAAACAATCCTCAGGCAAATATCCTGTTCTTTTTCTCACAAATGCGATTTTAAGTTTCCTTAAAGCTTTTTCATAATAAGCCCCCATGACCATTCTGCTTCCTTTGAGAAAATCATCCAGGTTATCCGTTTGGGATCCCCAAGACAATGACTACAACTTCCTGAGCTGACCTCTCTGCTTTAAATTTTATGGGCTCAGCAGATCCCCTGGGAAGCTTTTGTTTTGTCCTTTTTTGGGAAGGCAACTTACAAGTGAATCTCTGAGAAATGTTGTCTGCAGCTAACCTTTGATCACAGAGATGTGTAAACACATTTTTTATTATTAAATACTTTTACTGGGGGCTCTTCCTTCTCCCATCATAATCCATACATTCATACAAGGTGTCAAGCACATTTGTACATATGCTGCCATCATCATTTTCAAAACATTTTCTTTCTACTTGAGTCCTGGATATCAGCTCCTCATTTTTCTCCATCCTTCCCACCACCTCCCTCACTCATGAACCCTTGAAAAGTTATAGATTATTATTTTCATGTTTTACATTGGCCTCTGTCGCCCTTCACCCACTTTTCTGTTCGTCCCCCTGGGAGGGAGTTATATGTTGATCCTTGTTATCGATTTCCCCTTTCTACCCCCACCTTCCCCTTATCCTTCTGGTATCTCTGTTCTCATTGTTGGCCCGGAGGGGTTTATCTTTCTTGGATTCCCTGTAGCAGTGTACATGTTCTGGTCTAATACGATTTGCAAGGTAGAATCGGGGTCATGATGTTGGGGGGAAGGAAGCATTAAAGAACTAGAGGAAAGTTTTTGTTCCATCAGTGCTATACTGGACCCTGATTTGCTCATCTCTTCCTGGTGACCCTTCTGTGAGGGGATGTCCAATTGTCTACATATGGACTTTGGATCCCCACTCCATACCCCCTTCACATTGGGTCGGACTTTTTTTCCCCTGGGTCTTAGATGCCTGATATCTGATTCCATCAACACCTTGTGATCTCACAGGCTGGTGTGCTTCTTCCATGTGAGCTTTGTTGTTTCTCAGTTAGATGGCTGCCTGTTTATCTTCAAGCCCTTAAGACTCCATATACTATTATCTTTTGAGAGCTGAGCACCATCAGCTTTCTTCATCACATTTGCTTATGCACCCGCTTTGTCTTCAGCAATTGTGTTGGGAAGGTGAGTATCACAGAATGCTGAATTGTTAGAACAAAGTGTTCTTGTGTTGAGGGAGTGCTTGAGTCCATCTGCAATGTCCATCTGCAACCCAATGTCCATCTGCAACCTCAATTCTTGGTGTATAGATATCAGTACATAGATCTGTTCCCCTCTCGTTATATATAAATATATTTACTTAAACACATTTTGTTTGGAATTTTTGAGCGGAGAATTTATTTGACTCGCTCTGGCATAAGGGAGATGCTGAGCTTGAGGATTGTATCATTCCCCTTGGAGACTGTAAGATAATAGGGATGCATGAACTAGTCAGAGGAGGAATATAAGAGAAGCAGTTGAAAGATATTGCTACTTGAAATAGAACTTATATTTACTTGTACTCTTCAATGATTTTTATGTATTTTTGTAAAAATACTAGCGCATAGTAAGAACATTTAGAAAACCAGCAAACTACATAAAACAAAATAAAACTAAGTTACATCCCCACCATTGAGGTAAACAAATTTTAACAGGTGTCTTTGAGGTGCCTTTACGAAGCGGTTGTTAGGTACCCTGCAGTTGGTTGCAGCCTGCACAGCAGAAGGAAACATTGCCCTGCCCTGGGCTGTCCTCTTAATTTTTCTAGTGTCCTATTTCACCTGCCTTCTGACCCGAAGGGCCCATTCTCTGGCACCATCTCTGACAGTATTTTCATGCTAGGCATAAGGTTTTCAACGGCTATTTCCTGGTCATCTGTAAGCAGCAGCTGATTCCTTCCTGGTCATCTGTTCTTAGTCTGGAAGTGCCACTGAAACCTGTTCACTTTTGGGTGACCCAGCAGGCATTTGAAATACCAGTGACATAGCTCCCAGCATCCCAGCAACGCATAGGCTACCACAGTGCGACAAATGACAGACAAAAGTGGTGTCAGTTGTCTAAGCAACCGGTTTTATTACCGAGCAACTAGGTTTTATTACCAAGTGAGGATCATGCTGTGGCGAACATTTTGTACCTTGATTCTTGTTTTGATCATAGGTACAAAGGCTTGAATTATTATATATCTAGTATCTGCCCTACTGCAAACATTGATCTGTGCAAGGCTTCTTGTTTATCCTCTAGCTACATGTCTCTCTTCCATCCCTTCCTCATTGTTTATTGCTCCCTTCATTTCCTAGGTAAACATTCCAATGCATTATACATATATATGATTTTGATTCTGTATGTTCTTTTGTTAATTGTTTTATTAGGGGCTTATACAACTCTTAACACAATCCATAAATTCATCCATTGTGTAAAGCACATTTGTACATTCCTTGCCCTCATCATTCTCAAAACATTTGCTCTCCACTTAAGCCCCTGGCATTAGCTTCTCGTTTTTCCCCTCCCTCCCCGCTCCCCTCTCCCTCATGAACCCTTGAAAATTTATAAATTATTATTTTGTCATATCTTTCCCTGTCCAACGTCTCCCTTCACCCACTTTTCTGTTGTCCATCTCTCAGCGAGGAGGTCACATGTAAATCCTTGTAGTTGATTCCGCCTTTCCAACCCACCCTCCTCCCACCCTTCCAGTATCTCCACTCACACCACTGGTCCTGAAGGGATCATCGGCCTGGATTCCCTGCGTTTCCAGTTCCTATCTGTACCAGTGTACATCCTCTGGTCTATTCATATTTGTAAGGTAGAATTGGAATCATGATAGTGGGGTAGGAGGAAGCATTTAGGAACTAGAGAAAAGTTGTATGTTTCTTCATTGCCACATCACACCCTGACTGGCTCGTCTCCTTCCCGAGACCCTTCTGTAAGGGGATGTCCAATGGCCAAAAATGGGCTTGGGTCTCCACTCCGCTCTCCCCACCTCATTCACTATGATATAATTTTTTGTTCTGATGATGCCTGATACCTGATCCCTTCGACACCTCTTGATCACACAGGCTGGTGTGCTTCTTCCATGTGGGCTTTGTTGCTTCTGAGCTCAATGGCCGTTTACCGATTCTGTATGTTCTTAAAAATGTGTGTTGTTGTTCATTTAATCTTTATTCAAAAGGACAAAGTCACAATAAATGTATAAATACACACACACACACAGACAAGGTGGTCCCATAGACCTTTCACCTAGCCTCCCCATAAGACCATAGTAGCAAGGAATTGCTGTTGGTACAATCTATAGAGCTTACACAGATTCCATAAGTTTTATAAGCTTTCATTTGTGTATCCATGTGTGTCTGTATATAGTTCTATAAAAGTCTATTATTGCCTATGTAGCTTTGTGTAACCACCTTTCCATCCAAGTTACAGAATTATTCCATCACGATCACTACAAGGCTTTCTTGTGCTATACCTTTATGGCTGCCCTGTCTCCTCCCTTACCCCTTCCTCACCCCTGGAAACCACTGATTCAGACTTTGTCTCTATAATTTACTCTTATGAAGAGGATACATTATGCAATACTTTGAGACCGACATTTTTTTATTCATCAAAATTCCCCGTAAGCTCCAACTACGTAGTTACATGCATCAACAGTTCATGCCGTTTTATCACCAAGTAGTATATATGTACAGATGTGTCACAAGTGAATACAGTTTTAATTCACTTCAATGGTATTTTGCGATAGACATCATTCTGTTATTTGTCCTGTTTTCCCTCCGAGTCATCCTTTAAGATTCATTGTGCTGTGTGTTGTGATCCTCCCCTTTTAGCCGCCACATGATATATGATGCGTTCTATCCTTTATCCTTAAAGTTAAGTTCCCTTTTACTGCTGGTTTTCTAAGATGAAATAAAAACACAAAATAATAACTGATGCGGAAATGTACTAACGAGTTTCACACACACTCTCTACTCGCCCTACAGTATTGTTTCTCTGGATGTATGGTGGAAGGCCATAGACAGGTCGTTGAGAACTGATGCACCAAATACCTGCTTTGTTTTTTCCACTGAACATGATGCCACTAGTTTCTCTTATGTCTTTAAAGAGTCTGAGAAAGTATGACTTTTATAAAAGTCTTCTTGTACAAAATTTCAAACAGATGCTTGAATGTATACCCATCGCCTACATTTAATCATTCTCAACATGTTCTTCCCCGTCCAATCAATTCTTGGATTAAGAATGGGTTTTGTTCCTGACACTGTCTTTAAATCTAATTAGTATGTTAAGTCAGAACACTTAGGTATGATTTACATCTAATATTCGTCAGATGTTTCCCTTAGCATATAGTGCGTAGTTTACCTTCCTACCCTTAAAATTTTTGTAAAGAAACACTTGCAGATGCACTAAAACATTTTTGACATAGTAATACAGTAACAATAATAATACTCTTCTGATGTGTTACAAAGTAGCACCCACTTGTTACTGTGAACCATTGTACGATTATGAATCTCAATTTTTAGTATAATAGACTTTATGGGAGTTGGGTCTTAACTACAAAACCCAAACTAAACTCAGGACCATTGAGTCAATTCTAACTGAGTGACCTTATAGAACAAGATACAACTGCTACACTCCCACCTCCCCCCCACCCACGCCCAGCTTTCTGAGCTTGACTATTTACTCGACTACAAAGTCGGGTGGTTTTAAACTGCTAGTGGTGTGTAAATGGATTATTTTTAACCCAGAGACAGACTGCAGTTTAAAAGTATGACTTTCAGAGGCTTATATTGTAACTTCGTACATTTTACTAAATGTGCCTCCAAATCTTGCCTTTGATCTATTGATTGGGGAAGAAGAGATAGTATCTTTGACAAATGGTACTGGCAAAACTAGATACCATTTGCCAAGGAATGAAACCAGATCTATATCTCTCACTCTCTACAAAAACAAACTCAAGGTGAATCAAAGAAATAAATGTAAAACCTCAAACTATAAAGATCATCAAAGGAAAAATAGAGGCAACGTGGAGGCCATCAGACCTGCATACATGCACTATCAAGTAAAACTGAAAACACACAAATGGCAGAAGACAAGCTAGAGGCCTGGGTCCTCTAAATATTAGACCATGATTTGGCAACAAATTTGGCAGTGACACATCAGACAAGGCTGAACTTTATACAAACTTCAATACCTCAAAAACACAAGCATTCCGAGTAAAAAGTGGGCAACAGTGGCAAATGCTGCTAACCACACAATCCTACAATCCTGGCGCTCTGTGAATAGATCCTTCTCTCGTACGCATCCATCGCCAGGCTCGTAGGGCTGTGTATACAGCAGCAAGGGCATCTTTTGCCCATTACTACTTTGAGGAGCCCCGATAAGCACAACGATTCCAAGCAGTTTAAAACCACCAACTACTCCATGGGAGAGAGAGGAGACTTTCTGCTCCCGTGGAGAGTTAGTCTTGTAAACTGACAGGCACAGTTCTGTGCCTACTCTAGGCAGCATCGAGTAGATGGCAGTGAGTGTTTTGCATGCGTGGATCCGTGGGTAGGCAGCAGGCTGAACTGCTGTGCCAGGGAGAATAAGCGTACACCCTGACTATATAGATACATTCAACAGAGGGTATTTGCATATGTGTATTTACCATCGATGCAAATACATGCATGAATGTGGTGGAGCCTACAGGGGACAAAGTTATGAATACTTGGGCATCATGACACATTTTGAGGGAATGAGTCACTGGGAATAAGAGATCAGGACCCTCGTCTCAGGGGACAGACACCAAGGTCGATTGGCCCAACTAGTTCATAAAAACAATGTTCTACACCCATCCCACTTTGGTGAGTAGTGACAAGGGGTCTTAACACCTTGAGAGCATGGTGCAGCTGTTGGTTTCTTCATGTCCAGAAGAAAAAAGACGTGATGAAAATTGAAAGACGCATAGAAACAGTCCCATGCACTGGTGGTTCACACAAACATCAGTTCCTACATCCCTGAGAATGTAAGGCCCAAGCGAGGTGCCTGGCTCTCCCTACCAACTGTTCTGAGAAGGGCCATCTTGAAGGGTCATATTAGAACTTACTGCCAAGTTACACTAATCAGCCACCGCACATCAAAAGGCAGCGTTACTTGGGCAAAGTTCAGAGAGTTAGGAAAGAAGAAAGAATGGAAACAGGAAACGCAAGGAGTAAGTAGGATAAATGATGGCACATTGCGGTGATTGCAGTAGGTGAGTTGAAACAGAATGTGTACAGATTGATGAATTTGAAAGCGATGGTTCATTCTGTGAGCCTTCGCCT
Source organism: Tenrec ecaudatus (assembly GCF_050624435.1). Taxonomy (NCBI): domain Eukaryota; kingdom Metazoa; phylum Chordata; class Mammalia; order Afrosoricida; family Tenrecidae; genus Tenrec; species Tenrec ecaudatus. Next base: position 71,113,371 of record NC_134532.1, read on the forward strand.
AATCCACAAAACAACCAAAAAGAAGAAATGAAGAGATTCTTCCACCAAAAAGACAGGCTACTTTCAAGAACTCAAAGAAATATGATCATTCACCATTTTAGACATGAAAATAAAGTGAACAATGAGCTGTCTCAATCTAGCATTATTGTGTAATTAATTGTAAGGTGTCCTCAGTGATAACTGATAGGGACAACAGAACTAAACCCTGTCCTGGGCCATCCTCACAATTGTTGCTTGAGCCAGTTGTTGTTGCTGCCAGCGTGTTCATCCATCTTCTCGGGGTCTTCCTCTTTTCACTGTCCCTCTACTCCGGGAAGCATGATGTCCTTTTACAGGGTCTGGCCTCTCCTGATGACCTCTCCAAGGTACGGGACATGACGTCTCCCTATCCTTGCTTCTCATTCCTGCCATGCTTCTCCCCACACAGAGTTGCTGGTTCTCGTGGCAGTTCATGGTGCTCTCAGTAGTCTTTGCAAGCACCATAACTCATATGCATTGCGTTTTCTTGGGTCTTTCTTATTCAATGTCCAACTTTCACAGGCATATGGTATGGCTAGGGGCAAGCATGCGTTAGCCCATAAAGTTACATTCTTGCTTTTAACACTTTGAAGAGGTCTTGTGCTTTGATCTCTTGACTGCTGCTTCCATGAACATTGATTGTGCATCCAAGCAAGATGAAATTCTTCGGAACTTCAATCTTTTATCTATTTATCATGATGCGACCTACTGGTCCAGTTGTGAAGATTTTTGGGTTTCCTTACATTGAGTTGTAACCCATACTGAGAGACCACAATCCTTGATCTCCATCAGCCAGTGCTTCAAGTCCTCCTCACTGCAGCCAGTAAGGTTTTGTCCTGTGCGTATTGATGATTGTTAATGAGCTCACCTCCAATCCTGATGTAGCATTCTTCTTCATAGAATCCAACTTCTCTGATTATTTGCTATCACACATATTGAATAAGTATAGTAAAAGGATTCAATCCTGATATACAATTCTCCTGAATTTAAACCATGCATATTTCCGTTGGAGCCCTGGTGGCATAATGGCTATGTGTTGGGCTGCTAATCTCAAAGTCAGTAGTTCCAAACCATCAGCCGATCCACCAGAGAAAGGTGTGGCTTCCTACTTTCATAAGTAGTTCCAGTCTCAGAAACCCAAAGGGGCCATTCCACCCTGTCCTAGAGGGTAGCTTTGAGTCAGGGTAGCTTTGATGGTAGAGGATTTGGTTTTGAGTTTTGTAGTTCCTTGTTTTGTTCATACAACTGCCTCTTCCTTGTTACACAGCTTCTTGAGCACAATTAAGTATTTTGCAATTCCCCTTCTTCTCGAACCCAGCTGTCGTCATGATGCACATAGCTGAATGCCTTTGCATCACCAATAAAGCTCACCCAAACATCTTTCTCTGCTTTCAGTCAAGATTGATCTGACATCACCAATGACATCCCTTGCTCCATGGTCTCTTCTGAATCAGGCCTTGATTTCTGGCAGCTCCTCGTCCATGGACTGTGGCAACTATTGTTGAATGATCTTCAGCAAAATTTTGCTTGCACGTGGCAGTGATGATAATGTTCTGAAATTTGTGCATTTTGTTGGGTCATTTAAAAACAGAATTCTTCTAGTTATTTTTGTCATGTGGCTGTCTTCTAATTTTTTTTTTGCATAGACAGGTGAATGTTTCTAGTGCTTCATCGACTTGTTGAATCGTATCAATTAGTATTCCACTGGTTCCTGAAGTCTTGTTTTTGACTGATGATTTCAGTCCAGCTTGAACTTCTGTGTTCAGTACCGTTGGTTCTTGATCAAGCTACCTGTTGAAAAGGTGGAGTACTGACCGAGTCCTTTTGGGGACAGTGACCCTGTGTACTCGTTCCACCTTCTTTGGATGCTTCCTGTAACATTCACTATTTTGCCCATAGAATCTTTCACTGTGACAAACCGAGGCTTGGATTTGTTTTTCTTCCAGTCTTTCTGTTTAAGATATTGAGCACGTTAACAGCAAAGTTCAAAAACAAGAAGACAAATGCTGGCAACGGTGTGCAGAGGGTGGAACCCCCATGCTTTGCTGGTGTGTCCGAAAAATGGTGCACTCACTGTGGAAAATGGTAGCACACGTTCTTAAAAAGTTGGAAAGAGACATACTGTAATGGGCAGCAATCCCAGTACTATGGTTACGTCCTAGAGAAATAAGAGCCATTACACAAGCATAAACACACCAATGTCCACTACACCAGTATTTGCAATGGCAAAGAAGCAGCAACTTAAATGCCCATCAATGGAAGGAGAGATAAACCAACTATGGTACATCTATACACAATAAAATATGATGCAATGTGAAAGTATAGTGATGAATCTTCTAACACCTTATAACATGGCCCTAGAAGAGTCCATGCTGACTGAACCTAGACCAACAAAGAAAGACAAATGTCATATGAGAGCCCTAATGTACAGTCAAGAAAATGTTAATCCATCCAAAGAAATAGTCTTCAGTTGTTACCGGGGCGGGGAGGAAAAAGGATACATTACTAACTAGAGGGTGGTACACACAGAAGAACTAGGGTGAGGGGAGGGGCAATATACATTGAGGAGATGAGCAAAAAATACTAGGCAAAGCACAACACTGGAAGGAGCCCAAGAGTTACAGTCAGTAAAAGCAAATACTATTACATACCCAACCCTGCCCTAACCGTAGAACTAGAGAACAAGTGTGTGGAGGTGAAAGGGGCTAGATGGAATCATGGGGAATAGGCTTGGTAGGTGATACTTATTTCTACATATTTATTGATAGATGAAAGACTTGCAGTTAGAAAGCCAAAAAGGAAGAGCAGACTCAATACATCTCAAGCTGAAAGAATTCAAGAAAAGATTGAAACCCTGAGGTTCGATGTTGAAGGATATTAGGAAGAATGCAATTATCAGGTTCCAAGCAAAGCTTGTTAACAACTTTGATATGCAGAGGACATAACCACACTCCTTGAAGGTGAGGAAGGCTCGAGGCACTTGCTGATTAAGATCAAGGACTGCAGCCTTCTGTAGAGATTACAACTTAATGTAAAGGAAACAAAACTCCTCGCTGACTGGACCAATAGGTAGCTGTAAAAAGGTCATCAAAGATGTCACCTTCTTTGGATCCACAATCAGTGCTCACTGAAGCGACAGAAAATAAGACCCTTGTTGCTTTGAGCAAATCTGCTGCACAAAACCTTTTTAAAGTGTTGAAAAGCCAATTTTCAATCACTTCATATGAACGTTGGGCATCACTCACTTCAAGTGAAAGTTGGGCATTGAATAAGGAAGACCAAAGAAAACTCAATGCATTGAGATTATGGTGCTGGTGAAGATTATTGAAAGTCCCATGGGCTGCCAAAAGAAAGAAAAAAAATCTGCCTCGGGAGAAGTACAGCCAAAATGTTCCTTAGGAGCAAGAATGGTGAGACGTAGCAGTGTGTCATTCTGTTGTACATTGGGTCACTGTGAGTTGGAACCGACTTGATGACACCTTACAACAATGTGGGCAAACTAGTGAGAGATACAGTAAGCACCGTAGAAGATGGAAATACAGAGACACTGTACCAAAAAGAAGCGGTTGACATTTAACCATTTAAGAGGTAACAGTTGGCCTGCTCGCCCTCTCTTTGTGCATTGGATCTGGCTCCTGAAATCATGGCCATCCAGGAGGCAAAGGAGGTAGGTGGATTTCTCTTCAGCCAGCAAGGCCCAGAAGAAAGGAGGGAAGCTGATGCGTGACCTGACCCTGTCTTGCTATTAAAGTTATCCAAAACGTCAAGAAGACTTCGCAGATTCCTGAGAATGGCGATCTCTGACTGCTGAGATTGTTCTTCCATTGCCGATGCTGTCTAAGGGACACTCTGAGACTCTATCATAGCTGAACATTTTATACAATAGTGACGACTATTACAACAGACTGGGTTTGTTTTTTTTTTGCTAAAACATCAAGATTTTGGACTTCTCAATTAATATTAAAATGTGATTGGAATGTAACTAATTTTTTTATAACTCCTTACCCATTTAATAAGACACTGCATCATTGGGATTTGAGTTAGAAAACATTTACAAGGGTTTAAGGGAAATATTTCTTTAGATGTTGACCAGCTGAAAAAGGGCACTTTCTATACATTCAAAGATAGGCTCGAGGCGTCTCCTGGCTCTGATTGAATTCAGTAGTTGGCGGATGGCATGAAAGGATTGGATCTTCGAGCGTGGGTTCCGGCCTAACTGTGCTATTTGTAACCACAATGTTGTCCTGGCTCTCGCGTGTTGCTTCTGTAGAAAGCTAAGGTTTGTGAAGGAGACTCATAAGGCCTCCATGGCAGTTTCGAAGTTCCGCGTAAAGCAAACACTGTAGGGAGCAGAGAACAGGAAGAGAGTGTTTGAGGATGAATCCTCTATTCTCACAAAGAAGCCTGGCCGGCTGGGGTTCTAGAGGTGGAGGGGGACCTTCACCCTTGTGAGTTGTAAGTAAGTCCTAATCACATTCTCAGGATATCGTTCCCCACTTTACCCTCGCATATGGTGCTGTTTTGAGGTTGTCTCTTATTAGCACATAGCTGATTGCATACCTTCCTCCAATGGCAGATAGGCATATGCCTGGGTTCAAAATGCCTTCCATAAACCTGAATTTTTGGCTTATCTATATTAATTTGGTCATTAAATTTGCCTGGACAGCTGTCCATGTGTAGAAACTAACCATGTAGCCACTGCGGCTCTTTTGAATTATATATGTATAAAATAAAAGGGAATTGTGGGAAACAAAGATTTCTCCCAAGTTGTCTCCCCCAGCTATATTCCAAACAGCTGCTTGCTACACATGGCAAAGGACTATCCACTTGGAGGTCAACAGAAATAGGTCAGGGGATATTCTCCCTAAGGGTTATCAGCCACTCAGAGCAAGCAGACACCACTGTTTATCCCACAGCAAGTAGGGCCCACTCCCTTCTGATAAGGATAGTAGTAGATAGCTTCCCTGAAGGAGAAACCAAGGAGGTCAAGCCCACCCAAGGCTGCCATATTGAGTCTAGGGTCTGCCCATCTTGTTGCATGCACGCCCCTACCTCATCCCCGTCCTGTCATGCTCATGCCTGTCGTACATCCCTTTCCTATGATGTGTATGCCTATTGTCCTGCCCCTTCCTGTGATGTGTTGTGTGGTTACCTGTAATCATGACCCCCTAAGTAGTTATAAACCTTGGTCAATAAAGTCGGCCACTGCTTGCGCTTTCTCTCCCGGGGCGTGGACCTGGCTCCTGAAATCATGGCCATCCAGGAGGTGAGCATACTCCCATGATTAAAAAAAAAAAAAAAAAAGGTAACATATGGTCAAGAACCTGTGCTATTTAAGGAAGGTGTCCGTGCTGCGCTGACAGCATCAGCCAAAAACAAAGCTCTAAGAATTGACAGGACACCAATGGAAATATCTCAACAAGCTGATGAAGCTCTGGAAGCACTCACTTGTCTATGCCAAGAGATTTGGAAGATGGCTGCCTGACTGGGAGAGAACAGCATCTGTGCCCGTTCCAAAGAAAGGGGCCCCAGAAGAATGTGGGAAATACCCAGGAATGTCATTAATACCACATTGCAATTAAAAGTTTACTCAAGGTGATTTTAAAAGGCTGCAGCAGTATATCACCAGGGAGCTGCCAAAAATCCAAGCCAGATTCAGAAGAGGATGAGGAATTAAAGAGCCCATTGCTGATGTCAGATGGATCTTGGCTGAAAACAGAGAACACCAGAAAGATGTTTACTTGTGTTTTATTGACGACACAAAGGCATTTGACTGTGTGGATCATAACAAATGATGGATAACATTGCAAAGAATGAGAATTCCAGAACCCTTAATTGTGCTCAGAAGGCAGTGGGGGATATGAAGGAAGACAAAATGGTAAACATAGGAGGGAGTGGGAAGGGTGCTGTTACATTGTAGGGATTGTAATCAGTGTCACACAAAAAATGTGTAAGAATTTGTGACAACCGGTTTTGCTCTGTAAACATCTCTCTCTCTCTTACCTTGGTCATATTGGGAAAAACCCCAAAACCCAGAGCCATAGCGATTATCATGAGACTTCCATTCAGATTACAGCCTAGAAAGCCCTTCGAAGGAAGCAGTTCTGTTTTGTCACAGTGGGTGACTGAGTTGAAAATCAACTCCACGGCACACAACAGTAACAATTACTATACCAAGGGCTCAAGTAGAAAGCAGGTGTTTTGAGAATGATGAGCCCCTAATAAAATGATTAAAAGAATAAAAGCATCCTTCTCAAATTAAGAAGTATATGTATTCTCGGAGTAGTGTGTACCTAATGACCAAGGTTTATTTAGCAGGACACTGAGAACTGTGTCTCAAGGAGCAACAGAATGTCGTATTTCAAAAGTCCATTCTGTTTTTTAAAAAAATCATTTGTCTCCACTAATCTTTCAAGTTTAATTAAAAAGAAATCATTTGAGGGGACCTTGATAGCCATAATTAGATTATATTCAGGCTTACAAAAGATATACATTTAAAAAATTTGTATTTAAGATGATGAATGTCTGGGTGAGAGGTTCTTTGTGTAAACCTTTAAATCAGAAAGAGCTGAGAAATTTCTAGTTGGTTTTGTGTTGGATTTTTTTTTTTTTTATGTACTTCATGTATCAGTTCTACAATTGAGGAGAGGGAAGGCATAGTACTGAGGTCACAGACAGGGCCACTATAAGATTTCAGGCACAATAAAACCCACATTCTGCCATTTTCATGCTGGTTTGCAATTTTCTGGTTTGGGTATTGGGTGCCTGTGACCCTCTGACAGGATAGTCTTTCTGCTTCCACCTGTGCACATGAAATATTTAACTCCACCACCACTTCTCCACACTAGTGTTGTGTTTTTTAACCTTTTGTTAAAAATGATCCTGAAAAGCACCTCACAAAGACAGTATTTTAATTTTAAGATTTATCGTCTTAACACAGTGCCCATTTCCCCTTAGGTGAAGACTGAGGAGGCTAGACAAATACGGAGCTTAGGGAACTCCGGAGCGGATTGCTTTTTAGCTATCGCCCTTTCTCGTGGCCCTGAACATTCTAGGTGGGTGCAAGGACGTCGTAGCTGAGACTGGAAGTGTAAGGAAATTAGGGAGAGATTTTAACCGAAGGAGTCATTAGACAATAGAAAAACAAAACCGCCTCTCTCCTGGGAGTAGTGATTGGAATTACTAAGTCACAAATGAAGCCTTGCTTTGCTCTGAAGAGAGGAGAGAGAAGGTTTCCTCATGCATCACTAGGAAAAGTAAATTCCAGTCAAATAACCAGTCTTGATTTCAACTCACAGAAGCAGCTCCATGCACGCCACAGTAAAATTGGAATCCCAGGATCACCAGACCTTTATTCTGAGGTACATCTGGCTGCCTCGAATTTCCAAACTTTCAGTTAGCAGAAGAGCATATTAAATGTTGCCAGCCGTGCCCCACCAGGGACTATATTAATCTAAAACAAAGCAAAAAACCCCCGCGAACTCACAGACATCGACTCAATTCCAACTCAATTTCTACATTAGATTATGTTTTTACATGAGACCAATTTCAAGGCCATTTCCTGCCTTCTCCTCCCCCAATCCCAAGCCATATTTCCAGCCTTGGCCAATACCCTGACCCCGCATTTCTCCATCCCACCCCCCGCTAGCAGGGGTAGTGGGGAGTAGGGAGGAGAAATACAAACAGAATATGACAGAGTAGAAAGGTCGTTGCCCTGGGAGTCCTGACATCCTGCCTCAGATTCCAGTTTAGTTCTGACCTCACTTGAGTGTGAAGTTTAAGCCACACCACTTCTCTGAGCTTTATTTTTATTACTTGTCAAGGAAGGAATGGCATGGGCCCGAAGGTCTTTCACTTCAGAAGTTTGGCGACTCTAGATCTCATTCCTCATTCCCTGATTCCTTTTGGCTGCTATTATGGTTTGGCTCTGATTCTCTGTCACCTCAACAACTTCCGTCCACACTCTGCCAGGTTTTGAAGTCACCGGTGGCCCCTTCATGACAGCGTCTACTCAGGATATTCTCTTAACCTTTTCATAACCTAGGAGACTGAGTAGCCCCCGACATTGTCTACCGCTGGCATTTAGTGAGAAGCTGCTTTGCCACTTGAGTGTGTGCTGGGGCCGGTAACACTGTGTGAATCGGAAGAAGAAGGCCCTGCCCCACCAGCTCCAGGACCAGAGGACCTTTGGGACATATGTACCCACTATTTGTGTCAACATTCAAATTATTGCAAACAAAATTTCTTTCCATTTCATTTTAAATATGTAACCATTCCTGAAAGCACATGGCTGCATTCAATAACAACAACAACAACAAAATTCGAAGCAGGAAATAATTCGATCTTGAAAGGGTTAAGTTAAAGCCACCGAGAGGACGAACATAAGAAACCCTGAGGATTGTCCGCTTAAGGGGAAGACAGGACACGAAGCTTGAGCTCTCCTATTGGCTCTGGTCGCTGCACGATTGACAGAGACGCCCCGGCCTCTTTGAGTCTTAGTTTTCCCATCTTTACAATGGAATAACCACCTTCCGCATCCTCACAAGTACCTTGTGAGCCGTGATTAATGCTTCTAGGCTTTGAGGTTTTGATGAAAGCCACTAGAGAGGTGTAACATGTTATTATAACTAATTACAGAGAGCACACCTCTGTGTAAAAAACACTCAAGGTGCCAGTATCCTTCCTGGAAGACAGAGAAAGAGGAGCGTGGATGTGGATGGGGACACCGGCATAAGAAAGGCATAAGGACGGGTGGAAGAACTAACAATAACAAGTACAACACCAAACCCATCCCTTACCCATCCGGCTGACTTCCAGCCCCTAGAGCCTGGGAGTAGAGGTGCCCCGAGGTGCCCCATGCTGTCATCCTGACTGAAGCAGCCTGCCACATCTTTCTCCTGCAGAGCAGCTGCCGGGTTCAAACTTTTGACCTTTTGGTTAGCAGCTGGGTGCTTCATCACTGTGCCACCGTGGCTCTCGACTTTCCCCTCCTACGCCCCCCACCCCACCCACCTACCAAGTTTGCTCTTGCAAAGAGGAAAACTTAATTTTAAAAAGATACGTTGAACAAGAGAAACAGAACTGCGACGAACCGACCTGCTCTCTGGAGAATGCCTAAAGGAGGGACATTTTTGGTGTGTTAGGGAGGGACGATAATAGCTTTGCCCTGTCGGCAGTAAACACCCCATGCAGTTAAATATGTATTAGCACGCACGGTAGGCTGTGAACAATTCTCTGTTCATCCCATAATCGCCAGCTCTTGGCAGTTCTGTGATACTTATTTAACACGTTAAAGGGATTTTTGTAGATATCATGAAGCTTAAGGGGGACTGCCTGCTTGGGTTAGCTCAATCACCTGAGCTCTTTAAAAGCAGGGCAATTTTTCACAGTCTGGCAGCAGAAGGGGAAGTCGAGAGATGTGTCTCAGCCCAGAAGAAAGCAGACATCCCGCGGTGGGTGAGCTGTCCCGGGGGGGCCACACGGACAGGACCAGAAAACAGCCCTGGGAGCTGGAGGCCAGCTAGGAAATGGGCACCTCTGCCCAGTCACTGGAAGAAACTCGATTCTGCTGACAGCGAAGAGGTTCTTGGAAGTGCGTTTTTCCTAGAGCTTCTGCACTCAGCAGGCTGACACCTTGCTTTCAGCCTTGTCACCCCTTGTGAACTGCGCACAGAGAAATGGGTGCCATCGTTCGCCGCAGAGCTTGTGGGAGTGAGTTCCGCGTATCACGATGGTGATGCACATTCTAACCAGACATAGCTGTTCGATAGTCGCAGTCCGCCAAAATGCAGAGACGTGATTGGAACACTGCGTTTCCCAGCATTGACCACACAGTGGAGGAGACCCAGGAGAAGCCCTATGCTGATGCAATTTTTATACGAAAAGTGAAATCAGTACTTAAAAACATACTCGTAAAAACTAGGTGTGTGTGTAGATGAAGCAAAATTTGGGGGCATTAAAAGGGCTTTGAGGCCAACTTTTGTTAAAGGAAGAAAGGATTTTTTTTTTTTTTTGCAACACATAGTCCCTTCCCTGACTGACTTTTATGAAACTCAGTTTTCTTTGCTTAGGCTTCTTTATGAAAACTCCTACTGTACTACAAACGTCAGCTCTTTTGATTCATGTCTTCTGCCGTCCTCTGAGAGAGCAGTTGCCAAACAATGGAGGGACAGAAAAAGGAAATGAAAGATAGACTTGGAGAGGTGACAAGATCAAACTCATTTGAGAATTTCCTCTCTAGCAGTTCCCACTACTAATCTTGTCTTCGTTCCTGTCCCAACTTGTCCCAGGCCCTGGTCAAGGGAAGTTTTAAGAAGTTAGTGGTAAAGCCTTGCCCATCTTCCCACCAGCTAACCGACATCCTCTTGATGTCCCTTCTAATGTGAATAGTACCACCATTTGTCCAGCTTCGAAAACTTCAAAGCACTGAGTCATCCGCCACCCCTCCCTCTCCTTAATCCCTCATATCCTACAATCAGTTGCCAAATTCCTACAAACTGCATCTCCTGCCCCCGCCCTCCCCCCACCCCACCCCACCCCAGCCCCACTGCTGTTAACTTACTTCAAGTCCTTATTATGATTTTCCAGACCATTGCCATGGCTTTTGGGTCATTCTGACTCCCCATCAAAATTTATTCTACAAATCACCCCACCCCTCATCCCTGCCTCAAACATGTTTAGTGCCTCCTTTTGCCCATGGAATAAAATCTAAACTTCTCTTGGCACTGAAGCCTTCCTCAATCCAGGCTCAATTATTTTTCAGTCTTTTTCAATGTTCTCTGTACAGGCATCCTGTTCTTTAGCCAAGATGGATTCCTGAGCCCCTGGAACTAGGAGTTATGGAATCACATCGAGCTGTAACACAATCCCGGTTCTACCGCTGACTGGCTATGTGAACTTGAACCAGCCCCTTTATCTCTTTAGCAGCTTCAATTTTGCCAACTGTAAAACGAGGACTCTAGTATCTATTTCGAAAGAAGTCAATGTGAGCATTAAATAGAATTAAGTATGGGAGGTTGTGGGCATAATGTCTAGCCCGTAAGTGCTAATAAATTACTAAAGGTTTTTTGTTTTTCTTTGTCCTACCTTCTACAGAGAATACCCAGTTCCCCAATTTTCTTTTGTTTAGTTGCTTACTGTTGGTATGGGCCCTACCTAATTCCTTGTCGCTGTAAAGGATGGATGGTGTAATCATGCTAACTCCCTTTCCCTTGTAGGGAAATGTCCTTGGTCCCATCCTGGCCAGTGGCTTATGAACGGACTCGGTTGTTAAGCCTTCATCTCTCGAATGAAGGAGACCCTTTCGCATCCTTCTTAGACTTCACTGTTTTCGAGTGGTATGTTTGAGCTGCTACGGCCCACCCAGAGATGGAGGTGCTTCCAAGAGTGGAAGACAAGAAAGATGAAGAGAACCTGGCTGGTAGCATGAAGGCAATGACCATGCTGAGCGTAGAGCCAGCTCCGTCTCTGGCCTTGCTGTCATGTGAAAGAAAAGAACTCCTTATTGAAGTCAGCCTGAGTGGTGACTTCGTTCGTTCAATGCAAAGACCCCTAAACCTTTGGCTGTTCTTTAAGGCTAAGGTCAATGTCCTCCTACTTAGGAAATTGCGCTGGCTTCTCTGACAGAAGTAAGGGGGTTCTTTCTCCCATGCAATCACATTGCACATTGGCAGGTCTCTCCTCTGTCCCTCTCCTGTGCTTCCTGGTGCAGGCCATGGTTTCATGGGTTGGAATTTGTGCTTTCCATAAACAGGCGACCGGTAAACAGTTGTTCAAATAGGCTGTTTCCATTTCATAAATGATAGAACGTGCCCTAATTACTTTTGGGCTTTGTGTGTGTATTGATTTTTGTAGTTTGAATATGATTCAATTTTGGGTTTTTTTTTTCCTTAAAGGTCAGAAGATATACTGCTTTTTCTAGAAGAAGAGTAATTTTTTAATCGCTCTTAGTTATAACTGGTAACTCTCTGACAGAAGAAAACCTCATAGGTCATGAGTTTAGGAGAGGAAGCGAGAGGAAATTGAGAGGGCTTGCTTAATGCGGCCTGGTAGCCATGCCCGTGGACACCAGTGAGCAGACTTATGGAGGTGAGTGCTAACGCGTCCCAGATGTCTCCTGGTATGATTGGCGATAAAGGTGGGACAGCTCTTGCTTCACGAATATGTTTTCTGGGTAAGAGGATAGATAGTCCATAGAACTATGTTTCAGAAACATAAAAATGCAGAAGTTTATGCTTTTTTTTTTTTTTGGCTTTTTCTATTTGAGCCATCCCCTCCAGTTGTTTTTCAGATTCCAAACATTTTGCATAGAGCCAAAAATGCCAGTTGAACATGCACGTATTTAAAATTTTCTGACTCTTGTCATTTAACACTGGTGTCATTAAAAGACGCCTTAGATATGTTTTAAAGCCTCTTAATTTTATTATTTCTGAGCCTAGGCTATGCCACGGTCTTCATTGGGAGGAGAAATAAACCCCCTACCAATGTCAGTAGCTTGGGTTATTGCAAAAGGTAATGGAATTTCTGCCTCTAGGACTTTAAATCGAATAGGCGGTGCATTCTCCTCTTGTACAGTCGGTGAAAATGGGTAATACCTGACTCACATTCCCTCACCGTGTCTCTTTCAGTCCTCTGATTATATGATGCACATGCCTGTCATGCCACAGAGTTCCAAGAAGAGACTTGACGGCCTTAGCTCGTCAGGGGAGCAGGCACTAGGGCACAGAGGAAGAGGGGTCGAGAAGCACGGAGGTGGTTCTCTAGGGAGACTCACTCACGGTTTGTCCATCGAATTGTGCTTTGGGAAAGATCCAGTGTTTCCTTCCCGGCTGGGCAGGCTGTGGAATGCACGGTGCCTGCCGATGGCTTAGAGGGCTGCCTCTTTGGGCCGGGACAGAGGGAAGGGTATGGGCCTGAGTTGGGGAAAAGGGTGTGTTTGTCACTGGGCTCGATTGTTGGTCATGAGTGTGTCGTTGCAGCTGTTTCCCTCTTGAGCAGAAATGTCTGACTGCATAACTGGCAGTGTGCCCCGAGGAGACTTTCATCTGGGCCTGTCTTGAGGAGACGCTGCTGGTGATCCATAGTGAGCAGCTGGTGGGTCCCAGATACAGCGCACAAAGCCAAGTTGTCGATGGCAGAGCCTGCTGAATGTTCATTTTGCTGGGGTCTTTGTTTGTTTGTTTGTTTTTTCTTCAAGACGTTGCTCTTCTTCTATGATATGTGTCTCCTTTGAACTCATGCTTTAATGATTAAAAAAATAAACATTCAAAAGAAAACAATTACACAAGCCGGGAAAACAAGCCCACTGCCATCAAGATGATTCCAATTCATAGTGACCCGATTAGGTGTTCCCAAACTGTAAATCATTGCAGGAGCAGACTACCTCATTTTTCTCCCAAGGAAGCCTTGGAAACCCTAAGGCTGTTCTGCCCTCTGAGGTCATTGTGGGTCAGTACCAGCTCAATGGCAATGGATTCGGTGTTTGGGGTTTGAGTTTGTTCTGGACACCTTTCTATGCAGTGAAGAAGACACCGTATAACCGTCAGCCAAAGAAATCAGGTTCTTCTCAGTGAGTTTAGGATTTAAAGAGGGAGAGGCAGAATATCAAACTTTTTTTTTCTTTTAATTGCATCTTTGGTGACAGTTTACAGAGCAGATGAGTTTCCCACCCAACCGTTTCTGCACATGTTGTTTTGTGACATGGGTTGCAAGTGTCCCCAGTGTAACGGAACTCATTCTCTTTCTTCTCCAGGTTCCCTGTGTCCAGTCATACTTCTGACCCGCACCTTTCTGCCCTCCGAGTTCTGTTTTTGGACAAAAGCTGCCCCTGTTGGTCTCATGTGGCTAATTTTACCCAAGTGTGTATTCCTCCTCCGTGTTTTCACTCATTTCGTGGCCTGTCTCTTGTTTGACTGCAAGTTGTTCTCTTGGGGTGGGGGTTGGTTGATTCAGTTCCAAGCTTGAAGAGGATCTGGGACTCAGTTTTTTTTGGGGGGGGAGGTCCCACCAGTCTATCAAACCAGTAAGTGTGGTCTTCTTTATGGTTTGAATCTTGTTCAACATTTTTTAATCTTGTTGTCCAGGACTTGATATCGTGATCCTGATCCAAGTGGTAGGACATGGCAGCAGGGCACCATCTAGTTCTTCCTGGTTTCCAGGTGGTGGAAGCAATGGAGATTCTTGTGGTCCAGTAGTCCTTTGGTTCTTTCCTTCACTCTTGGATTTTCTGCACTCCGCTTTACCCTGGGTAAGGAAAGATCAATAGTTAATGGGTGTTGTCTCTTCCCCTCCACCAAGAAACCCCTCCCCCCCAAAACAAGGTGCACTGCCATGAAATCAATTTTGATTCATGGTGACCCTATGGGACAGAGTAGAACTGTCCTTCTGGGTTTCTGAGACTGTAACTATTTGCAGGAGTGGACAGCCTCATCTTGCTCCCATGGAGCAGCTGGTGATTTTGAACTGCTGACCTTGTGTTTGTGGACCAGGCTATACCAATTGAACTGGTTGTTTCCCAAGATTGTACTCCGAGGTCTTCCAAGCCCAGTGAATCATTCCCTCAAGTTGTTTGGTTGTGGCTAAGAAGAGGGCTAAGAATTTTGCCCTCTACAATATCTTTGGATATATTTATAGCATGTACAAAAGCAAAAAGTCTTCAAATAATTACTGGGAAAGGGAACTACAATATAACAGAAAATTTCCACGAGCCTTTTGAAGCCCTACCAAATGTACATAGAAATATTCTGTGCCACTCCTGCAGAGAAGCTTGTGGGTGCGCTCTCTTTTGCCTTTCTACATCTGCTCTGCGTGCATGCACACATATGCATCTGCTCATGGACTTTAGTTGTTAATTCATTAAAATGTAGTTTTAGCCTTTGGCTTTTCTTTAGTGGCTCCTCCACCCTAGGGTACTCCTCTCTGATGGGTCTCTTTAGCCCTTTCACATCAGCTCCAATGTTGTCTCCTTTGAGACCTAGCGATCTTGTACTCTGAAGACTCCTTTCCTTCCAGAATTCTCAATCTGTCACGACCCGTTCACCCACAGTTCTTTATCTACTATCCTCAAATCCAAGAACCCTCTGAAATGTTCCTTCCCGCAGCCGGATTTTTTAGTGCAATCTTATTAAACCCCAATGATCTGAGAGTTTGATTTTTCTTAAATTAGAAATATTTATATACCTCACTGTAGACCCATTCATGTGGTTAATACGGCATGTGGCTTCATACCCCATTAGTCTTACACACAATATAGACACGGTATTGTCTTAATAAAATCCCCCAGTTCTAGCAGTGTGAAATAATGCTTGACTCAGTGGGTTTGGACAAAGAATGGTGAACCCGCCCTACCTGAATTTCTTTTGTTTACTCATCAGTTAATGTTTATTTTCTTGTTTGCCAGACGAAAACACTAGCAAATACCAAGTCCTCTTGTTCTCTGTCCAGAAGAGGACCTAGATGTGAACATGTGTTGTATGATTAGCTGAATGAGCTTATATGTTTTCATGTAGATTGGAGGGGCGACCAATGTCAGAAAAGCTCTCTTGGAATAATTGATGTCAAATCTAAGACCCAATTAATTACCCAAGCAGAGGTTACTAGTGGGTTGTGGAAGAGGGAACTTTGTGTATAAAGGAGGGTAGTACATTCAAGGAAGGGGAGGAAATTCATTGGCTGAGACTAAGAATTTAAGGAGGTTGGTTATGGCAGGGCATGAGATTGGAGAGCAAGGGAAGGGTTTTAAAATCACCTTAGGGTATTTAGATTCTGTCCTTTGGGCAAAGGGTAGCGATGTTTCAATAAAGACTTCAACTCTTTTAAACATAACAACCTGCAAAGTAGGTGCTGTTATTCTGTTTTACAGAATAGAATTCGAGAGTTTGAGAACTCAGAAGTTTAAGAATTTTCCAGGATGGCGTGTTTAGTGTGTTGGCAGAACTATGGCTGTAAGTCAGGTTTTCTGGTTTGGCATCCACGTTTCCTTTGAGAAGAGTGGAACAAGGTCTTTATGATGACTGGACAATCCTTGCGGATACAAAACACCAGCATCTCCATTAACTGGCTCTACGCAAGTGTCTTGGTTGACTGGAATGTTCTGCTGGTGAGCCCAGCAATGTGGGCTCTGTCTCTAAGTGGCTAATAATTAAGCTTAATCAGTTCCACAGACGGAGACTATGCTTCCACATCAGTCAATGTCCTTACTTGTGATAGTAGATGCCTTAGCTGCAGAGGGAATGTCAGGTGAGACAGAGCAGATGGACACAGGGTCAAGCATCAGTGCCCTAGACAGAACACCATCACTGCCCACCGTACTGGCTTTTGTGCAGAGAGGCTGCTCCCTGATTGACATGCTGCTCAGGCATGAAGAGGTGTGTAAAATACTTGTTGGCCATTCCTGTAGGGTACGGATAACTAGGAAGTGGGTAAGGAATGAACACGCAGATGAAAAATCTTGTCAGACCCCTATTTATCCTCCTCCTCCTCTATCATTATTCACTTTCTGCCCGAAGAGCTAACTAACGTCTCCTGAAGAACTGTAGGTTGTTCTAACCACACTTCATATGAGCAAATGCAGACATGAAGTACAGTTAAAAAATGGCCGTGTCATATATATGTTAGCTCATTAAGGAACAAAATATCAATAAGGAGCGCTGGGGGGGCTATAAAGGATCTCTGGTAGCACTGTCAGGTAAGTGTTGGGTTGCTAACCACAAGGTTGGCAGTTCAAATCAAGGAACCTGTGCGTCTCCTCAGGAGAAAGATGAGGCTCCCTGCTCACTTCAAGTTTTGAAATCACCTCAGTTGTAGTGGGTTGGTGGAGCTATGGATTAGGCTTTGGTCTGCTAATTGAAAGGTTAGAGGTTCAAATCTACCAGCACATGCCAATGGAGAAAGAAGAGGCTGTTGGCTCCCATGAAGGTTGGCAGTCTCAGAAACGCTGAAGAATGCTTGTCCTCTGCCTTGGAGTCACTGTGAGTTGCAATCGACTCAACGGCAGAGTTTTTGGATACCTGTTATTGCTAGCAATTTCTGTGTTTCAAATTAGTGGGTTTGCCTTTGGGTTTATGGGTCTTTATCCACCACTCGTCTGTCAGTTTGTCTCACTTGAGTAGCTTGCATTTTGCTCTGATGAAGGTAGCTAAGCCACCAGTAGTTGAGGTATTAGCAAGGCAGCCCATACCGAACAGATTCCAGCAGAGTTTCTAGACGAAGACGACGTTAGGAAGGAGGAATAGATTGTCCACTTCAGAGGGATTAATTACCGAACACCTTACGAGTCGCAGCAGAACGTTGCGAGAGGACGGGGCAGGAGATGCAGCCCTCGAGGCGAAGACCTGCCTCCTCAAAACAAAGCCGACCTCTGAGGTGGGTCTAGGCAAACTTTAGGAAGCATCGTTTGCAGATGGAGCCTGACTCAAAATGGGAAGGAGCAGCTGCAAACATCCATGAGTAATCGGAAATTGGAATGTATGAAGGAAATTGGACCTTGTCAAACAGGAAATGGAATCCTCCATAAAGGTAGACATGCTAGGCATTAGAACTGAAATGGACTGGGTGGGCATGTTGGATGTAGCAGTCACAGGGTTTGGTTTGCCAGCAGTGACACATTGAAGAGGAATGGCATCACATTCATGGTCCAAAAGAAACAAAATAAATCCAAGGTCTAGCTTGACGCACAATTCTGTTTGTGATAGGACATAGTATCTGTTCACCTACAATGAAGACCAGTTAATACTACTGTAATTCAGACCCATGTACCAACTACTAAAACCGAGTGAAGAAATGGAATTCTGTCAGTTTCTTCTGTCTGAAATGGATCAAGCATCCAATCAATGTGCATCGAAAATGATTGGCAATCGGAATGGGACAGTAGGAAACAGCAAACATAGTTGGGAAAGATGGGTTTGGTGATGGAAACGATGCTGGACGTCTTATGGTGGAATTTGGCAAGACCAACTATTCAGAACTCAGACTCACAGTCATCCCGTCGATGCTGACTCGTCATGGCCCTGTAGGGCAGGGTAGAACTGGCCCTGTGGGTTTCTGAGACTGTAGCTCTTTACAGGAGTAGAAAACCTCAACTCTTTTCATGGTGCCGCTCGTGTTTTCAACCTGACCTTGCAGTTAGGCGTCAAACCCGTAACCGCTGCCCGCTAGGGCTCACTAGGTCAACTCTAACTACTTCTTTTACTTTTTGCTGACGTCAAAATGATCTTGCTTGAAAACAGAAGGCCCGTGATTATCATAAGCCAGGGGTAATTTTGAGAGAAGCAGAAGTTCCAGAAGTGAAATGTGCTCATGTGGAACCTGTACACACACCGAGAGACAGTTTGTGTGAACTTAACAAGACGATAAGACATCGTTCAAAATTAAGAAAGGTGTGTGGAGGTGATACCTTTTCGCCATACCTCCTCTATAGCTGTCAGGTACCACTGAGTCTATTCTCGCTCCACGCTACTCTGTGTACACTGTAAATAGAACACGGCTCCGCCCTGGTCCATCCTCCCAATTGTTCTTATGTTTGAGTCGACGCAGCCACTGTGTCAGTCCGTCTTAGCGAAGGGCTTCCTCCTTTTCCTTGGCCTGGTACTTTATGTAGCTTGATGTCTTTCTCCAGGGACTGGTCTCTCTAGACAACTGTAGACAACTCTAGGCCAAGTACCTGAGACTAAGCCTCGTCTTCCCTGCCCCTGAGGAGCATTCTGGCTGTACTGCTTACAAAACAGATTTGTTCGTTCTTTTGGCAGTCCATGCTACTTTCCGTGTACTTCAAACACATCGATTCTTTGGTCTTCCTGATTTAATGTCAACCTTCACATGCATAAGGGGCGATTGAAAAATACCATGCCTTGGGTCAGGCACACTTTGGTTCTCAAAGTAACTTCTTGCTTTCCAACACTTTCAAGAAGTCTTGTGCAGCAGATTTACCCAATACAGTGAGTCCTTTGATCTCTTGACTGCTACTTCCATGAACATGGACTATGAATCTGAGCAAGATGAAATCCTTGACAACTTCAATCTTTCCCCTGTTTACCGTGCTGTTACCTACTGGTCTGGTTGTGCAAATTTTTGTTTTCTGTGCGTTGCAATCTATACTGAAGACTGCAATCCTTGATCTTCATCAGCAAATGCTTCAAGTCCCCCTCACTTTCTCCAAACAAGGTTGTGTCACCTGCATATCACAAGTTGATAATATGCCTTCCTCCAATCCTAGTGCTACATTATTCTTCATTTAGTCCAGGTTTGGGGATTATTTTCTCAGCACACAGATTGCCTAAGCATGGTGAGCGGATGCAACCCCGACACACACCTTTCTTGTGTCGAAACCATGCAGTCTACCCTCCTGCTTGCATAAATGCCTCTCGATTCATGGACAGGTTCTTCATAAGCATGACGTAGTGTGCTGGGATTCCCATTGTTCTCAAAGGTATCCGCAGTTTGTCAGGATCCCCACAGTCAAATGCCTTGGCGTAGTCAATGAAACACAAGCATCTTTCTGATTCTCTCTGCTTCCAGCCAAGGTCTGTCTGACATCTGCAATGATCTCCCTTATCTGAGCAGCTAGACTCCATGGAAAAGAACACAGCGTAAAGATTAAAGGGGGTCTTACTAACAAACTTTGATATGCAGATAACATACCTTGCTGCTGGAAACAAGGAGGACTTGACAACTGGCTGATGAAAATCCCTAGTAAACAAAAAACAGGGCACAAGGATTAGAGGGAGTTTTACCAACAAGCTTTGATATGCAGATGGCATACCTTTTTGCTAGAAACACGGAGGACTGGAAGAATTTGAGGATGGAAATCTATACGCAAGACTGCAGCCTTTAGTCTGGATGACAATTCAATGAAAAGAAAACAAGATATCCTTAGGGTGGGACCAGCGGACAACAGCATCATGCGAAAAGGTGAAAAGGTTCACGTTGTCAAGATTTCAGTTGGCTGGAACCACAGTCAGCACTCGTAGAAGCAGCAGCCAAGAGACCCTGTTTCTTGTTACATTGGACAAATCTGCGTAAGGTCTCTTTGAAGTGTCAAAGAGGAGAAGGGTCACCTGGAGGAATGTGATGCGCCTGACCCCAAGCTCTGGTATTTTCAGTTCTTCATACGCTTTTGAAAATTGGAAAGAAAAAAAGAAAGAAAAAGAAAGAAAGAAATTGGACGCTGCCTACGGAAGGCCATCGAAAAGTGATGCATTTGAATTATAGTGTTGGCGAGGAAAATTTGAAGTATCGAGGGCTTCCAGAAGGACAAACAAATCTGTCTTGGTGGAAATGCAGACTGACTACTCCTCAGATTTGTGGATTCCAAGACTTTATCTCACATCGTTTGGACACGTTATCAGGGAAGACCAGTCCTTGGACAAAGAAATTAAGTTTGGTAAAGTAGGAGGTCAAGGAAGGAGGCGGCAGAACAGAGAAAGCGTCTTCAATAAGATGGATTGACCAGTAGCTGCAACAGTGGTTCAAGCACAACAGTGGAGAGGATTGTACGGGCCGGGGCAGTGTTTCATTCTGATAGAGTATGAATCAGAACCAACTTTTCTGCTACGAGTCAAAACCAATTTGACAGCCCCTGGCAAGGGAACAGGCCTTTATAAAGATGTAGAACGAAAGCTCCTGCTCAGAGTGGCACATTAGCTTTGGGGTCAGGAATCCCCAGCTTGATCGGCAATTCCATCACTCCTTGGTTACGTGGTTTTGGTAAGCTGTCTGATCTCTCTGAGCCTCAGTTTTCCTCTCTGTAAGAGGAGACGCTAACATTGATCTCACAGGGATGCGAGGGTGCAATGAAATGATATATGTGAAAGGTCCATTCAATCATGCACATAATAATAGTTAATAATTCGGACCAGTGGGAAAAGAAAATGACATCATCTAAAAAAATTTTTTTTTGATGCCAGGTAAACACTGATTTGTTTGGATGGTTTATGTGTGGGAATTGACTAAGTGGCCTCTCTAGAATCACTTCTGTTTTCATGTTAGATAATTACAGTTTTATGAAAGTTGGATCCCAAAAGTATACTTAATGAGGAATTTGAGTAAATTCTAAGGTGTCTTTGGAAAAACCCCTAGAACAACACGCTATTTAATATTTAGCACATTGGATAACTTGTTTGGGATATTAGCAGTGTTACAGAAGGGTTTGAAAGTGTCCGTCTATCTGATGGAGAAGGGAGTCTGTGACCCTGATGAGCCCCAGCCGCAGGAATCCATGAAGACCTGACCTCCTCATGGAGGGCCAGAGCAGGGAGGGCTCTCTTGGGGTTTTGCTTTACTGTGTTAAAAATGGCAATCATCTGGATGTAAGAAAAGGAAATACAATCAATATGCCGAGGAACGAGTCAAGAGAAAGAATGCTGACAGCTACGGTGCGTTATATGTTTAATGATCATTATGGGATATTGGTCCTTCGGGTACAGTGAATTTGAAGCTAGGGATGTGTGTTAAGATGGGTTGTTTAGAGAAATAAACCAGTGGCACTCGTGTATAAGCAAGATGTTTAGATTACGGACTAATTATATATCAAGAAACCAGCCCAGACCAGTCCGACTCAAATCCATGGGTCTCAAGCTCGTAGGAACCATCTCTGGATTTGTGGAGCTATGGAAAGTGCAATGAGATGCTGGGAAATCACAGGCCAGGTGTACAGAGACTTGCAGGTCTAAGGTTGACAGGAAGATGGCAAGGTGACAGTTCCTAGGGTGAGGTGGCCCACATGGGGCTACCCCTGGGGGCAGACCCAGAGTCCCAGTGAAGAGGAAGGCAAAGGAGCAAGGTGTGTTAGTCTGGGTAGACTAGAGAAACAAAGCCATGGACACACATATGTGTATAAGAAAGAGATTTATACACAAGAGCAATTGAATATTGAGGAAACATCCCAGCCCAGTCCAGAACAAGTCCACAAGTCCAATAATAGCCCATATGTGTGATACCAATCTATAAAGTCTTCTTCAGATTCACGAAACACATGCAGTGACGCAGAATGTAGATCACAGGCCAGTGGGTAGAAAGTCTATGGATCCAGTGGCATTGGAAACATCTCAGCACTGGTAGGGGTCTCTGCGTGGCTTCCAGGACTGCATCAGGGTGGGTCCAGGTGTGTTGTCAGCTGCTAAGTCTCCCAGGGTGTGAGCAGAGAGTCTCCCACCTCCAAGGAAGAAATCCAGCAATTCCCAGAATCCTTAGGGGAAGGCCATGCCCACACAGAGGTCGCATTGGCCATATCCTGATTAACAGCCTAGACTCCACCCCTACACTCTCAATCCTCAAATTGACAGTTATATAACTACCACACAAGATAAAAGTCCCCCTCCGTGTCACTCTTACTGAAAAGTCAGGAGGCATCATCAGGTCATGACTAGATCGATGTGCTGGACCACACACACACACACATACACACACACACACAAATGTAAGTTGACATAAAATCTAACTGCCATGGGGTGCACTATGGCAGGTCAGCCGGGGCACATGTTTTGGTTTCAGCTATATGTAAACTAAGATTTCTGCGTAGATATTGTGTGAGACTTCAGGCAGATTACTTCATCTACTGATAAATCTGGAGAAAGGACAGTCCCCGCTTGTCAGTGTTTACCATACAATGGGGCATGTTGCTAGGATGTTGGGAGCCACGCTGTCAGTATTGAGTATGTCAGATTTTGGAGGCTTTGCTATCAGTAAAATATCAGCAGGGCTACTGGTGGTGGACAGGTTTGGGCAGAGGATGAGAACCCTGGTCTTTGAATTCTCAAACTTAGCTCGAAAGCCCTGTGTTTCACAGCAGATCTGTCCAATGCTGCAGGACGCGACTCCGGGCGTGGAAGGCACTTGGAGCACAGGGTGCTCACAACAGTGGAATCAAGCGTGGAGACAATCAAGGCAATGGCGTGCCGAGAAAATGTCCTTCTGTTGTACACAGACGGGGTCACCGGGAGTTGGCGGTGACTTGATGACAGGCACATCAGTACATATCACGCTGCCCCTGTCTGAGTTAAGCCTTCCATACATGGCTACTCTATTCCTAGGTAATTTCAAACCTAAAAAAAATAATTGAACTGTTCTTTTCACCTTTGTCTGCAAAATCCTCTTTCAGAGGAGACGGTGAGGTGAACCAACCAGCAGCAAAACTGTAGTGCTATCGTCTTGACTTCCCTTCCGCTCCTTTCCTAATGAAAGAGCAGACAAAAGAACTTGGGTGTGTAGTCTCAGAAACTGGGTCCCCAGCCTCGGAGACCTAAGGAATTAGGCAGCCTATGCACCTTATATGCCTGGGGGTTTTCAAGTGCTTGCTCTCAAAATGAGGTCATTAAAAGAACAGAGAATAAAAGAGAGGAAAAGGAAAGCCTGACATGGCATGCCACCCAATAGCCCGTGGTATGTAGAGTGCTTTGGGGACGAAACTGAAGTGGAGGAAGACCTAGTAACGCAATGGAGATTTACCAACCCCATGTGAGCACCGAGGAAACCCTTTGTTTGTGGAAGAAATGACATTCTTAACTTTAACTTTAGTAAAAGTGGGTTAGGGGCCAGAGAATAAGGAGGAGGAGGAGGAAGCCAAAACAAAGCAAAACAGGTAAGAGGGGCTGCGATAATATGCAGAAGCCGATGTAAACCTCCTAAGGGAACCTGCTGGCCACCTGCAGCAATAAGCCATAGAAACAACTGGAACCTCTCGAGTCACAATCGACCTATTTACTGCCTAGAAGGCTCTGCCAGAGGCAACTGCAGTGTTGACTGAGTGAAGAGATGTCTCAGTGGGGCCTGTCAAGGGACGAACTCCAAGGCTGGGGGCGGGTAGGGGTGGGGGGCGGTGGGAGAGAGGTGGTTTTTAGCGTTGGAAGGACAGTAAAACACTTATGTTCAGAGGTAGGCCGACCATAGTCCTAGGCTCTGTTCCCTGGGAAGGCCTGCTGGCTCCAGAAATCTGGCCTGGATGCAAGATCACAGGTTTAGTCGCTGAGGAAAGCAGGGCCCTCCGCTCCTTTGCTTGGCTCCGGACACGGAGCTTGGTTTGTGGATGGGCAAAGGGAGAACACGATTTCGTACTTCCTGCCTCTGCCTGTGCAGAAGAGACACACGTGGTCCAGAAGAGACACACGCACCCTGTCGAGATGAATGGGTGAGAAGCTGTGAAAGTCAACACTTGCCTTCGCCTTCTCTGTTTCAAATACCCAATTGACACCAATCTTATAGAGAGTGCTTTATTGTAGAATAATGCTGCCAAAGTGTTGAGAGTCCCTGGGGATCTTGGATCTACACACATTATTTTGGTAGGCTGATAAGTCATGCCGTTCTTAAGCATCCAGAGAATAAACAGGATTTTTTCAAGCCTGGTTCATCACATTAATTCCAACAGTAATGGTCCCAAGTGTTGGCTAAAGGAGAGGTAGCCCTTGGATGGATAGGATTTCATTGTTAATGCAAGCCATGGTCAAGTTGGCCTCGTGTTCAATAATAGGATGGGGGGGGGGCGGGGCGGGGTTTGTGATCCATAGGATTTCCACTGGATGATTTTTTTCTCGAAACTATACACCCATCCTTTCTTTTTAGCCTCGCTCGGTCTGGGAACTGTACTTAGTCATAGAGGGAGGCAAAGCGTCCACTGACATTGAGAAATGAACACGAGTCTCCCACGTGGAAGGAGAGATTTCTATCACGGAGTCACCACTGCACCCGGTGGAACGCCACACAGCCTGAAAGCTCTTTCTGAAATGGGCAACATGGCAGTGAAGTTGACAGTTTTGGTATTGAGCCTATGGGCGTTACCATGAGAACCAGTGTTAAAGAAGCCGCACTATAACCGTGGTGCTGTGGTCGTAAGGAAGGGGAGCTGCGAAGTGTTGTGTGAAGGGCTGAAAGAAACATTGATAGATAGGTGGATGAGCTGGGAAGAAACTTATTTTTCTCCCTTCTCTCCCACCACCTTCCACAACGTAGACCATTTCCTTATCGTTGGATAGACAATGGACTCCCTGGGTAGTGTAAACAGTCTGAACACTCTCAGCTGCTAATCAAAAGGTTGGAGGTTCAAGTCCACCCCGAGTCACCTCGTAAGAAAGGCCTGAGGGTCTGAAACCCTTGAGGGAGCACAGTTCTACTCGGCCACACTTAAAATCTGCATGAGTTGGACCCACCTTTAGGCAACCAGTAGATGTGCCTTGTAGTGGGGTCTAAAGAGGAAGAGAGGAGGGGCCGGGGAAGGCAGACATGCAAGTTTGGGGGTAGGGGTGGGGGAGTAGGATGATAAGAGGGGCAGAGGGCACTTTGCAGTCTTTCCAACTGTGCAGCTGTCGTATCTCCAAGGAATCTAGAATGTTTCCCTTACTCTCTCCTCACTGGACTTCAAGCTTTGCTCTGAGCTGCAACCTGAAATACTGTGACATCTTCGGGGGTGGGGGAGTGGGGAGTGCATGATTGACAACATTGGATCCCCCCCCCCGCCCCCCCGCACCTACTTACTGCCTCAGTAGATGGCAGTGAGCAATTACAGTGACTAGATTGCCTCCTCATTTTCAAGGTGTGCTTCTTTTAGCTTCCTTCGCTCTCCCTTCCCGGGTCTTGTATGTAGGTTTTTGTCATAAATAGACAGGAGTTCCTTCACCCAGAGGGACAGTGGTTTATCATTAGGCATGGGAAAGGAAATGGAAACGCTGTTGCTGGAGTAGGGAACAACACCCCCTGGTACAGAACTTCCCTGAACGCCCCTCTTGTGCCTCTAGCTCCCTAGTTTCGCCTGCCTGTGTCTTTTCCTAACGCAGTTGTGAGAAGGACGAAGACAAAACCTGGACTCTTTCGGTGTGTGGAGCACGTAGGAACAAGGCCGGGCTTCTTCCCGTACCACCATGCCTGCTAAAGGCAGGAATACACAGGGCACTGGATGGCAGGGTCCCGAGGAAGGGAAGAAGCAAAGACTGTGGAGCAAATATTAGTTCATACACGGCGATCCTCCTCTCTGTGTGCAGTTTGAGCTAAAACAACAGCCTCTTAGCAGAGTGGTTGAAGTTAAAGTGTTCTGACACATTTAAAAAAAAGAGCATTTTCGACAGCAGTCTGTCTCTGTGGCATACAAAACCTCCCCACATTTCAGTCAGGGTGAAATTAATGTTCTCTTCGGGCGTCTGCTCCTTGCCCTGGTTGAAAATGAAACAGAATGTAATTACTTATTCAGCAACACTGGGATTCCAAAGGTGATAAAAGAAAAAGAAATATTTCGTAGTAAAGAGGCCCTGACCACTGGCAAGGAGTTAATACGTTAATGAGGAAATACTGGACTCACACAAACGAAATTCATTATTTTTCTCCTGCTAACATTTTGTTTGGATAACTCAAAAGGGTGAAGTGGAAAAAGGAGACATTCATGTCTCATATAGAAGGAAAGGTCTGGTTGTGTCCGATATTGGGATGCGGGGGCGCTCTTTATTTTTATTTAATTTTTTTTACAGGACTATTCATTCTAGTGAAAATATTACCTTTGTGTCTCTGCCAATGGGAGCATTCTAATTTGTAATTCAGAATGATTTGTCACGTTGTGGTTGCTTCATTCTCTTGAAAGCTCTCCTCGCCTTTTCCTTTACTACTGGTTCTGCTTTACAAATTGTTCTGCTGACGATGTGTCTAGTTTTCTTAGGGAAAATGAGGCAGAGAATCTCAGTTGGCCCTCAGCGTGGTGACTGTCGACACGGCCCTTTATTCCTCCCATTTGGAAATAGACCTGGGTGCTTCGACCTGGAATTAGACAGCGAACTCCTAGGGCCTCGTCCTTGGAATGGAGCCACAACTGACATGCCTTTGTCATATATTAAACTGAGGCATGAAAATGATATCCAACAACAGAGAAAGCACATTTTGGTCCGGAGGTAATCATTGGGCCTCTCCCAGGGCCTGAGGATCTGAGGCCAGACCACTGGACTCTCTTTGTAGCGTGGTCCAAATGGTTCAGCTCTATGAAATTCAAGGCATCTCTGGAACACACCAGGATCATGCTGGAACCTTGGGGATTCCAAGGATGCACAGCTGCTTAGGGGGCTTAGTTTTGAACTTGGCCTTCTCCTCTTCCAAAAGAACATCTAATCCAGGTGTTTTGAAATGCACAGGAGAAAACGCATGGGCCAGAGGATTAGAGTCTTTCTGACATTCCCACAGAACACAGATGAAAATTTATATTTATGTACTTCTAAACCTGTTCACCTCAATCAAGTGGGTTCCTACCTCGCTGAGAACTACTCCCACCATGGTGATTGTAAATCAGAAGACATATCTGGCACTTTTCCCTGATCCAAATTCAGATCCTCCAGAGATGCTCACCCCCAAATTTCCAGAGTCTCCCTCAGGTCTAAAGACGTAGAGTATATGTATTTGGCTCTCACCCACATGCTTCTGGCTTTGAGCCCATATTCAAGGGTGTTAGGTATCTTCCAACCTCTTCATCTGCTCAAGAATCTTAATTTAGAGCCAGCAGTTATTCCAAAAGATAAGGGTGATTTATATTTAAGAAGAGAATGGGCAAATCACCAAAGTGCCTTTTCCTGAAAATTAAAAAGATTTTTAAAAAAAGACTCGCTTTCATTTCCCTAGTATGCAGCGCGTGTGGGTTCTTAGTTCAGTTGTTAACAATGCACTAGAACTCACTTGCTGTCTTGCAGTCCAATCAGATCTTGTGCTTCAGGGTCTATCCTGTTTACATTTCCCTGGTTACTAGTAATGTGTAAATTCAGTAAATTAAAAAACGGCATAGATAGGATATCTAACGTCTGTACTGATGTTCCAAGTGAAGCTTTTTTGGTGTTTCTCAAGTCAAATGAATGTCAAGAGCATTACCGCTATTATTAAACTTCTCTAATGTACCGTTTTAAAAATTCCATGCTAAATCTATTTTCTGCTTTTTAAATCACTCTCTTATTTAGCTGGAAGGTGACTTCTGGGACTGGTTTCAGTTCGGAGGTTAAAGGGTCTCTCAGCGCAGTCATCGTGGGAGTGCCTCTGGTTTCCATCAGCCCAGGAAGTTTGACCTTTTTTGAAAAACTGAGGTTTGTTCTACATTTTTCTCCCATTCTGTCTGGGATCATCGGTCCTGCCCTTAGAAAGAACAGTTGGCAGCGGTAGCCGGGCACCATCTAGCTCTGGTCCTGGCGCCGGTGCAACTGTGGGTCGATCGTCTGGACTACTGGTCCTGGAGATGAGTTCTCTTTAAGTGGGTTCCTTCATGCTCGTCACCCAGATGGCAAGAGACCAATAGGTGTACCTTAGGCGGCCCCGGGCAAGTTCCAACCCCAGACACCACTCACCAGTCTAGGATCTAGCACATAGAATGTATGAACTGATTTATGACAATTGATCAGCTTGTCCCATTAGGGCAGATAATCTCCAAGTCTCGTAAGCTACTCCTCCATGGTGCTTAGTTATGTCTAGGAAGTTTCCATAACTCTGCCTCTGGGTGCTTTATTGTATCTGTGTTGTACCTATGCACATATGTTTACCAATATGCCTATGCATATCGTGCACACACACACCTTCCTACACACCTATACATGCATATCGACTTGTGTAACCATACACATTTGGGAAAGTTTCTCATTGCTGTTTTAAAAAAACTAATATACCCCAAATGTCCCTCATTCTTGTGAATTACTTAGTCAAATTGTGCATGCTTCACCCACATTTGGTAGTGCCTTTCCCACCAGTAAAACTACTTCGTGAGTAAAGTGAGCGGCACCCTGGTGGCCTTGTCTGGTAAGCATTGATCTGCTAACCACATGGCTGGATGTTCAAATCCACCAGCCAGCCCTTTGGAGAAACTTACCAGTCACTTCCCAGGACCAAGGTGAGACTTGCTGCGTCTCTTTAGATTTACAGCCCCCTCAACTCTATGTAGATTGGCTATGAGTTGGAAGCGACTCGATGGCAGTGTGTTTGGTTTGGGTTTGGAATAACATACTTGTAGACTAGAAGCACCCAGGTCTGTGTGCTCCTAGTGGAAAGCTTTTGAAGTTCAACCTGAGCAGTTTCAGTGTTGCTGCTGTACCTTCTAATCAGAAGCAATAATTTTAAAATCTCTTAGTAATCTTAGGGTTCCCGCTCGATGTGGAACCTGCAGTCGGGCCCAACCACGGTTTGCATGAACACAGATGGCGACAGAAACTCGTGAAGCTGCTAGGTGTATGTGTGCAACACAATTTCAAAGGAGCCATTCGAGACCTGGCTGTTGCTGCTGTTACTTCTCCCTCCTGCTCCTCCTCGCCTTCATCTCCTGTTTACTTTTTAAAAACAAAGGCTGTAATTTTAGCATTGGTGGCTATTTATCCTCCCTACCCTTCTGAAATTTACCGAGACCAGATTATAGAAGTAGTAGGACATTTGTAATTCTGTGTAGAACATGCTTATTTCTGCGAAAGCCGGAAGGAGCCAAACATTTCCGTGTCATGCCAGTAGCCGTGTGATTAAGAGAAAGTGCTTACTGTTACGTGTTCTTCACATAAGTAGTCAACTTCAGGCACAAGGTTACAAGCAGGCGAGGTTCCCTCCGCAAGGCAACATGGGGGTGCTCAGGCATATATAATGCACGTTTGATTGTAATGCAGGATTTTCAAATTCCTTCTGAGGTCAGTGTATCTCACTGACGACACACAGTTTAGCAATAGAAATGCATGATGGCCGGTAAAACCTGATGAAGTGTCTGGGGGAAGTCATGCTTACTACGCAGAGCTCTGTTAAGTGTCTCACAGTCTAAATAAACTCTCCAGAATGGCTTAGGAGCCAGTACAAAGCAAAGTTGATCATTTTTGATTCTTTGTGAAGAAGCCGTAGGAATATTCTGTGTACTTCTACCAACAAGGGTTTTAATGGATCCAGGTTCCTGAAGGCAGTGTGGAAGTCTCAGCTGCCTCCTATTGGGATGCTGGAAATGCCCTTCTCTTCCTTAAGCTCTGTCGAGGATGCTGTTCTCTCTGCTCTTCACCTCTCCATGAGCAACTCCATACAACACTTACCCTGACACTTGGGAAACAGACAAATTGCCTTTTCTATTACTATGAGAAATTCCAGTCAGTGAGCCAGACACTGGCCATGCTCATGTGCAATGCAGTTTCCCCTCTCCTAGGCTCCAGCCTCCCCTTCATAATGACTGGAGTCTGGGGGTGGGGGTGGGGGGGCTGGAAGGCCGGGGAGCCTGTTGTCTCCACTTAAGCTTCTAGTGACTGGTAAACATAAAACTATTCTTTTCCAAGTAAGCTGGTTAAACGAACGTGACATTTCCAAATTGGAAACTTTTGTCAGCGAGGATCAAATTTAACCGATGGAATTAACATCTCTCTAATTTACAAGAGGATGTTTCATTATGAACTATATCCTGATTTTTTTTATTTGTTCATATAAAACATAATCCTTTTCAGACTACCCCCACCCCATATGAACTGCCTTTTCACATCGCTGTCCGGTGAGACCTGCACTATTTCTCCAGGCTCTCTAGGATCGCATAACCACACTCCCCGCACAATCACAGACATCAAAGTCGAGAAAGAGGATGGGGAGACTAAAAGGTTGGGGTGCACTGCCAGTGTGAGATCATTCATGGAAAATATATCACCTGTGAGATTATTGAGTTAGTCGTGAGGGATTTGGGGAGACATGCACAAGAAATCTGCATAGTCACATTTGCATCTCTGCAAAATTATGACCTACTGCCTTTTTCTTCAAGTCTTCAGAGAACCAAACCCATAGTCCAAATATTCTACCTCTCAAAGTACCCAGGGGGTAAATTTAGAAAGCAGGACATGGTAGATTTGTGGCTTTTGGGGAGCTCACTAAATCAGTGCAAGGGAGCCCTGGTGGTATAGTGGTTACAGGTTGGGTTGCTAACTGCAAGGTCAGCAGTTCAAAGCCACCAGCCAGCCCCTCGGGAGAAAGTTAAGACTTTCTACCCCAAGAAAGGGTTACAGACTCGGAAAGCCACAGGAACAGTTCTGCCCTGTCCTGCA
This sequence comes from Tenrec ecaudatus, assembly GCF_050624435.1. NCBI lineage: Eukaryota > Metazoa > Chordata > Mammalia > Afrosoricida > Tenrecidae > Tenrec > Tenrec ecaudatus. The sequence continues at coordinate 71,144,360 of NC_134532.1, forward strand.
GGGTGACTCTGGGTTAGCTCCATGTCAGTGAGTGAGTAAGTGAGTGAGAGAGAGAAAGAGAGAGAGAGAGAGATTGGTACAGGAGCTCTGGTGCCATTGTGGGTTAGGCATTGGTTTTCTAAACTGAAGGTCACCAGTTCAAACCCAGCAACCTTTCTACTGGAGAAAAATGAGTTGCCTGCTCTTATTAAGATTTAGTTTTGGAAACCCGGGGTCTTTACAAGTCGGGATAGTCTCCAAGACAGTGAGGTTTCAGTTTCGGTACGAGAAAGCCCTTCCATTTTACAGCATGCTTGTATTTCATGAATTTAGTCTTAAAAAGGCAAGAATGTTCACCCTATGCCTTCCTTTCTGCTCCTAGAAGCCCATTCTGAATCTCTCGCGTCCCATGCCTAGCATGCTTTGTTCATAGTAGGCTCTCAATAGACCCTGCTCCTGGAGCGATGCATAAATGGGTGAAGGGCTCTCTTTTGCAGATGTTGTGTTTCGCCCGGCTCTACCTCCTGAAGAAGGGAATTTCAATGGTACTGCCAAGGATCCTGCTAGTTGGTCTTGGATTTTTCTACTGGAATTTTCAAGAAGCATTGCCTAGGTTCCATATGTGGTGGTGACGTTCATGGCGCTCTTTTCTGCCGCATAAAAATGCTGTGGAATCCGTGGGCAGTACCAGTGGCTGCTAACCGAAGGTTAGTGGTTCTAGTCTATGTAGAGCTGCCTAGAAAGAAAGACTATCTGGTTTCAGCACATCAGCCCCTGAAAACCCGACGGAGCACGGTAAAAACCTGGTGTTCCCATAAGTCAAACTGCTTCCACAGCAACTGGTTTACAGATGTTATACACTTAAAGAATGTGCTTTGGAATCACACAGGCTTTGCTCTTGCTGTCTGTGATCGCAAGCCCTGGGCCCCATTTCCTCATGTGTAACAGAAGACGGAGAAGACCTCCCCCCACCCCCCATCCCCAGGCTGGTTGGGAGGATTGAATGAGATGATATATTTCAACGTTCCACATCCTGTGTGTCTCATTACTCTTAGTTTAATTTTGCACCTGTGAGAAAGAATTGCCTTTTCTCAAGTTTGTTTCCATAAGCCTCTCAGCCCTCCAGCTTGTTCTCTTTCCCTTTCCCTCCAGAGGACTAATGGCCGTCAACGCCGCCTAGAATGTTCCAGGAGCTGTCCATTCTCTTTCGGAACCGGTGCTTCTTTTGAAATGTCTGTGGCCACGACAGTATACGTCATGTTCAGTGAGCTCCAGTCAGTGATTTCCTGAACTCTGTCTTAGTTCGAGGAGCCCTGCTGGTGCTGTAGGATAAGCAAGGTCAGTGATTCAAACCCACCAGTTGCTCTGCAGATGAAAGATGAGGCTGTCTGCTCACGTTATGGATTTACAGTCTCCGAAACCCGAGAGCAGTTCTCTGTCCAATAGGCTCCCTGTGAATCTGCCAATTGACTACATGGCACCACCTTTGTTTTGGTTTTCTTAGTTCTGATGGATTTTATAAGTAATTACTTAGATATTCTCAGATATGTATATATATATATATATATATATATATTTTTTTTTTTTACATGTGTCCAAGCAGTGGCTCACCTGACAACTTGAATGCTGTGTTTATTATCTATTTCAGTTTTACATTTCACGTCTTCCTTCTGCCTGGAAAAATTGAATGTCATTTTCAGTGCTGGAGCTTTCTCAGAAACCTGTGTCGTGACTACCAGCAGCCCTGCCTCCAGGAACAACCATCCTTCACATGTTTACAGTGAGTTCCACTTTTACTTTTAGATTTTAAACTAGTTCCTTCTCGTGGATTATGTCTTCTTAAACAAATAAATGAATGAATGTATGTGTAATAAGAACATTAACTCCTTGTCATATTTCTGGCACATTTTTCTAGTTTATTTGGTTTTTGAGTTTGTTTATGCACTTTTGGCGTAAAGAAATTCCATATTTTTATCTAGTTAGTTCCATAGTCCCTCCCCCCTTTTTTTGAGTTCTTTCCTTGCTCTTAAATCTGGAAGTTTTTATGGACACTGGATTCAGATAAAATTTTCTTCTGGGTACTCGTGGCTGCCTTAAAAAAATGATCACATTTAATTTAGCATTCCATCTAAAATTTCTTTGGAATATGTAACAGCTGTGGGGGAAAAAAATTGCCATCAAGTCGATGCCAACTCATAGGACACTGTAGAACAGGGTAGAACTACCCTTGTGAGTTTCTGAGACTGTAACTATTTATGGGACTAGAAAGCCCCATCTTTCTTCCCCAGAGCATCTGGTGGTTTAGAACTGCTGAACTTGTGGCTCGCCATCCAATGTGTAACCGCTGCACACCAAGTTTCTGTGTGACAACACACCCTCAGCAAAATACTGCCACTGTCTTCTCACCTCAGTGTCTGAATCTTCCCAACTGCGATGTGTCTGAAATTGACAGTCTTTAAAAAGAACGTATTGCTTGTTTATTTTCTAGGATACCTCGCTTACCAATGGATATAAAAAATTAGGTTGGGGTATACTGCCTTGCTTGCCTAAAAAAAAAAAAATCAGCTACTGTAAACTGTGCTGCAATAAACATGGGAGACTACATGTCTGTTCATGTTCTTGCTCTTACTTCTTTGGAGTATATGACCCACAGAGGTCTTGTTGAGTCATATGGTATTTCTAGTCCCACTTGTTTCAGAGTGTACCATATTGCTTTCCACAATGGTTGTGCATGTTTGCAATCCCGCCAGCAGTGTATAAGAGTTCTAATTTCTCCACATCCTCTCCAGCATTTGTTGTTCTCTATATTTTTGACTTGGACTGTTGTTATGAGTGTAAGGTGTTATCTCTTGGATGGGTGGTGGGAATTTCCTTGTATGCTTGTTAGCCATTATAGTGTCTTCTCTGGGGACTTAGCTGCTCATGTCTTTCTTTGACCCACCTTTTCACTTGATTGTCTGTCTTCATGTTGAGGTAGAATTATGAGATTTTAGTGATTAGTTCCTTGTTTGTTGTGTTATTAGTAAAGATTTCTCCCCCCAATAAGTGAGTTCTCGTTTTATTCTTTGGATAAATCTTTTGATGTACCTTTTTTATTTTTAATAGATCCCATTCAAGTCTTTTGTCTTCTGTTTGTGCTTCTTTTATTGTATTTGGTAGTCTGTGTATGCCCTGCAATAGTTTATCCCATTTTCCCATTGATGATCTTTTCAGTTCCAGGGTTTACATTTAGATCGCGAATCCACCTTGATTTCTAATCCACCTTGAGTTCATTTTTATATGTGTGGGGTGAGGTATGGGTTTTAATAAAGATACTATCAATAGAATTTCCTGATGAATTCTATTGGGACTGAGGATGCTTTAAGATGTACTCCAATTAAATGATCATGCTATCTCTAAAGTGAACAAGGGACAGATATACACCAAGATATATGAATGGATTTTGAGCTCTCGCTTGATCATAGTCCTAGTTTAGGAACATCCTGTGACATAGCCCCGCCTGGAACATCTCATGAAGAGATCACTGAAGATATGGGTACTTTAGCAAAGTGTGGTAAAGAAATCAGATGGTACCCAGCAATCACATTAGTGTCTGGGGTCATAAAAGCTCTTGTCTCAAGACAAGTAACCATCTAAATGAAGAGTCTGCACGGAAGAAGCCACACCAGCCTGTGTGATCCAAGGACTGTAAACAATAAAATCAAAACCCAGAGGAGGCAATGATATCAGAGCCTAAATCCTACACACGCTATTGGCAGAATGCGGTGAATGAGAGTGGAACCCTAAAGTCCATTTGTAGGTTCCTGCTGTGGATTGAGTCGCTGCTGAATCCTTAGTCTAGGCCTGCGAATACCCTTAATGCCAGACAAAGAACATTCATTGTACAGTGGATCAGAGTAGCTGTCTTTAGGTTGGAATGTAACACCTTGTCCTTTGATCTCCCTTTTGAATTTATTCAATTTTTTTTTTTTTAGTATTTTGCTTTTTTTCCCCAAGTGTGGGTTGTCTCTTTAATTTAGTCATTGTTGGTGTGGGTTTTTTTGATTATTGTTGTCCTTGTTTTGTTTTTTTATTTTTGTTGCATGTTTTTCTGTATAGGGAAGTCAGGATGGGTGGATCTGTGAAGACAGTAACTGCATTAATAATTACCTTGAGGTACTGAAGGAGAAGTTGGGAGGAAATGGGGAGTCGGCAGCAATAGGTACAAGAAGGAAGAAAATGTTAGAAAATTGACTGTGGTGGTAATTGCACAACCCTTCTTAATATGATTGAATTATTCAATTGTATGATATGCTAATTATATCTCAATAAAACAATATCTTACATACCAAATCATTTCTGCCCATCAAATTTCCAAATGACAAAGTAAAAGGAAATAGAAGAAAGAACTAAGAGGCAAAGGGCATTTATACAGGTCTAACTACAGGCATGTACATATGTAAATATATTTATATGTGATGATGGGGAAATTAGATCTATGTATGTATATTTATAGGGTTAGTATTAAGGTAAAAGATGGACACTGGGCCTCTACTCAAGTACTCCATCAATGCAAGAACACCTTGTTCTACTAAACTAGCATTCCATGATGCTCACATTCCCGACACCATAGTTGAAGACAAAGCGGGTGCAGAAGCAAATGTGGTAAAAAAGCTGGTGGTACCTGGCTATCCAAAGATATAGCGTCTGGGGCCTTAAATGCTTAAAGATAAACAAGCAGCTATCTAGCTGAGAAAAACAACATAGCCCACCTGGAAGAAGCAAACGAGCCTGTGTGATCACGAGGTATTGATAGGATAAGGTATCAGCCATCAAAGAACAAAAAAATCATATCATTGTGAATGAGGGGGAGTGCAGAGTGGAGACCCAAAGCCCATCTGTAGGCAGCGGGACATCCCCGTACAGAAGGGTCACGGGGAGGAGACGAGCCTGTCAGGGTGCAGGATAGCACCGATGAAACATACAACTTTCCTCTGTTCTTTAATGGTTCCTCCCACTCCCCAGTTCTACCTTACAAATCTGGCTAGACCAGAGGATGTACACTGGTACAGATAAGAGCTGGTAACAGAGAGAATCTAGGACAGATTAACCCCTCAGGACCAATAATGAGAGTAGCGATACTAGGAGGGTAAGGGGAAGGTGGGAGAAATGAGGAACTGATCGCAATGATCTACACATAACCCCCTCCCTAGGGAATGGATAACAGAAAAGTGGGTAAAGGGAGACGTCAGACAGTGTAAGACATGAAATAATAATTTATAAATTATCAAGGGTTCATGATGGAGGGGGGAAAATGAGGAGCTGATACCCAGGGCTCAAGTAGAAAGCAAATGTTTTGAGATTGATGAGGGCAGCAAATGTACAAATGAGCTTGACACAATGGATGTAGGTATGGCTTGTGATAAGAGTTGTATGAGCCCCCAATAAAATTATTTTTAATGTGATTAAGCCCATTTATTTTTATTTAGGTTTCCTTTTTATATGATTGTATATACATATGTCACATTTGTTTGATTTAATTATTCAGAAATGTTTACAATGTTTCAAATGAAACAATGCCCAATTGTGTGCACTGTCCTTCCTTTGTTGCCTGTTGCTCTGTGGGCTATTAGCTTACCCTTCACGCAAGCTAATTACTGTTTATCTGCTGCCTATTTCTTCCCTTCCTCTGCCACCCCTCACAACCATAAAAGTCAGTTCCTTTGGTATGAAAGGAAGATATCTTCATTTTTTCTAATAGTGGACTCATGCAATCTTTGCCTTCTGTAAATGCCACTCAAATTAATGTCCCTCAAGTTGATACATGTGTATGATGTTCTTCAGAGTTTCATCATTATTCCATTTTTTAATTAATTAAATACTTTTATGGGGGGCTCTTACAGCTCTTATCACAATCCATGCATTCCTCCAGTGTGTCAAGCACATTTGCACATGTGCCGCCATCATCATTGTCAAAGCAGCCTCTTCTCTTTCAAAGCCGTCATCATCATTTCCAAAGCCCCTGAGATCAACTCCCCATTTCTTCCCCCTCCCTCCCACTCCTGCCCATCCCTCACGCACCCTTGATAAGTTCTAGATTATTTTTTTCATATTCTATATCGTCCTCCATCACCCCGCACCCACTTTCCCGTGGTTTATTCTCCTGGAGGGGCGTATAGGTTGATCCTTGTGATCGATTCCCCCTTTCTCCCCCCACCCTCTTAAACAATATCTAGCATTCTGTTATGTGTTTGTCCCAAAGTATTCCACTGATGGGCATTTAAGTGGTTTCCATCTTCTTGATGTTGTGAAGAGAGCTGTGATGAATATTGGTGTGTAGGAGGGTTATCTGCCCCCCAAAACCAATTGTTTTTCAAAGCTATATGTTTAATTTTTTTATAGAACCTTATGACTTCAAAGTACTCTCCATTACACTTAGCACATTAGTCACATGTGCAATTCCATTCTTTGAAACATTTTTCAAACGCATCTGTTTGGATGGCTGACCGCCCTTCGGTCGTGTTTTTCGTCATCACTTCTCTATCATCAAATCGCTATCCTTTCATGTCCCTCTGCATTCGTGGAAACAAAAAGAAGTTTCACAGAGTGAGCTCAGGTGAGTACGGTGTGTGGAGCAAGAGGGGCATGCTGTTTTTTGTTAAAAGCTGTGACACTGAGATGGCTGCGTGCACAGGTGCATTGTCATGGTGGCAACACCAGTCCCCTGTCTGCCACAAATTGGGCTTTTTTGGTCACACGCTGTGGCATGTTATCTTTTCAGAACCTCTACGTAGAAAACTTGACTAACTGTCTGACCTGGTGGAATGAACTCCAAATGCACTATCTCTCTCTCTCTCTCTCTCTCTCTCTCTCTCTCTCTCTCTCTCACACACACACACACACACACACACACACATATATTTGTACCCCTCATATATACCTCCTTCTGCTATGTTCTTTATTTTTTAAGGACATATGCCAAATAGAGGGGTTGCTGGATTACATGGTGTTCCTGCTCCCAATTGTTTGAGGAAACATCATACATCTCTCCACAGTGGCTGTTGTTTGACAATCCTGACCATGCACGACTGTTCCAATCTTTTTCCTCCTTCTCTAGCATCTGCTAGTTTCATGTTTGGGGAACTTCATGATCAATGGCAGAGTAAGGTGGATCTCATCATGATTTTGACTTGTATCTTTCAAATGGTTAGTGATTGCTATCCTTTCTTCAGGTTTGTTGGGAAACTAGATGTCATCTTTGGTGAATTATCTGTTCATGTCTTCTACCCATTTTGAATAGGGTTACTCATATTTTTCTTATTGAGATGTATCTTTTTATAGATACTAAAGATTAGCCTCTTGTCTGATACATCATTGTCTATTCCTTCCATCCTCCCTCCCACAGTCTGTGGGTACTCTTTTACTCTTTTGGAGATTGATTGGTGCACACAAACATCTTATTTTTAAGAGGTCCCAGTCATCTATTTTATCTTTGCTCTGTGTGTTTTTCCCTTTTTGTTTGGTAATATGTTTGTGGCATGTATTAGGCCCCCTAAGTTTGTCCCTTATTTTTCATTGATCATTTTTATAGTTCTCGGGTTTAATTCAACTTGTGTTCTCTCTGGTATACAAAGTGAGGTATTGATCCTGTTTCATTCTCTGCAAATGGAAATCCTATTCTGCCAGCACCATTTGTTAGAGACACTCTCTCTTCCCCATTTAATATACTTTAATGAATCTTTGTCAAAAATTCATTGTTTGTAGATAAACAGGTTTATTCTTGGGGACTAAATTCTGTTTTCTCTGTGTATCTCTCGTAATACTGGTGCCAGGCTCTTTTGTATACCATAGCTATGTTGTAGGTTTGGAGGTTGGAAAGTGAGAGGCCTCCTACTTGTTCTTGAGTAACACTTTGTTTATCCCAAATCTCTTTCCCAAATAAAGTCAGTGATTAGTTTTATCCATCTCTTTAAAACACTAGGATCTGGATTGGAATTATGTTATATTTATAGATTTAGTGGGGTAGTAATGATGTTTTCACAATGTTAAGTCTTCCTATCTGAGACTGTGGTGGATTTTTCCATTCATATAGATTCGTAGTTCTCAATGTGTTCCCAATCGCGACCCTTTGGGGGTCTAATGACCTTTTCACAGGGGTCGCCGTTTTATAACAGCAAACTTACAGGTATAAAGTAGCAATGGAAATAATTTTATGGTTGCGGGGTCACCACCACATGAGGAGCTGTGTGAAAGGGTTGCATCATTAGGAAGGTTGAGAACCGCTGATACAGTTTTGTTTTCTTGTGGTAGCTTCCTTGTAGTTGTCTTTTCATCAGTCGTTTGCTTCTCTGGTTAGGTTTATTCCTAAATATTTCATCTTTTTGGTGCCTATTACAAATGGCATGTTTTCTTGATTTCTTTTTCCGAATTCTCTTCCTTAGTATACTGTAATGTCATTGAATTTTTGTGTGCTGAGTCTTGTACCCTGCCGTAGTGCAGAACCTTCAGTTATTTAAATCATTGGTTCTTGCTAAACTGCAGGGGTTTTCAAGGTATAAAAGTACATCGTCTGCAAATAGAGTGCACCCCTTTTTCTTTTGGATACCTTTGATTTCTTTTTGTTGTTTAATAGCGCTGGCTAGTACTTCCAGCCTGATACTGAGTAAGAGTGGTATAAAAGAGAAAGTGTGTCTTACTCCTGTTCACAAGGGAAGCGCTTCACATTTTCCCCATTCAATGAGATGTTGGCTTTTGGTTTTGCATATCCAGTCTTTATTTTGTTGGAAAATTTCCCTTCTATTCCTTTTTTGTTTAGTGCTCTTATCAAAAATGAATATTAGATAGATATTGTCATGCTTTTTTTTCTTGCATCCTTTGATAAAGATCATGGACTTCTTTTCCTTTGTTTTCTCATCGAGAAGAAATTTATTTCCCCATTGAATTTTTATACCTTTGACAAAAAAACAAAAACCACTGGCACTGTTTTGTTTATAATGGTGGAGCATATGGATTGTTTTTACAATGTTGAACCATCCTTGCATACCCAGTATGATGTGATCCCACTTGATCATGCTTATTTGCTTGGGTTTTATCTTCAATTTTGTTGAGAAAATTTGCCCCTATGTTCATAAGGAATATCGGTCTGTAATTTTCTATTCTGGTAATGTCATTTCCTGGTTTGGGTATCAGGATTATATTCCTTTTATAGGATATATTTAGGAATTTTCCGTCCTGTTCTATAATCTGAACAGTTTGAGTAGAATTCGTATGAAATCTTCTGGAATATTTAGTAGAAGTCCCTGGTAAAGCCTTCAGTACATTGACTTTATATTTGTTAGTTTTTCAATTACCAGATCGATGAGCCAGTCAGGGTGCAGTATAGCACTGACGAAACACACAATTTTCCTCTGGCTCTTGGGTGCTTCTTTCACCCCAAATGACCTCAATTCTACCTTACAAATCGGATTAGACCAGAACATGTACACTGTTACAGATCAGAGCCTGCCACACAGGGAATCCAGGATGGATCAGGGCCAACCAGGAGAGTAGAGATACCAGGAGGAATAGGGGAGGGTGGGGGGAGAAAAGGGAAATCAATCACAAGGATCAATCTAGAACCCCCTCTCAGGGGGATGAATAAAGGAAAAGTGGGTGAAGGGCAACGAAGGACGATGTAAGACATAGAAAAATAATTTATAACTTCTCAAGGGTTTGTGAGGTAGGGAGGACAGAGGAAGGAGGGGGAAGAAATGGGGAGCTAATATCAGGGGCTCAAGTGTGAAGAGAATGCTTTGAAAATGATGATGGCAGCATATGTGCAAATGCGCTTGACACATTGGAGGAATGTATGGATTGTGATAAGAGCTGAACAATTTCCCAATAAAATTATTTTTTTTAAAGTTGATCGTTGAAAGCATTAGCAAAATTGACAAACCCTAGGAGGGTACTAAACAATAGTAAATAATGAAAAGATTAAAATATTATGAATAAGAAACCAAATGAGCTCCTCGTTTTTCCCCTCCCTTCTCCAGCCTCCCTTCCTCCCTCTCTTATGAACCCTTGATAATTTATAATATTTTTTTCATGTGTTACACTTACTGATGAAAAGACCAACTTCTTGTCTTGACTCGTTCTGCTTTTCTTTTTTCTGAATATTTGATTTCTGTTCTACTCTCTATTATTTATTTTCTACTGATGGCTGAAAGTTTATTTTGCTGCCCTTGTTCTAATTGCTGTTGCATGTTGGGCTATGGTGTTAATTTGTTTTGTTTTTTTTTATGTGTATGTTTTTCTGCTATTTCACTCTAAGCATTGCTTCCAGCATGCTGTATTTTCATTCCTGTTTGCTTTAAGGAATTAAAAACCTACATTTATTTTATTCCTTTTTAAAATTCTCGTAGCTTTTAAGCAGAGTTTTGTTTGATTTCCATGTTTCTGTTTCCCTACTCTTGATCTTCCAATTGTTGATATATAATTTTACAGGATCGTGATCTGAAAAGATGGTTTGTAATAGCTCAGTGTTTTAAAAATGTAAGATGGAGCACTTACTAGATATTTCTTCATGGAGTTTTCTAGGCTGTGACCTTTGATCAAAGCAGATTGCCAGCCCTTGCTTCCATGGCAGCACTGGGTAGATTAAAGCAGCCAACACTTAGCCATCAAGAGCAAAATTCAAAACTGCAAGAACTCTGAGGAAAGAGTAAAGAATTTTCCTCATTTTCGATCCTCTAACTTTACGACCCTTAAAGGGAGCCCTGGTAGTTTAGTGTTTACTCTGTGGGTTGTAGTCCCCAGGGTTGGCAGCTCAAAACCATTAGCTTCTCCACAGGAGAAGGATGGGACGTTCTACTCTCGAAATCCATAGGTGTCTCTGTCCTATGGGGTCACTGTGAGTTGGCATCAACTTGACGGGACTGAGTTTTTCAGTTCTGCAAGCAGACTAGGTTGGAGAACCCAGAGGAAATGGTGGCATCCTCCCTCGTTTTCTTACTGGTAAGGATGGTCCAAATGGTTGATGCTCAACTAAATGCCTTGTGTCCTAACAGTGAGCAGTTTAAACCTTCCTAGCAGTTCCTAGGAAGAAAGACCTGGCGACCTGCTGTTGTTGTCAAAGATGGTAGACATTACAACCCTGTGCAGTATCCCTACCCTGTAACACACGGAGCTGCCGTGAGTTGGCTTGAAGACATCAGTTTTCCCCTACTGGTGATGGCCACTGAGATTGCTAGCCTCCGTACAGCTGTGGGCCCTGTCAGCCTTCCTTCTCTTACGATATCGAGCTGCTATGGCTGGCTCAGTCAGCAAAGCAGGGTAGGTGCTGGATACTCCCTGTGATTTTAATGGACATTTTTGTGTTTGCATACTTTCTAGTCCAGAAACACTTTTCTCAGAATTAGCATGCCATTTTAGGATGCTATAGTTTTCAGACTAAACATGCTTTCTGCATTTTTTTTCAGGCTTCAAACTGTAATTTGCATGATCAGAATTATTTGCCTACTTAGATCACATTCCCTAGACTACGTTCAACTCTTTATAGTCTGTAGCTAAATGGGCTTATTTACAAGATCTTCTATTTATAAAATCACTCGTTGGGATAACAGGGTTCCTGTTGCAACTTCTAGATCTTCTGTAGCTTTGGTTGCCTAACTTTGAAAAGGCGTAATTACAGATACGGATGCTTTCTTAACGGAATGTGACATTTACAGGGATGTGCAATATATACTTATTCCACGGGAACTTTTCATTTTATTTTAGCTTGTTTAAATAACACGTGCTTCGATTGTCTTTATAAACTTGATGCCAGAAACGTCTTTAAAAAAAATCAGGCAGTCACTCTGTGTGACTCCACCAAGTGTTCTTTGCATCTCTGAGGGGGTTGAAAGGAGGGAAGACATATTTCATCTTTTCTAGCAGTGTCCCTTTAAGAATGAAAAGAGCTGACCCAGTGGAGGAATTCCTATCTTACTCCGAGGACATCCCCTGCCTTTGCCCACATTCACTCATCTTCCTTCCACCCCACTGCGTTCCATATCCCCATCTTATTAAAAGAGCTGATTAGTATTTGGTCTCCCAAAAGAGAGTGTACTTAGAAAGTGTACACAGATGAAGAAATTCCTTTTTCTCGTTTCAAAATTCCATAGGAAGTCTTTGGACATATTCTGGTCTTTCAAACCATGTATCTTCTTGCCACTCTCAATGTTCGATTACTTAGTCATCCATTGATTCAGCAATCATTTAGTATTCCTCATCCGTCAGTTTTAGGTCACTGAGCCTGGCAAATTCAAAGGTAACTGAGACGCCACCGCATAACTTGAGAGCTTTATGGTTTTGAAGTGAAGACAAATGTGGAAACAAACCTATGTAACCCAATGTGAAGAAATATGATAGAATGATAGAAATATGTGTTGAGTATCATGGGACACAATGAAGAATAGTCAATAATTTTAGAATGGGGATGGAGGAGGATTTGAAAATGTTGTAAGAGAATCCAGACCACAGAAGTAATTTTTTTTTTAACATCGGAGTCCTTTTTTTTGGGAAGGGTGTAAGTTAAATTTTAGTGAGTCTATAGTTAGAAGAAATTGCCTGATTGCTTATAATGTTAATTATTGAAGAAATAGGAATTATACTTAGCTCACAGTACTTTAGATCTAAATGTTGACAGATTCATGCCTCCTCCCTCAGCTTGCTTTTAGCGCTGAGTTGGGGACTCTGAGTAGCTGAGATTTACAAAGAAAATTAGACTCAAGGAAATATTAGTCTAAAGGACTCATGATCCACAAGAACCACAGTTTCCACTACCCTTTGACCCAAAGAATTAGAAAATGCCTAAATACCACATCGATTACTCTGATCAGGATCGTAATACAAGGTCGTGGACAAAAACGGGGGGATGAAAAAGTAGCACCAAGTTCAAAATTATATAAAAAAAAGAAAGACTAGATTTATTGCTCTGCTAGAGACTAGTGGAATCCCCCAAACTTTTCAGGACCCTCCTTCAAGCCTGGAACCGAAAGCCCTGAGGATCCGCTGTCAGCACAATAGAAGATAGACAGGACAGAACACGAACACCAGGAAGGACGTACTTCTCATTACAATCAACCATGTGCGACCAAAAGGACAGCATTTACTGGAAACAAAGCTCAGGAGGCAGGTAGGGGCAGGAATGTAGGATGGATGGAAACAGAGAGCCCAGGGAGGAAGTGGGAAGAATGCTGTGACATTGAGGTGGGGGGTAGCAACCAGTATCATGAAGTAAAATAGCATCAATGGTTGAATCGGGGGGGGGGGGGCGGGCTAATTTGTCAGTGTTCACACAAATCACAATTTAAATGTGTTTTTAAAAATTACTCCTCTATTAAAATAAAATAAATAGCTGAGGTTCTTTTTTTAAATTAATAAATCTTTTTATTGGGGTTCATACAACTCTTATCACAATCCATACATATATCAGCTGAGATTCTTTTTAAAAACATGGCTATGCATTTAATGTTTATTTTCCTACAACAATTACAAAACCATTCAGTGGCTATTTTGGAAAAGAACGAGGAGGCGCGTGGATCATTTTGTGCAGCTCCAAGGATCCAGCCAATCTGGACAAAAGCCAGACTCACCGCTGCCCTGGAGCCAGTTTCCACTCTTAGCTGCCCTGTAGAACAGCCCTGGGGGCTAACGGCTTGACATCTTTCAGGAGTGGAAAGTCTCATCTTTCTCTGTCAGAGCAGCTGCTACATTTGAACTACTGACCTTGTAGCTAGCAGTCCAACGTACATGTAACCCAGTATGCCATTTAGGATATTTTTATCTTTCTTCATCACACACACACACACACACAATTCCAACACTATGTGAAGCCCTGGAAAATGGAAGGGGGCTAAAGTTTGGATGTTTTCATTAGGTTGGAAAACAACTAACCCACCAACAAAACAACTCTCTCAACTTTGTTGAACCGTTTTCCTGAAAATAGACTCTTGAACACCTATTCCATTTTGGTCACACTACAAAATAACATGATTTCACTCCCTCATTTCTATGGGTTGCCAAAGTAGCAGCAGAAATGACTCTGGCCCACCAGCGTGGAGAAAACCATGGTTCTTCTCACATGGTATAATGCAGGCTTCAGTCTTTCCAGCTCTCGCTCACCCCGGTTTAAGTATAGCTCCGGACCTCATGCTAGGTGGAGTTGTTGCTAAATGGGACGCACTATTTTCCACAGAGAACTTGTGGGACACCCAAGTAGGCCACCATGGTGTTGGGGAGAACCAAGGGGAAAAAAATTAAAAGCAAAAAACAAAGGTCTGAGGAGTCTCCTCCCACTCCACCCTCCAATTGCAGGGTTATCAAACCAGAGCTCTGGGCAGACTAGTGGCTGAAGGTTTTGGGGTTTGGATGAGAGAGAAGAGTGTGGGAAGCAACAGCACAATCGATCCTGTTACCCCAAACAAGTTCAAGACATTTCAAGAGATTGCCTGTTCCAAACAAAACACATATACACGCACACACACACACACACACACACACATATGCACGCTGTTTTGCTTTCCATGAAAAAAAACCTAGGAATTTCTCACAGTGCACACAGGGGGATAGGGGTGACTGCTTTGGAGCCAGCTCAATGAGAGACAAGTAATGTGGACTGGTGTGTTCGTGCACAGGCATATCTCATAGATCTAGACACTTTAGGGACTCTGTAGTCGTAGGCTTTTGGGAAGATGCAACACAGATGCACCGCAAGGTCTCCTGCGTGACCACAGGCAGCTCTCTGAAGCTCGGTCTGAAAACAGGAGGGAACATTAAGGGGCAGGTTGAACTTCTTCCTTGTCTGGAAGTCTGACAGACATTATCGTCCAGAAAGGGGGATAAGATCACTTCAGTTTAACAAATGCGAGTGACTGCAGAATTCCCCTTAAGGAATTAATTCCTTGCGTATTCCTTGGACAGACATAGAATTGTTGAGCTAGACCCCTTTCAGTTAGCAGCCAAGCACAAACCTTTTGTGTCACCTAAAGGCCTTGACATCCCATAGGGAGACGAGATGAATCCCCTTCCACATCACAGAAGGACGCCGTCCTCGCATGCGTGGGTCTGGATGCTAAGTGCCCAGATGGGAAATAAAAAAGCTAACAGGTTGTTTCCACAGCCTCCCAACCAGCTCAAATCCCTTCCTTCGTTCTCAGACTCCCTGTCTAAGTGTGAGTGAGCCCAGGCAGCGTACCAGAGGGTTAAGATAATCAAGACACGATTTGTGGGAACAAGAAGTTATGAAAACAATTTCTCCTTTTAACTTTATGGCCTGATTCCTCTGGCTCTTCAGGGTCATTCCGAGTTTTTTTCTTTCCTTCTTTAAATCTCCTTTGTGCTTCTCCACCCAACCTCTTTCCACCCATTCCACTTCCTGTGCTGCTCTTACTTACATCCCCTGCTTTGTGTGATTTGCCTCCTTGTATGTTCACGCGTCTGAAACACTTTCAGAGCAAATATGTTATTGAACTTCCTAAAAAATGCACAGGTAGAATGAAAAGATGGCCGTGTAACGAAAGGGGAGGGAGTGATTATACTTAGTACAAAACAGACACTAGAGTGACGGGTGCAGGGTGCTCCGATTCTGTCGTCACCCAGATTCTTTCGGACCGCTGAAATGGGAGGAGCTTCATGGCAATTTCCACTTGACTCTCTGAACAGCAGCTTTCAGATTAATACATTTTTGAAGTTCAGAGCCGTCTGTTTGGCCATAATGTAATGTTTGCGCTCCTAAGGAAATCTGCATTATCCAGAAAACATCCCATTAGGGAAAGAAGTACTTCCATGGGGACAGTACTTTGAAGAGCTAGAGAAATGGAATCTCAAAAACAAGGTTGATTTTCCTAGCAATAATAAAAAAAATTAAAAAGTTTTTCTAGTGATTATAAAGAGAAAACTCTCAGTCTCAGAGACAGCCTATTAAAGCTATCAATTCTCATATAAAGTTTATTGAGCAAATCCAGCATTTGATTCCTCTTCACTTTCCCTATCTCTACTGCTGATAACCATCAACCCAACAGTGTTATCCTCATTAGCACCTTTATTTTCATCAGGAGGATCAGCCAAACAAAAAGCGACTAAGCTAAGTCTCCATCATTGGGCAAGAACTTGTTTTCTTCCCAAGTGCTAATTTCTGTTCACACTGTGCTATTAGCCTAAACCTATCTGGCAAAAGCAAAACATGCTTCCTCCTTAATCAATTTCGCTATCTCTTAACTGAGCTTCTGGAAAATGCATTGCATTTGTGGGTGTGAAAGGCAACTAATGAGTTAAAGTGAACTCTAAGTTGACATGGGATCACAATCAGCAGCCTTTTGGAGGTTGAAATGGCACCTAGCTGTTGACCTTCACTAAGGATCTTTGCTCCTTTTTGCCTGCTGCACACTCCTGGGACCGTGGCCCCAAACGGTCTTTTCTCAGGATGGCGCCCTCCCCCTCCTGCAACACTGCATGTTTTATGTTTGCCTTTTTAAAAAGGAATTCAAATGCTAACTTTGTATTTGGAATTGTTTATTCACACACACACACACACACACACACAGAATTAGACTTCTGGCTATCTTTCAAATGATGACATTGGGCGCTATACTTTTTTAACACAATCTTTTCAAGCACGTTTGCAGTGCTGTGAAGACTTCATGTGGGCCAAGCAGTTATTACCTAACAGCTTTTCCAAAGACGGGAACTCGGAGTGAAAGGAAAGCAAGCAAACTTCCCTCCCCCTCCCACCCCCCTCACCCCCTACTAACTAAAGAGACCAGTTAACTTGCCAAGTAAAAATTCTAAGTCTCAAGAAATACTCTAAACACAGAAAAATCCACCCATCGATGAATGCCTCCCCTTTTCCCTGTTGGGCTGAGGCCGACTGACAGCACCAGGTGGCAGCCCTCGGGAGCTGCCTGCTGCAGATGCCCTACCTGACAGCCCAAAGCTGGCAGGAATTAAGCAGAAACATGTGCTTCCTGTGGAGGGCAACGGTCAGCAGGTGGGATGCTCAGACTGTTACGGAGCGGGCCTCCTGTGTGGTCATCGGGGCCGCCTTCCCGTGGGCACTGAGGGCCGGGCCGGGCACGTCCTCAGTGCCATGCTGGAAGCTGTTCAGGTGCAGTTATGCTGCATGCTGTGGTGGAATAGATGAGGTAGAGGTTCCACACAAATTGAATTTTGAGGCCAGCCTGAAATTACATTAGCTCTGGGGGCTTTGACCAAAGCCTGTCTGAATCGTCATGCATTCCCCTCAGGGTCATCTTTCTCTAATCACTCCCGAACATTTTTCTGCGTAGGTCACTGATTAATGGGTGACGTAAATCCTCCCTGTCCCCCAGCCCCCTCCTTTCAGTACAGTAACATAATGTTGTATTTATTAATTTGTCTCAAGACAGCAGACGTGAAGCTCATTTGTGGCCCTCGGGAAATGGACATTTTCTAACTCTGTGTTGGCCCGGAGCTCTTGAACGGGAAAGCTACGGCTGGAATGTGATAGGAGCCGAGCTGCCAGGCTGCTTTGCTCTGGTGTGTTCAGCCTTGTAAACAGGCGGACCGGGGGGATGAAATGCATTTGGCTCGTGAGAAAAATAAGAACGTGCCTCTCAGGCAGGAAGCACAAATGCTGACACTCCTCAATAGCATCCCGTGTCTCAATTCCTTATTTTTATTTCTTGAAATCCTATTCCAGGTATAAACCACCAAGTTCAAGGGGGAAAAAAAGTTTACTGTATCCACAGAGCAAGGAATTCGCCCTCATCTCTCTCCGTCTCTGCAAACGCTAGTAAGTCACTTGAATACATAACCAAAGCATTTATTCAGGTATCGTATTTCTCTGATAATATAAAGAGGTAACTTGGCTTGGTATGCAGAGAAAACGTTGTCTCCATTTTTCAAGCACACGCTAAGAAAACTTCGGAAAAGTAAAGCTCATGTCTACTTCCTCTGATCAGAGGAACTTAACTGCATAATATTTGCAAGCTCGGGAAAGGTGACAAATGAAATTGGAGGGGAGAACATATGTGCTCATATCTGTGTTGTTGTTGTTATTTTTAGGTGTGTTGCCGAGTCAGTTCCAACGCAGTAAGACAAACTAACAGACGCACGTGCTGGTGGGAGTTTATACCTAGGAGTGGAATTTCTGCATCATAAGACATGTGCTCCTCTTACAGGTAATGCCAACCAGTTTTCCAAAGTGGTTCTTAGCAGTTTACGTAACCACCAGCTGTGAACACAAGTCCCATTTGCCCCACACGCTCGCCAATGCTCAGCATTATCTGTCTTTCCCTCCCACCCTTGCCTTTCTGGTAGGTCTTTAGTGGTCTCTCACTGTGATCTATTTATGAAAACTGCATTGAATGAGTATTCTTACCCAATCAGAGATCTGTCCCCATGGACAACCATTCTGAAAGGAAGCAGGACATTTTCCAGAAGGATTTAATGACTTAATCTCTTGTCTATGGAACCTTCAGGGCCTTAGTGTTGTTGCAACCCTTTTGGAGGGTGGAAGCATTTCTGGCCTGGATTCTGTGTCTTCCAGATTCTTGCTCTTCTGCCTGGCTTCTGTCTCTTACTGGTTTCTCAGACGCCAGGAATAATAAAACGAACGAGAATAATAATGGTAATACACCAATAGCTAACATTTTTCGGGGCTATTAGGTGTCAGGCATGGTTTCAAGCACCAAACCACAGCCCCTGCCATGGTGTAGATTCAGAATCATGGCGACTAGATAGGCTAGGGTAGAACTGCTCCATGGGATGAATGGGGCTGTTGTTCTGGACAAAAGCAAACTGCCACGTGATTCTCCTGCAGCAGAGCTGGGGGGTTCAAGGTGCTGACCTCTGCCGACCTTTTGGTTAGCAGCTGAGCATGTTAGCACTGTACTACAAGGACTCCCGTCTCGAGCCCCACAAAGGCACTTCATCCTTTAAGTCATGCAACAAGGGAAGAATGGCATACAGGGAAGATAAGTAACACAGGTCATGAAGCTTGGCATTGAGCCCAGGTGATTCGAATTCCGTCTAAACGCTTAATCATTATGCTGCCTGATGCTAATGGAGACCCGTAGTGGTGTCGTGGGTGCTGAGTTGGGCTGCTAAGTAGAACATCAGCTGGGTATACCCACCAACCACTCCATGGAAGAAAGCTCTCCTCGAGATGTACATCCTTGGACACCCAAAGGTGCCGTTGTACCCAGCCCTTAATCAACTTTGATGACAGGGAGAGACTGAAAGATGCGAACGTAGCTTTCATGCTAGTGTTTACTCATGAATGTTTTTTCAGTATAAGATTACAGAATCATAATTTCTTTAAGATATCCTTACCAAAAGCAATGCTACACCAATCATAGGGTACCAATTAAATTATATTTATCTAGATTTATAGTTCGATACTACTGTGTGTAGGGTGAACAGTTTCAATAAGACCCTATAGGGACCGCATAGGACAGGGGAGAACTGCTCCTGTGCGTTTCCAAGACTGTGAACTCTTTTGGGGAGTAGAAAGCCTTGTCGTTCCCTCTCAGAACAGCTGGTGCTTTTCAACTGCTGACCTTGTACTTAGCAACCCCACATAACCATTACCACCAGGACTCCTTTCTCTTCCGATAGGAGATGTTATTTTAAGAGAAGTGATGCCTAAATGATATCTTTAAGGCCAGGTTCAGTGCTTGAATCACATAAGTATGGAAGCATGACTTAATGATTTATAATAACTCATAAATGAAAATAAATAGTATACTATTATTGTAGGGTTTGGTTTTTTTTTTTCAGTGATAAAAGCCCACTGTCTTACATGAATTATCAAAGGATCGGTTCTTAGTGACTTTTATGTCATCCAGTGGACAACACTGCAATTTTCTCAACAATTACACTCTAAAGAAAACAAACCTAACTTCATTGGGCCACCATGCCGATGGACGTGGACAAGGAAAAGGGCAGCGAGTATTTCAGGGCTCACCAGCATGGGAACACCTGTGCCATGGCCGACTTCCCAACGGACCTCTCTAGAGTTGACGGAGATGGCAGGGCAAAATGAAAACGTCAAACTAGGCGACCACACTATAGATGAGGGCCATTTCCTTGCAAGAACTGCTCGGAAATCAAGGTAACAAAGCTTCTTATGCTTTCTCCATATTTTCCAAATTGTTCATTCTTTGGTATGAATTTAACAGGAACCTTTTTCTTCAATACATACTTCTTGTTCAGTCCTCAGTACCATCCATTACATTGGATGGTCAGATTCTCCTGGAATGTTACCCAAACTAAACCACTGCCATCGAGTTGATTCTCACTCAGAGTGCCCCGATGTAGGGTTTCCAATAGTGTAAGGCTTTACACCAGCTGATAGCCTCATCTTTCTCCAGTGGAGCAATTGGTGGCCTTGAACTGCCAACTTTTCCAGTAGCAGCCCACCTTTTAACCCATGTCACTACCAGGTCTTCTTTCTAGATGCAGCGGTTCTCAACCTGTGGGTCAAGACCCATTTGGGGATCGAACAACCCTTTCACAGGGGTCGCCCGATCCATAACAGTAGCAAACTTACAGTTATGAAGTAGCAATGAAAATAATTTTATGGTCAGGGGTCACTAGAGCATGAGGAACTGTCTTAAAGGGTCTTGGCATTAGGAAGGTTGAGAACCACTGTTCTAGAGCATTCTAAAGCAAACTCACTACCAGTGAGTCATTTCTGACCTGCAGCAGCAGGGTGTAACTGCCCCGTGAGTTCCTGAGACTGTAACTCTTTACAGGAGTAGAAAGCCTTGTCCTTCTTCCATGGAACAGCTGCTGGTGTCAAACTACTGACCTTGCAGTTAGCAACCCAATGCATAACTACTGTGCCATCAGGGCATGAACAAGTCATACCATCATTTTTAGAATGAATAGAATGTATATTGCTGCACATGTATTCATGAAACTTTGGTTTCTGTACTATGCTTTTGAGTCCTAATGTAAATATATTGCTTAATGTGGAAAATAGTCTTTGCCAGTCATTGACCTATTGTCTCCAAACTTCCTATCCTCCCCTTTGACACACTATTCTATGATTGTTGGGATCGGGGTTCTCTCTTTGAGATGGGGTTCTGTTTGGTGCTTCAAGTAGGAAGTGCTGCAGAGGAATGAGTGAGTAGGAAGAAGGAGCTTCCTCCCTTGCCTGCCTCCTTTAGCAGTGCTCTCGCAATGCCATTGGCTCCAGCTTCCAATGTTTCTCAGCCTCCAACATGAAGTCCCAATGGAAGTTAGTGGTGCTCCATCCTCCAAGGTATGAGCATCACCTCCTCCTCCAAATTTCTTCAAGCTCCTAGTTCTGGTAACTCTTTGTTTATTGTACTCCCCCATTCCCCAAGAAATGGTATCTAATTCCTTTCGCTATTATCGCTGAATCTTACTGTTGCATTTTATTTCTTTACTTTCCATCTTCCAACAACCGAGCAACCAATTCTTTGCTTAAATCCCTCTGTTTTTCTTTGTTTGTTTGCTAGACTCTGGTCAAAATAGAGGTTAGAAGTCATCGCTCTTGTGAATTAACTCATTGGTCCAGTCTCATGAATACAGTGTTCAGCATATCAGCTGGTGCATGTTTGTTGTTACTAGCTTTCTTCAAGTTGCCCCAACTCATGTGGGCCCTGGACCCAATGGGATAGACCCTTGTAGTCCTTGAGGTTTTTATTGGTTGATTTTCTGAAGTAGATCACCGGGTCTGTCCTTTCAGTCTTTCTGCTCTGGAAGCTCCTGTGAAACCTATTCAGCGTCAGAACAAAATGACAAATCTCCACTTACTGAACAACCACTGCCCTCGTGGACATGGACATGCTGTCTACTACTCAGTATCACCATTTCCCAATGATGCAGCAATGACATGGCTACTGTCTGTTTTTCTACAAGAGAGAATAGTCAATGAGAGAATGCATACAATACAACTGATTTAATTTAAAAGTTGATGGTATCACAGCATTCTGTAGTACAGTCTCTGGGTATTTAATTATATGATGTTATTGTTGTTGGTAGTTGCCGGTGAATCAGTTCCAACTCAGAGTGACCTTGTGTGCAACAGAATGAAACATTGCCCAGTCCTGTGCCACCTTCACAATTGTTCTTAGGCTTGAGTCCATTGATGCAGCCACTGTGCCAATCCATCTTGTCGAAAGTCTTCTTTTGCACTGCCCCTCTGTTTTACCAAGCATGATGACCATATCCAAGGGACTAGTTTCTCCTGACAGCAAGTTCAAAATATCCATCCATTCAAAGATGATAAAGTCTCATCATCCTTGCCATATAGGAGCATCCTGACTGTACTTTTTCAAAGACAAATGATAGGACAGTGGTTCTCAACCTTCCTAATGCCTCGACCTTTAATACATAGGTTTTTTTCTGGCTAATTTTCAGAACTAGATTGTTAGTACTTTCTTTGCTAGCCTGTCTTAGTCTGGAAATCCTACTGAAATCTGTCTACCGTGAGTCATCCTGCTGGGATATGCAATGGTGGTGAAATAGCTTCCAACATCGTAGCAAACTCAAAGCTGTCATAGGGTGACAAACAGAGGATGGTGGAAAATATTAACCAGGCGGTGGATAAATAGGACCTAACATCTGTTCTTCTAACACCAAGGTTATCTTAGCTGTTGGGAATTTAGGGGGGGATATAGGATTATCTGGATGTCTCATGCTGTATTTTTATATATTGAGATGTATATATAAGTGAAACTTCTATATCAAGGGAAGTTTATAGTAAGAAAATGATTCATACTATTGTAGAAGGGAGCAAGTCCAATCTGACATATTCCAAGTCTGGGAGTCAGAGGTTAGGCTGGAGTCGTCTTCCCTCACAGCTGTGGGGGCTGATGAATCCAAGGTTGGCAGAAAGGTGGCGGGCTGGTTGTTGTAGGGGCTAATGAACCCAAGGCAGTAAGTCAGATGGGAGTCTAATTTATTGTTACCTAGATCTGCAGACAATATGGCAGGCCACTGGTTCAAGCCAAAAGAGTCCAAAGTACCAGATGCAGGATCAAGATTCAGCAAAATGCAAGCAAACTTTTCATCCGTTTATATCGGAAACAAGCCACACCCCCAGGGCAATGTCCTTGAAATGAACCGCATCGGAGCTGTGTTGAGGAAGGGTGTTACAGCCCACACTAATAATTCTGACAACTGTCTGGGTGCTCGGAACAGAGCTCATCCTGGAGTACATTGTATTAGGTCACATCTTGGAGAATGACTAGATCGTCACGGCCAAACCACTGAGAATCCTGGCAAAGCGAAGTTGACACAGAACCTATCACAGCTGCTCACTCAAGGTTGGCTGTGGGAACCCCCCACCAGCTGTTCCCGGGGGGTGGGGTCGTCTGCTTCCATGAAGGCAGTTCTCTGGTGCCTATTGAGTTGCTCTGAGTTACAATTGACTTGATGGCAGTGGGCTTTGGCTTTTTGGTTGAGTAACCTTATATGAGGGGGCTTCAAAAGAGCGATAGGAACATGTAATTAAAAGATAATGGAACTTGTCCATTAACTTTAAGGCAGCTAATCACTTATGTGAGCTCCAAAGAGGAGTTAATATTTAATTACTCAAATGGAGGGCATCAAGACAGAGATAACTTGATCTACTTACGAGGTGGAATGAAGAAGCCAAGAGAAGAGATTCCAGACTGGTAGCCTGTGGGTTTACATTGGCTTTGTACTTGAAGTATTTTAAAAATTGATTAGGTGTCAAGATACGAAAAAATGTGTCCAAAGTCTCTTGAGCACAAGGAAGCCCAAGGAATACTGAGTGCTCAGCTCCCAGAGCACTAAGAGTTTTAGATTAGATAGCATTGGCTAATGTAGCAGAGGCCTCACTAAGCCGTTTCGTCTGGCTTTTATTCTTTGATCTTGCTTGCCATGTGCAGGTAGGCATTCTAGTTTTGACTTGACCTATAGGAAGCATCCAGGGAGGTCAGAGGAATTTTTTAAAATACGTAGTGTACAAGCAGAGTGAGGAGTGAATGATTCAGGAGAGAGAAAGTGCACATAGAATGGAAGGGAGGTTTAGGGATGTGTGAAGAGGGTAAATGAGAGGCTGAGAAAGCTGTGCTATGTGATCGACCTTGGTCTTCCATCTGTCTATAAGAATGCCAGGGAAACAGCATTACTGGGGTTTGTGTGTTTCTGGGGTGGTGTGACAGTGGGCTAAGGTTGACATAAGTCCATGGGGACAAAAGCAGGGCTGGATCAGAAAGGCCCCAGAAACAGGCCAGAAACCATTACATGATGGTTTTTGAATCTAAAAAAATATATATTATCAAAAATAACAGTTTTGAAGTCTACACCAATGATAAGCTAAACATTTGATACCAAGAAACTAATTAAACTTGATGAGACCCACTAGCTTTACTAAATTAAACATATTATTTAAAAATATTTTTCAAAGATTGCTTGATGAGGTCACATTATTTCCACTGTAGTTCTCCCATGGCTCTCATACTTCACAGAATTGCTTACCGCTGGTCTCATACTTTTAAATGCACATCAATACATGAGTAAATATATATACACATGTAGTTATCTACCAATAGTTGATAATTATAACAGTCTTATCTGGTTATATGTGAAAATATCTGTGCCATTTTTTATTTAAAGGTTTCCTTCTTTTGAATCAGTACATGGCCTCACAGGCTTTCAAAACATCTGTACCAATTTCCTCACTGCTGGCCAAAATCTTCTATAATTCACTTGTGCAAAATGGTCTTCTTGTTTCTTTCTTCTTTTATGAGCCCTGTGCTTTTCTACAGGCCTACAATAACTCCGCCCAGTCCCACCCATCAAACAATCCCCTCCCTTTTGCTCAAGATTTTCTTAACGTGTCAGTTTCTTTCAGAGGCCTAGCCTTCAGAACATGGTTCAAACCCACCCATTACGGTATCACTGATGGATGATTGGCCTCCAACACGTCACCCAAAGAAAGTACATTCTTTTATTAAAAGGGGGGGGGTAGTATACCTATCTAGTAAAAACATTCTTCCCAGGTTTCCTTTCCGGGCTAATCGGTAGTGGATATTTCATCAGTAGGAGACCACAGCAAGCCTGCCATGACTTAGGAGCATCCTCTAGATCCCATGCCTCCATTTAGAGTCTCGCCATTTGTCAAGCAGCTTTAGTCATTCCAGAGGCGGTTTATTGAAAGTAAGAAAAGACCGTGGCATCGATTCATTCCCCTTGCAGAGCAGACGTGGAAGACTCCAGAAGCCGGCTCAGAGCCCTTGAATGTTGCAAAGTGGTGCTGTTTCCTTCGCCACCAGAGGTTGGAACTGAAAGATTTGCGGCATCGAATGGGGTGGGTTTCTTTATGCTGGTCCCGCAGCATCTGGTGGAGCTGAACGTGGTCCTCTGTCCTGCATCTGCTTGCTTCCACTGTAGACGTTTAGCTCCAGAGGAAGGGAGCCGATGTCCCTGCTCTCTCCGAATCCCCTTTCCTTTCCTCGCCCAGTTTTAAATTTTCATGTACAGTGTCACGCGTCCTCTTGGCTTTGGAAACATCATTTTCTAACTGCCCTCTCCGCTTTCTGTTCCATAAGATGAAGACAAAACGCTTCACGGAATGGAAAAACCGAAGGACACAAAGCATGTGTAAAGGCTTAGAATCGAAATGCAAAAAAAAAAAAAAAAAAAAAAAAAATCTGGGAGTCAACTTAGAGAACGAAAGGTTTGAACAAACGTGAAGAGTTCAAAAATAAGTCTGTAACTCAGAATGGACAGAGTCATAACGTGAGATGAGGACTCTATATTTTAGGAAGTAATTAACTGACGAGTAGTTTAACACCCAAGTTACACATGCTGTGCAATGTAAAATATGGTTCCACCAGACTGTAATTCTTATCTAGATAGAATCCACGTGACATTTCGCAGCACTGACGAGACCACATTCTGTTACGCTGGCGAAATAGTCCTCTGTAGATGCTGTACTTTGCACAGAAGTCTTGTATAAGGGCCTTTGAACAATTTAGCGTATTCTCAGTTTCACTGTCCACAGCTCCTGGATTTCAGTACCTGGATTTCTAAAGGTGTTTGCTTTCTTAGGTAAGATGTGCAGCCTGCTAGCTGCGTCCGGCTAACTGCTCCCTTCCCGCGCCTTGCTCTGCGGCTGCTGCTAGGTGGGGTCTGACTCAGCAGCCCCGGGCACACCGTCCAACACCCTGCTTGGCCCCGTGCCTTCCTTACAGTTGTTCCGGCTGAGCCCGTTGTTACAACCACAATGTCGATTCATCACCTCGAGGGATTTCCTCTTTTGCTCTGACCCTCAAACCACCAAGCATGATGCCCTTTTCCGGGGACGGATCTCTCCCGATAACACGTCCAAAGTACATGAGAGGCCATCCTGCCCTTCTCACTGGTACGTGGTTTGGGGCTGTACAGAAAAAGTCAGCTCTGCGTCTTCCTTGTTCGGCCGGTGCGCAGTAAACTCAGTGTTCTTCACCGCGCGCCATAATGCAAAGACTTCGGTGCTCATACTGTTTTCCTGTTTCATTGTTCGCCTGTTGGATGCAGGTGAGGCGACTGAATCATTACGTGAGTTGCGTCAGGTGTGCCCAGTGCAACACATAGTTTGATTTCTTGTCTTCTCTCAGCACCCTTAAGAATCTCCTGTTCAGTTCTGTTCCTTCATCATTTCTTCACTTTAGTTTCTCTGTGTTCTGGAGCTAGTTTCCAAGATTTCTTTTCACTTTGGTCTTTTCTTTCTTTCCTGTCTTTTTAATGATCTTTTATTGCTCTTTGATATCGTCTCACAAATCCTCTGGTCTTCCATCTTTCGTGTTCAGTGTACCAAGTGCATTTTGGGTACGGTCTCTAAAATGAGGTGGGATCTACTCAAGGGGTACTTTGTTTCTTGTGGACCTGTTTTACGTTTTCTTCCGCTTCAACTTCAACTTACATTTGAGCAGTTGATGGTCTCTTCTGCAGTCGACCTCTGCCCATATCATGACAGATGATAACTGAGCTTCTCCATTATCTCTTTACACAGATGTAGTCAACATGATTTCTGTTTATTTCATCTGAAAGGTCTAAGGATATTATAGTTGCCTATTGTTATTAATAAAAGGTATTTCAATGAACACGTCATTGATCTTAAACAATTCTGTCATATGACCTTCGGTATCTTTTCTATCCCCAAGGTAATAGTGATTCTTCTTTGTTTTCCATTTTTATATTCTCACCACTGCTATTAATACATCTTGATTGTATACTTGATCAATTTCAGACTGTAGCCACTTGATAAAATCTATAGTTTCCTTCTTGTTGGCATTTGTGGTGGACGCATGAATTTGAACATCATTAACCCATCTTCCTTGTAGGTTTGTGGGTACTGCCCTATCATTGTCAGCATTGTACTTCAAGATCGATCTGAACATGTTCTTTTGAATAATCAGTGAAGCGCTGTTCCTCTTAACTTTGTCATTTCCAGCATGGGAGACCACCTAATTGTCTGATTTAGCATGACCAATGCTCGAACATTTCTACTTACTAATGTTTAGGCTTCAATTAGCTATAACAAATTACCATAAGCATAATGATTTACTGCATCTGAATCTGGGAAAAGTCTCTCACTGAGCTAAAATCGAGGCTGCCATCATTTCCGGGTGCTCGTGTCTCCTCGCGCAGCCAAGTCACTGGCTACATTTAGTTCTATGCAGTTGTAAAACTTGATGTCCACATGTTCTTGCTGGCTTTCAGCTAGGAGCTGCTCCAAGCTTCTAGAAGCGTCCCTCATTTTCTGGTCAGCTCAAAAGGCTCTGTTTAGGTATTCCCAAGGAGTATTGTTGGTAGATTTTCTCTAAGGACACAGAAAAATCCAGGGCGGGGCTTATGAGTTAGAGATTTGATGAAAATTGCACTGGTGAACAAAGGCCAGGATAGTTGCCCTAATTCGGTGTCTTCCCATCACAATGATGTAGCTGCTCGTTCTGGGAGAGCAACCAGGCCTATTTGATGAGAATTTTATTGGGCAAATTTATGCCATCCATCCCACACCCCGGACTCAAAGAACATTAAAAAGGATCACAATTTGAGTCACTTGAGGACACCTGAACTGCCCCTTTGGGGTGGTGTACACCAAAGGGCAAAGGATTCTGCACCTGAGGGTTGGGGAGATAGAAACACCACCGTCAGGAGTATGTAGACCTAGATGGAGAGAATGTGGAGAAACGTTAGCTTCACATTTTGATTAATAAAAGCATCAATGATTTTCTAGCACTCCTTTTTAATTTAAAGTTGTATTTTACAGTTCTAGAATGTCAGTCTGAATGTCACACATTCCCATTATCTCTTGACATTCTTCATTTACTTCATTCACTTGTTCTCTAACTTCTTACACATGCATCGTTGTTGTTGCTGTAGTGCCACAGTTGGTTTTGCCTTATAGTGATCCTATATACAACGAAGATTCGTCCTCCGCTTCTGGGCCATCTCACAATTGCTAACTGGGTTTGAGCCCTTTGTTGCAGCCACTGTGTCTATCTCATTGAGGGTCGTCTTCTTTTGCGCTGACCCTTTACTGAGCATGACGTCCTTTGACAGAGAACGGTCTCTCCCGATCAGATGTCTAAAGTTGTAATATACTGTCCCCCCACCCTCACGTGTAGGGAACACTCTTGCTTATTCTTCCAAGACAGACTTAGTGTTCTTCTGGTAGCCTGGGGTAGATTCAGTAGCCTTTCCACAATCATAATTCAAGACATTAATTCTTCTTTGGAGTTTCTAATTTATTGTCCAACTTTTGCATGCATATTGGTTTATTTAAAATACCCTGGCTTGTGTAGGAGTACCTTAATCTTCAAGTGGCATCTTTGCTTTTTAACACTTTAAAGAGATATTCGCAGCAATATTTTCACAGGACGTTCCGTTGCTTGCGTTCTTGAGAACTCTTTCAAAGGGGGTTTATATAGCACTAAGTAAATTGAAATCCTTCACAGTTCGAATATGTTGTTGGTTTATTGTAAAATTGAAGCTCTGTCCGACTGTAGGGATTTCGTTTTCCTTGTGTTGACATGTACGTCATACTGAGTGCAATCGGAAGTGCATCAAGTTCTCTTGCTTTCAATAAGCAGACGGAGTCATCTGCACAGCATGCGTTAATGAGTCTTTCTGTAATTCAGATAGCATGCTCTTCTTCATGTAGTCTAACTCCTTGGACAATTTTTTTTTATTATTTTTATTTTTTTTATTTTAACAATTTATTGGGGCTCATACAATTCTTTTCACAGTTCATACATATACATACATCAATTGTATAAAGCACATCCGCACAGTCCTTGCCCTAATCATTTTTTTCTCTTTTCTTCTTTTACATTTTATTAGGGACTCAAACAACTCTTACCACAATCCATACATATACATACATCAATTGTATAAAGCACATCCATACATTCCCCGCCCCAATCATTCTCAAGGCATTTGCTCTCCACTCAAGCCCCTTGCATCAGGTCCTCTTTTTTTTTCCCCCCTCCCTCCCCATTCCCCCCTCCCCCATATGCCCTTGGTAATTTATACATCGTTATTTTGTCATATCTTGCCCTATCCGGAGTCTCCCTACTCCTTGGACAATTTGCTCAACATGGAGATTGAATAATTTGGTGGAAGGATGCAACCCAAATGCCGACCTTTCTTGATTTTAAGCCCAGCGGCATCGTTTCCTTCTATTTTTATGACGTCCTCTTGGTCTATCCACAGGTTCTACATGAGCAAAATTAAATGTTGGGGAATGCTCATTCTTTGCAATGTTATCTACAGTTTGTTAAAGTACACAGAATCAAATACCTTTGCACAATTAAGAAAACATAGATAGACATCTTTCCGGTATTCTCAGCTTTCAGCCAAGATCCATCTGACATCAACAACGATAGTTATGGTGTTTGATCATTTCCACATTCTGTTGGGTCGCAATTTGGGGGATGGGCATAACATAAAGCTATCGTCCAGTCAGCATCTGAGTATTAATACAGGTGATTGAAAATCTCTGTGTGTGTACTCCCATATCTCCATCCCTTAAAGATCTTTCCTCATTATGCTTTTAAATGTTTCTCTCTTTGATTGTTATTCACATTTTCTAGTGTCTACTTCCGTTTAGTAATTTTAAATTGTGTGTTGAACACTGTGCATAAAGGAACTTTACAGTCTCTAGCTGACAACTCTGAGCAGCGAGCTTTCCACGTGAGGAAGATGGTGTGAGCGGATACAGGTGTAACAAGGTTAATCTCTGATCGTTGGCCATGCCCACTGAAGCCTTTGGATGATGATCCATCTCTCTCGCGTTAGCTTTAAAATGCTAGTGAAGACCCCATCTTTCCTTCAGAGGGTGAAGGTTTTCCTTCTTGTTTTATATGGCTTCGCATTCTGGCAAACTTCATGAGCAAGGAGAGACCAGCCTGTGTACTTGAGGCAAGTCCTGTACCTCAAAGTAGGACTTTGTCTCTGAAATATCATGCTGACACACGAGATTTCAGTTTACTTTCCGAGCACCAGAATTCAGCAAACACACTATGGGAAAAGCTAACCGTGTGTTTAGGATGCCTGAAATTTCCAGTTGTCTCGCCAACTTCACACAAGCACTAAAAGCTGTGCGGATTTCTCATTCTCCCAGAGAAGACCTCAGCCCAGGTTTGCCACAGAATTGGCAATCTTTCACAAAAGAAAATAGTCAGTAATAAACTGCTCATCTCAGAAGGGATCCCCCCCCCTTTTTAAATGCGTCTATTTATGTATTTATTTAGTTTGTTTCCTCAGCATTCCAAGGTCTTTTAAAATATGAGTTTTCTTCATAGGACTAGTTTTTTTTTTGTTTTTAATGATTGTAGCAGAAATAGTGTTTCTTGTTACATTCTGCTTTTTGTTTAGAATAACAGATAACTAATTGTGCTTCAGTAAATGAACTTCTCAGAAGGCTGTGAGATGAAATATACCATATGACCTGTAGATGATGTTGCTTACAATCATATTGAATGATGACATACTGATTATGAGTTGGGCAGCTAATTTGAAGGTCAGCAGTTTGAAACCCACTAGCTACTCCTCAGTGGAAAGATAGTGCTTTCTAATTCTGAAAGGGTTCAGTCTCAGAAACTCACAGGGGCAGTTCTACCCTGTCCTGTTGGGTTGCTGAGTCAGCATCGATTCAAAGGCAGCGAGGTTTTTGTTGTTGTTGTTGCTTGTTTTTTGTTGTTGTTGTTGCTTGCTTTGTTCTTTTTTTTGTCATAATTGACTCAGGGTCTTTAATTTTCCAGTCTTTTGCTCCTAGTTTTCATTTTGCATTGACTCACAATTTCCTTTAGGCATGGAAGAGAATAGCTCAGTTTGTTTCTTATATTTATTTGAGTCAGAGTAGTTTGTTTAAACTTTGCATAATTTGGAAATTTCTTGATTTCTAAAATATTCTCGCCTTCAAGCCTAAAACCAAACCCATTGCCATTGAGTTGATTCGGACTTATATTCAAGCTGTAGGATCGAGTTGACCTTCTAAGGCTCCGTAAATCATTACTGGAGACAAGCTACCACATCTTTCTCCCATAGAGCAGCTAGTAGGTATTCGAACAGTCGACCTATAAGTTAGCAGCCGAGCGCTCAACTACTGTGCCACCAGGGATCTTTGGTTGTGCCTTACCGCAGAGTTAAGATCATATCTGCCAGTATGTAGTCTCAAACCAGATGGTCGTCATGAATCATAGTACTTTCTGTCTGACAATTTTCAGCATAGTTGGTAATTGAAAGTATCGTGTGTACTTGGCTCTATTCACATTTCAGGGATAAACATAATTCCGTTATATTGAAGCCACATTATTCCTGAGCACAGTTTATGTGGACAAAGGTGAGGTCAAGCCCTAGTCTTGCAGGATATGATGGATTACAAAGTTGAAGGGAACAGAACTCAATGTCAATATTCATACAGCCTTAAAATATTCCTGTTCGACTAACTATGCTAATTGTTTTTGGATCTGTGATTGGTTTGCCATGATCGTAGAAGGTTCTTGACTGGGCTGGGTACTTTAATGTTGGATCTTTCTTCCCTTTACCACCGCAAATCTAGGAGATCAGCAGCCCATACTATCACTGATTTCATTCAGCCTTTTTGATAACATTTTCAAATCATTCTCAGCAGCATAAAAAAATTGCAGGTGGAATTAGATAGGTATTAACTATGTAGGGCAAATCTTCCCAGTTATTAGTGCTGTGTTAGACTCTTTGCTCCTTTGTCAGTAAGGATGTATGATGGACGTTTTAGAGAAGTAAGCTAGGGTTTTTTAACATTGGATACTATGCTTTAATTTTCATACATGTAAAAGTGATTTGATGTGATGACCGTTTGACGCTGATTATGGCATTATCACGTAGGAGCGCATGTCTAGTACACTGTGTGTGCAATGTAGTCTATAATCACGCATTGTCTGCTCAACAGAACATCCCTTTGAAGCAGGTCAGCTGAATCATTTCCTCTTTATAAGCGTAAAACCTGAGACAGGGAGCGGCCACACCCACAAGTTCTTGATGCTTAGTCCCATGCATGAAATGAAACATTTCATATGGCTGCTAAGATCCTTAACAAGAGAAAGTTCTTACCAATGCAATGGTAGAAATGGAAGTGTTAGAAAATGGAAAGGAAATGATGAGAAAGGAAGGTGAGCTAGATCTGAGTGAGGTGTGTGTGTGTGTGTAATCCCTACATCTGAAGTTGAGGGAGAAATCAGACTCTCCCCCCTCCCATTTCTCTACATTTGAGGCTCATCAACAGTGAAATTACATAATATTTATACTAGGGTTTTAAATCTCATTGCTCTTTAGGGCCAATGTAAACTACAAATTCTTCATTAAATTACTATCTTGCGAGGTCTCATTGATTTTTAGAAGGACATCTCACTTCTGACTGTCATCATGTTGATCAGTGAGGTACAGGTCGCTCATTCACAAAGGGAAAGAGAAGACTTGTTACCATTCTAAGTTTGGTGATGAGTATAGATTCAGATTCCAAATAAAATGACATTTTTTTCTGTTGGTGTATAAGGCACATAGCATACAATTTAATCATTCATCATATTCAGAATTGTGCAGCCTCTATCACAATTTCAGGACATTTTCTTCTCATACTTGCTGTTAATTCCCTGTTTTCCCCCAACTTCCCCTGCCGTGCCTCTAGGTAATTATTATTAATCCAGTTTCTGTCCCTATAGATTTTCCTGTCCTGGATTTCATACACAGAAAAATCACACAAAACAAACAAACAACAATAATGACAAAACAAGGAAAAACCTCAATGCAGAAAATATTAAAAACAGAAGCAACATTGCAATGGGTGACAAGGGAGATCAAATGATAATGGTTACACTTTAACCTAAGTATATCTGCCATCATCAAATAGACAGTGTTCTTGTCTGATAGCCAGGCGGTGCACATCCCTCGACCATGGTCTGGAAAGACTCACTGGAGGCTTAATCCCTAGGGAGCACCTTGCAAATGCCTGTTGGGCTTCCACACTCATCCTTGGCCTCCTGCCGATCAGGTGTTCACAATTTAAGCTCTGATACCATTCCTACCTTCAGATGTGGATTTTTATCATTGTCAACCATTGGATCAAGCTGTTATGCTTCTTCCATGTGGACTTGGTGTATGCCTCACTTAGATAGCTGCTTGTTTAAAGACACGGCTTTAAGACCCCAGACATTATCCTTTCTGAAAACTAGGCGCTGGCTGGTTTCTTCACCGCACTTTGCTATTGCATCGATAACATCCATTGTCTTCAGTGATCTCTTCCAGAGCACGAGCCTCAAGTAGGGCCATGCCATAAGAACTAATTGTTAGTAGATTGGGTATGGAATAAAATGTGAGCCCCCAATCCATTCATGTAGCTGTGGCTTATATAGGTCAATGGTTCTCTTTAGAGACATTATTATAATTTTATGTAATGTACATTATAAATCATTGCCCTGGAGCAATTCTATTGATAGGTAATTCTATTGATAGTGTCATTACTTTAGCTGATTATTATGTAATTTAAAATACTGTTGAGAAGAGGAAATTCGACATGTATAGGCTGGCTTTTCAGACCACAATACATGTATTGTTGATTTGTACAGATTAAATGTCTCAGTGACTGGACACTTTACAAAAGCAGTGGGGCTTAGTGATAGGGTAAAACTTTCAATATCACCCATTCAGAGGTAGAACCACGCCTACCAAACTAACTCATGTCATAAGAAAACAAGGAGAGCATTAAAATGGTAAATATATGCTAGTCCTGGGCCACCAGTCACCGGGTACCCTTAAAGCACAGGATCCAAACCACATAGTCCAATGACCACCAATCCTATAATCTTGGAATAGCAGTCCTCTGCTTCTTCTCACACTAGAATGTTTCAGTGTTAAGTCCAAGGGAGTATGTCGGCTCCTTAAATCTGCTACAGGTGAGCTGAAGAATAAGGTTCAGTTAGCTTAGTGTGGTTTCCACATCAAATCCTTCTGGTGTGGCCTATGAAGGATGTTGCATGCCTTGAATGGACAGATTTTAAAGTTCCAGTTATCTGTAGCACTCAGCCAGAGTCCCCAAGGGGTACTTAGAAACTAGGTCAAAAGTGTTGAATCAGGAATATAGTACTGGGTGTATTTGTTCCTGGGGTTCTATATAAGTATTGCTAAGCATTTTGTTTTGTTCGCCCCCGCCCCCCGTGGTAGGTTGTCAACCCAGTTTAACCACTAGCAGAAGTGTAATCGCATGCTGAGACAAATATGCCCCTCTCCCCATCTTGACCAGAATTTTCGGTAAGGTTCTCTTGTCATTCTGTTAGTAGTGTCTGTTGATTTAAGATGACCTTTACACAACGTTGTATGGCAGCAAATGAATTGTCTTCTCCCTCTCTCCACATCTTAAGAACTTGACCCCAGCTGAGGTGAGCTCTCCTCCATCAAGGTGGTTTTTAAGATGTACATATAAAAGGCATGGTGTATGGTTGATAGGCACTAGGCAGGTTCTCTACCATGTTGTTTGGAAGACCAGCTTAGAAAGTTAAGTGACCTGAGAGTTGAAGCCTGCCTTCTTCTTGGTATTTACTCTTATACTAGAGTAGTAAATTCATACAATGTTTGTTCTTTTGTGATTGACTAACTTAGCTCAATGGTTTCCATTCATATCATGTGGTGTTTCAGGGTTTCACTGCTGCCTTTT
The DNA here is from genome assembly GCF_050624435.1 of Tenrec ecaudatus. Classification (NCBI taxonomy): domain Eukaryota; kingdom Metazoa; phylum Chordata; class Mammalia; order Afrosoricida; family Tenrecidae; genus Tenrec; species Tenrec ecaudatus. Next base: position 71,179,494 of record NC_134532.1, read on the forward strand.
GAGGGGATGTATCAGAGTTTCTTTATCCATTCTTCTCCTGGTGGGCATTTGGGCAGTTTTTAAATTATTCCCACTGTGTTACAGTGAACATGGGAGAGCATATGTTTGTTCATTTTCTATCTCTTACTTCTTTAGGACAGTAGTATTGCTTGTGCACATGGTATTTCTATTCCCAGTTGTTTCAGGTATCGCCGACTCACTTCCCACAATGGTTGTACACATTTACAGGCCCACCAGCAGTGTCTAAGAGTTCCAATCTCTCCACACCCTCTCCAGCATTTGTTCTCTGTTCCTATGAATTGGGCTTTCGTTTTGGGTGTAAAGTGATATCTCCTCATTGTTTTGCTTTGCATCTCCCGGATGGCTAGTGAATGTGAGCATTTCCTTATGTGTTGGTTAGCCATTCGAGGCTTGTCCCTTGTGAATTGTCTATTCATGTCCTTTGTCCACCTTTGAATTTGATTATTTGTTTTTTTTTTCTTGTGGCAATGTTGCTGAATTCTATAGATTATAGTAATTAAACCCTTATCGAGTGGTTGTATCTGGTTTTGTTCTCAACCGGTGTGCTCTCTGTTTTACACTCTTAGTGGAGTCTTCTGATGTGCCTAAGTGTCTTGTTTTTAATACATCCCAGTCATGTATTTTGTCTTCCCCTGTGTGTGCTTCCTTTATTATATTTGGTAATCTGTGTATGCCCTGAAATAAAGTTCTTTAAGTTTGCCCCAGTTCTCATTGATGACGATCCTTTAGTTCCGGGGATTACATTTAGGTCTCTAACCCATATTAGAGTTTGTTTTTATGCACGAGGCAACAAGGTATGGGTCCTGCCAAGCTCCTAACTTTGAATAGTCTAAGCCAGCGGTTCTCAACCTGTGGATCACGACCCTGTTGGGAGTCGAATGACCCTTTCACAGAGGTCACCTAAGACCATCGGAAAACCCATTTCCGATGGTCTTAGGAACCGAGACACCACTCCTCTATCGTCTCCAGGTGGGTCTGCCCACACGCAGATACGCCCACCTACAAGTACCTGGTGTGAAGACTACTGCCCATGCTGCAACATGCTTCATGACAAAATTTAATTTATTCGTCATTAGAAATAAATATTTCTCAATATATAATTACATATTGTTTTTGTGATTAATCACTGTTTTAATTACGTTCAATTTGTAACAATGAAAATACATCCTGCATATCAGATATTTACATGACGATTCCTAACAGTTGCAAAATGACAGTGATGAAGTAGCAACAAAAATAATTTTATGGTTGGGGTCACCACAACATGAGAAACTATATGAAAGGGCCACGGCATGAGGAAGGTAGTTGAGAACCACTGGTCTAAGTAGAAACAAGACCACTCATTTACAGAGCAGCTCTGGTGGCTTCGTAAGTTATGAGTTGGCTTGCTAGTGCAAGATCAGCAGTTCAAAGCCACCAGCCACTCCCAAGAGAAAGATGAGGCTGTCTACTCCTAGAAAAGTTTTAGAGTCTCTGAGACGCACGGTTCTGTTTTGCCGTGTGCGCTCACTAGGGGTTGGAGCCACTTGATGGCCATGAGTTGGGTCGTTTTATTGTTTGGTTTGGTTGTTGAATTTTTAAGCAGAAATGTGACCGCTCATTTACGAATGTGCCAGGTCCGGTGTTGGGTCTTAGAGAAACAACTCTTGAATAAAGGGCAGTTAAAAACAAATCAAATCATGTTCAAAGAGCTTTAAACAAGTCATATTGTGTAAGCAAGCGCATTAGCTCCCTGGACTGTAATCAGCGGTTTCCTTACTTGCTGCATGCGCCATCCCCGCTCTGGCCTCAATGTGGCAAAGAAGCCTGTGATTAACTGGCTACAGGAAAGGCAGTGACAGAAGCAAACCTAATTTTAAATCCCTTCAAAGGGTGGCTTGCAGCACAGCAAATACAACCAACCTGAGTGTTTTTTGTCTTGTTTTGTTTTTCACTAACCACACTTGACGGGAGGAAATGGTACCTCTTAAGAAAGAATAGGCCCCTTTTAGGCCCAAAGCAGTGATTCTGCTGTAGATCGTGGGACAGCCTGGCGGGGAAGGATGGCCACACAGGAGGAGGACGAGCAATTCAAAACGGGCTCTTCTGTGGAAGTGAGTCATGCTCAGAGTAACAAGTATTTTTTCTGCTTTATTCGATGGGTGCTCTTGAGCCAAATAGCAGGGAGAGGTGGGTGGGAGTCAAGGCACTTGTCCAAGAGGATGCCAATGAGTGACTTGGAGTAATTTAAGAAAGGGTAATATTATAGCTGGGTTTTTCAAGTGCCTCGACTACATTTTGCTAAGAGACGTCATTGGCAATTTTGTGCTTGCAGTCAAAAGAATGAGAAAAACAACTACACAATAAGCCAGTGGCCCCATTTCCTTTCCTTTTTCTGAGCATTAATAGTTTTCTATCTTTTGATGTGCTGATTAAAAAATTCTTTTTATAACGTGTTTTGATGCCAGCAGCAATTGGTTGCACGAAGAACCAGAAACACACACACACACACACACACACACACAGACTCAAACAGAAGTTTTGAGACATTGGGCTATTCTAATATATAGAACTTTATTCACTTCTCAACTACATTGGAAATTTCAAATAGTTAACTTTGATGTTTTGAAATCATCTCTAAGCAAACACGATTAAAGGAATCGAAAGGGTAGAGCAAAGTTATAGTTTCTGCAACAATACGCTATCTAGCCCCTGCCCTGGACTAGCACCAGCCCAAATGTTTACATTGAACTTCTAATCACCTGCAGGCCTCTTCGTGCCTCCTGGGAACTCAGGGGAAAAGAAAATAAAAATAGCCAACTGGCCTTAGAGCAGTAGCCTATGGTGTTAATGTGCACGAGTTGGCCCATGGTCCCAGTCTCAAAACTAGCCGCCAGGGAGGCAATTTGACTCAAGGAGACCCAGTGTGTGTCAGAGTACAACTGTGCTCTGCGTGGTGTTCAATAGCTGGCGTCCCAGAACTAACTTGCCAGATCTTTCTTCCAAGGTGCCCTTGAGTGTACTCAAACTTTCAACCAAACAGGCTAATAATTTCACACCACACAGGTGTGGTGTAAGTCTTAGTCATAAGGCAAAATTTTGAATACCTTCTTCCCCCTCATGGGGTTGTGGGAACTAAATCTCCCATCTTGCCCATTTCTCTTAGTCATAAGGCAAAATATTGAATCCTTTCTTTCCCCTCTTGGGGCTGTGGGAACAAAATCTCCCATCTTGTCCATTTCTTCAGCAGGTACTGAGGAAACACTGTGGCCCATTAGTTCATCTCACTCTCTCCTGCCCTATGCTTATTTTCCCTCTTCCTTAGCGGGCTCTGATACTGGACCAATAGGTAACATCTTAATAAGTAAAGAAAGATAGAAGTTGTCAAAGATTCCATCCTGCTCAGAGCCATCATTGACACTCATGCAATCAGCAATCAGAAGAATAAACATCCCATTGCATTGGGTCGATGCGCTGCACAAGACCTCTTAAAAGTATTAAAAAGCAAGGGTGTTACTTTGCAGATTAAGATGTGCCTGACCCAAACTACAGTGTTTTCAATGGCCTCATATGCTGTGAAAGTTGGACATGGACTAAGGTAGACTGAAGAAGAATCAGTGCATTTGAATTAAGATGCTGGCAAAGAATATTGGAAATAACCATGAACTGCCAAAAGAACGAATGGGTCTGTCTTGGTAAAGAAGACAGCCTTGCTCCTTACAGGCAAGGATGGTGCGACTTTCTCCCACGTCCTTTGGACGTGTTGTCAAGAGGGAGACCAGTCCCTGCAGAGGGAAAGGCATCATCGTTGGTAAAATGGAGGCCCAGGGAAATGGAGGAAGACCCTTGACAAGATGGAGTGATACAGTGGCCGCCACAATGGGCTCAAGCATAAGAACAATTGTGAGGATGAGGTAGGACCCAGGTGGTCTTTCGTTTTATTGTGTAAAAAGGGTCCCTGTAAGTTGGAAGCAGCGTGGCGACACCTAACAACAACACAGCCCCTCTTAGACTGATACTAGTTAATAGACAGTCACTTGATATTTAGACCAGGCTCTTTTAATCTTCTGATTAATCTACTACCCTACCTCAGTTACATGGTGCACACATTTCTACTTCCATTGGTCTAATGATAAGCCAGCTATTTCTCTAGGTGTGTACGTTGCTTTGATTACAGACTGTAATTAAGACTTTTTATTGTTAGGAGTTGTTTGGAAACCAAACAGTGTTTAATCATGAGATTTGATTATATTTATCACGTTATCCCCAAATCAGGATACATTATAGATATTAAATTTTAAGTATATAATTGTAACTATATTCATAACAGAAGCTCATGATATATTAAATAAGAAAAGGTAGACTATACAAAAATATATGTTGTATGATTTTGTTTTTATGGTATTTTTACATAACAAAATCCTGGAGGAATATATAGTGAACATCAATGTGATCTAGGTTTTATCTTGGTTTTTTTAAAATCACCATTGTTGCTGTTGTTTTTAATATGTATAAACAATAAACCTGTAGCTAACAAGTTGATTTCAACTCATGGAGATCCTATAGGATAGAGTATGACTCTACCACAGAGTCTTGAAGACTAATCTTTATGAAAGCATATCGCCAAAATCTTTATCCTGTGGAGTGGCAGATGGATTCGAGACACTCACCTTGTAGTGAGAAATCAATTGCTTAACTACATTACCACCAGGGCGCCTTAATCAATGATACTTAGCATATTATATAATAAGTAAAAATCAGTTTTTCTAATTAAAACGGTTGCTGTCTTTTCCTGGGTTCTTCAGCGGGGCTTTATAGGGCATGGTAGAACTGCGCACAGGGGTAACCACAACATAAATCTTTATGAAAGCAGACTGCTGTGTTTTCCTCCTGTGGAAGGACTGATGGGTTTGAACCATTGACCTTTCCCTCCGTAGTCCAGCTCTTAACCGTGCCACCACCAAGGACTCCTTCTAAATATGTGATGTTTGTTGTTAGGTGCCACGGAGTGGATTCTGACTGACAGTGACCCTAGGCATTCAGAAGGAACCCCCCCACATTATCGTCGTCACTGTGGGTCCATCCGTCGCATCCTAGGTCGTCTTTTTCGCTGTCCTTCTACTTCATCCAGAATGCAGGAGGACCTTCCCTAGGAACTGGTCCCCCACTGATAACATATCCAAAGCCCGGGAGATGAAGTCTCATCACCCTCTCTTCTAAGGAGCATTCTGATTTTACTTCTTTCAGGATTTGTTCCTCCTCCTGTCAGCCTGTGGAAACGTCATTATTCTTCAGCAACACCACAATTCAAATGGACCGATTCTGCCCTGGTTGCTCCTATTTGTTGCCCACGTTTCACATGCATAGGGAGGCCACTGGAAAGACTGTCTTGGATCAGGTGTACTCTAATCTTCAAAGTCAAATGGTTGCTTGTAAACACTCTAAGACAGGGGTCCTCAAACATTTTAAACAGGGGGCCAGTTCACTGTCCCTCAGACCTGTCGGAGGGCTGGACTATAGTTTAAAAAAACACTATGAATAAATTCCTATGTACACTGCACCTACCTTATTTTGAAGTAAAAATAAAAACACCGCGGGCTGGATAAATGTCCTCGGTGGGTTGCATGTGGCCCGCGGGCCATAGTTTGAGGACTCCTGCTCTAAAAGATCTTTTGCAGCAGATTTGTTCAATGCACCGTGACTTGATTGCTTCCATGAGCATTGATGACAGATGCAAGTAAAATGAAATCCTTGCCAACTTTAGTATTTTCTCTGTTTATCATGATGATGCCTGTAGACTTTTTAGTATTTCTAATATGCGTGGCTTCAGATACTCCCTATACTAGTGTGTCCTCATTAAACTATGAAGAAAGCACTGTTCCCAAATGCATAGAGTTAGGATTTACGTTTCTTTTTCCTTTTTTTTTTAAGAGAGAACACAGTTCAATCCATTATAATCACTTACCTTCACAGCATTTGTCAGGTAGACGTTGCTCTCTTCATTTTACAGAAAAGAGACGGTAATAGAGAATGAGTCACTTGTCTCCGTTTCAGAGGGAGTTGTGAAGCTGGATGGAATTTTTCTTAGAAGAAAAAGATGGCAAAATGTGGCTCCATAGAACATTTAATGCAGGCAAAAGCACATACGTTCATTAGTTACTGACTCCCCAAATATTTTTAGGCACTGGCTGTGTGTGTGAAAACCAAAAGGCCTTGCAACATGGTTTCTATTCTGAGTATTCAAGCTTGCTCTGCTACCTTTAAAGGGAACATCTTAGAACAGGAGAACCCGATTAAAGGAGAATTCATAGGAGTGACGAGATCGATAATTGTGATAAAGCACACACACAGACACAAAACAACCCACAAAAACCTTCCATCGACTCCATTCTGACTCTTAGCAACCCTATCCAGGACTTCTGCAGGGGCAGACAGCCTCCTCTTCTCCCACAGGGTGGCTGGGGGATTTGAATCGCTGACCGGCATTGGCACAGGGGCTTCACATAATGATGATAATTGAGAAAAAATGGAAAACAAAAGAGCAGAGTAGAAATAAGGAAAGCAAAAAAAAAAAAAAAGTAGAGAATGTTGTTTTAAACCAACCTTTTGAACTCAATTGGTTTTAAAGTAGAAATCTTTTCTTTTTAATCGTTTTACTGGGGCTCATACAACTCTTACCACAATCCAGACATACGTCAATTGTGTCAAGCACATTTGTACATTCATTGCCCTCATCATTCTCAAAACACTTGCTTCCGCTTGGGCTCCTGGAATCAGCTCCTCACGTTTCCCTCCCCTCCCCTTCCCTCCCTGGAAATCTTTTTTAAAAAAAAATAATTTTATTGGAGGCTCTTACAACTCTTCTCACAATCCATCCATCCATCCATCTATTGTGTCAAGCACATTTGTACATTTAAAGTAGAAATCTCACAGCAATTTAGTTAGGATAAAAAGACTTGGAGATGATCATGGAAGAAGGAACTGCAGACATGAAAAATGTGATGGGAGGACAATCACAGGGTAGTCATATGATGGTAAATACTTAATAGCTTCTTTGATAGATTCAGTGCGCAGACAGTTGTTAGATGCTGGCCAGTCGTTTCGGATTCATAATGACATCATATACAACAGAACAAAACTATCCAGTCTTTTTTTTTTTTTTTTTACATTTTATTAGGGGCTCATACAACTCTTACCACAATCCATACATATACATACATCAATTGTATAAAGCACATCTGTACATTCTTTGCCCTAATCATTTTCAAAGCATTTGCTCTCCACTTAAGCCCTTTGCATCAGGTCCTTTTTCCCCCCTCCCTTCCCGCTCCCTCATGAGCCCTTGATAATTTATAGATTATAATTTTGTCATATCTTGCCCTATCTGGCGTCTCCCTTCACCCCCTTCTCTGCTGTCTGTCCCCCAAGGAGGAGGTCACATGTAGATCCTTGTAATCGGTTCCCTCTTTTCAACCCACTCACCCTCTACCCTCCCAGTATCGCCCCTCACACCCCTGGTCCTGAAGGTATCATCCACCCTGGATTCCCTGTGCCTCCAGCTCCTATCTGCACCAGTGTACAACCTCTGCTCTATCCAGGCTTGCAAGGTAGAATTCGGACCATGGTAGTGGGTGGTGGTGGTAGGGGCGGGGAGGAAGCATTTAGGAACTGGAGGAAAGCTGTATTCTTCATTAGTGCTACATCGCACCCTGACTGACTCATCTCCTCCTCTAGATCCCTCTGTGAGGGTATATCCAGTGGCCGACAAATGGGCTTGCATCTCCACTCTGCACTCCCCTCTTCATTCACTATGGTGAGATTTTTTTTTTCTGATGATGATGCCTTATACCTTATCCTGTCAACACCTCATGATCGCACAGGCTGGTGTGCTGCTTCCATGTGGGCTTTGTTGCTTCTCAGCTAGATGGCCGCTTGTTCACCTTCAAGCCTGTAAGACCCCAGGCACTATCTCTTTTGATAGCCGGGCACCATCAGCTTTCTTTGCCACATTTGCTTATGCACCCATTTGTCCTCAGCGATCGTATCATGGAGGTATGCACCCAGTGATATGATTTTTTGTTCTTTGATGCCTGATAACTGATCCCTTCGGAACCACGTAACTATCCAGCCTTACAACAAAACAAAGCACTAGCTTGCCCTGCGCCATCGTCACAATTGTTAACTTTTGAGCCCGTTGTTGCAGCCACTCTGTCAATCCACCCCGTGAAGGAGGGCCTTCTTTGTCCCTGCCCCTCTGCTTCACCCAGCAGGAAGTCCTTTTCTGGGGACCTCATTTATCTCTCGATAAATGACGTCTTTGACAATTCGTGGCTTGTCCAAAGTACGTGAGACAAAGTCTCATCAGCCTGGCATCTAAGGAACATTCTGACCGTACTTCATCCACAACAGATTTGTTTGGCAGTCCATGCTACTTCCAGTTTTCTTAATCAGCACTAGCATTGGATGCATTAATTTTTCTTCAGTACTCCTTATACAGTGTCAGCTTTCACAAGCAGGATAAGGCGATTGAAAAGACCATGGTTTGGGTCAAGCCCACCTTATTCTCAAAGTTATATCCTTGCCCTTCAGCACCTTGAAGACGTCTTGGACAGCAGATTTACTCAATGGAGTGGAATGCTTGATCTCTTGACTGCTGCTTCCTTGAACCTTCATTGTGGCTCCAGGCAAGATGAAATCCTTGACAACTTTAATCTTTTCTCTGTGTCTGTTGATGTTACCTATCGGTCCAGTTGGGAGGAATTTGCGCTCTTCTTCACTCAACTTGCTGTCATTGAGTTGATGCCCACTCATAGTGACATGATAGGGCAGATAGAACTGCCCCTGTGGGTGTCTGAGACTATAACTCTAAGGGAGTAGAAAGCCTCATCTATTTCCCAGGAAGCGGGTGGTGGGTTCAAACTGCTGACCTTGTGATTAGCAGCTCAATGTGTAGTCCACTATGCCATTGGTCTGTCTGTGCTCCTTGTACTACACCTTTAGTTTTCAGAATGAGTTAGAGAGTGGTGGATTCAAGGCTAGGCAGATATCTTGACTTTAAGGGAGTACGTGGGAAATGAAAACAAACCATGCTTTCCAGAGAAATGGCAGAATTGGCTTCAAGTTGCTTCTTCTGTATTTTGTTTTAAATGAGAATAGAAAGAAATGAGTGAACAGAATTTTTCAAAGCTTTGCTGTTAGCCTTGTATCATGCTGGAGTATGTATGGATGCTGTACATTTACCTTACTCTTCCTAACATTCTTGAAGTATGTATAATGGGCCAGACTGATCTAAGGTGTACAGGAGAGACCAAGTTCCTATTTTCATGGAATAAATCTGGGGATGGCCAACACCTCCAGAAGAAGCCACCAAAATTCATAAAGTGAGAACAAACTGAATTATTAAATATTTAGAACATTAATTGGTGAAAAAGATCCATGTAGTAGCTGGGGAAGTTCTTGGGCAAAATGGTGGATGCTAAGAGATAATTATTTTTAAATGTCTTAATAGGCTTTGTTTGGCAAGGAGTGGGGCAGAGGAAAGAAGGAACGTTGAGCCCCCTCTAAGTGCCACTCTCCCACTGAGTGCCACCATACCGCCATGATGTGTAGTTACGTGGTTCTATTTTAAGGAGGAGAAAATGGTGACTACGTGCAATAAGCTTATGTGCCCGAGCTGACATGTGTATTCAGTGGTAACAACTGATCCTGAGCATGTCTGCCTTTTCCACGACGCATTGCTGTTTCTGTTAACCAACTCCTGGACTCTCCAGAGCTTTTATTTCTCTAGTATTTCGCCGATACAGAACATTGAGCGTTCTCTAGCCAGACATTCCTCAGCGTGTGTACTGTCCCCCACTTCCACAGGTGGTTAATTGGTGGGATATACAAAAGAAAAATAATCCTACATCTCAGAGCTTCTGTTACAAGTCCTCCCATTCTGTTTTAATGATCAGGACAGGTGGCACCTAAATGAACCCCTCCGCTCTGTTAAGCACACCCTCCGCTCTCTTAAGCACACCCTCCGCTCTGTTAAGCACACCCTCCGCTCTCTTAAGCACACCCTCCGCTCTCTTAAGCACACCCTCCGCTCTGTTAAGCACACCCTCCGCTCTGTTATGCACACCCTCCGCTCTGTTATGCACACCCTCCGCTCTGTTAAGCACACCCTCCGCTCTGTTATGCACACCCTCCGCTCTGTTAAGCACACCCTCCGCTCTGTTATGCACACCCTCCGCTCTGTTAAGCACACCCTCCGCTCTGTTATGCACACCCTCCGCTCTGTTAAGCACACCCTCCGCTCTGTTATGCACACCCTCCGCTCTGTTAAGCACACCCTCCGCTCTGTTAAGCACACCCTCCGCTCTGTTAAGCACACCCTCCGCTCTGTTAAGCACACCCTCCGCTCTGTTAAGCACACCCTCCGCTCTGTTAAGCACACCCTCCGCTCTGTTATGCACACCCTCCGCTCTGTTATGCACACCCTCCGCTCTGTTATGCACACCCTCCGCTCTGTTAAGCACACCCTCCGCTCTGTTAAGCACACCCTCCGCTCTGTTATGCACACCCTCCGCTCTGTTGTGCACACCCTCCGCTCTGTTAAGCACACCCTCCGCTCTGTTAAGCACACCCTCCGCTCTGTTGTGCACACCCTCCGCTCTGTTATGCACACCCTCCGCTCTGTTGTGCACACCCTCCGCTCTGTTATGCACACCCTCCGCTCTGTTAAGCACACCCTCCGCTCTGTTAAGCACACCCTCCGCTCTGTTAAGCACACCCTCCGCTCTGTTAAGCACACCCTCCGCTCTGTTATGCACACCCTCCGCTCTGTTAAGCACACCCTCCGCTCTGTTAAGCACACCCTCCGCTCTGTTATGCACACCCTCCGCTCTGTTAAGCACACCCTCCGCTCTGTTAAGCACACCCTCCGCTCTGTTATGCACACCCTCCGCTCTGTTAAGCACACCCTCCGCTCTCTTAAGCACACCCTCCGCTCTCTTAAGCACACCCTCCGCTCTGTTAAGCACACCCTCCGCTCTGTTAAGCACACCCTCCGCTCTGTTAAGCACACCCTCCGCTCTGTTGTATATGCTCTGTTTCTTAGGTCATTCTGGCTTGAGTTGGTGTCCTGACAAAACCCACTTGATCAGAAGCAAGAAAGAAGGGTTGATTTCAGAAAAAGTAAACATTGACAAGGAACAAAGCCTCTTTATTCATGGCAGTGGCTTGTAGAATTAAAACTATCCCCCCCACCCCACCGCCTTAAAGAAATTATAGTTCTGACCTTTCTACTCGGCTGCCTCACATATAGACCCTATCTTATTTCTCGTGGAGACGGTCCACCCAGGTAGCATTGCCACCCTGTCACCGAGGAAGTGGTAACCAGCAGCCCTGCCCTATGTTCCATAAATACTGCTGACCCCCCCGGAATATGTGCACACAAGTTATGCATGGACGTTGGGTATAGGAGATGCCTCTGTAATTGGGGATATTTAAATACGCGTTTGGAAACTCATGGGTGTTTTCTTTCTTTCACATGCAGTGTTTTTTCACACTCACCCCCCTCCCCCAACCCACACACACGCCCCTACCTCACCCACCCATGCACATAACTATACTCACAATCTTCTTACAAACAAAATAAGATATATTTGTTTTCCGGGAAAGGCTTCATTATATGTTTTTAAAGGAATTGCTCATACATTGCTCACAAGCTCAATTTTCAGTCGATATATATTTTTTAAGATAACTATCCTATTAAACAATCCAACTCGATTCTAAACCCAAACTAGAGTCATTTATTACTCCTTACAGGTGTGCTTACAAGGTAGGCTGATTTGAAACATTATCCTGACCCAATTTGAATGTGCTGTTTACCGGGGCGGTTATTTTGTGAGCTGTTTCACAAAGATTTTTATTGTTTGTTTTTCCATTTGGAAAAAGGACCGTTGAGAATACATAATTTGATTGACACTTGTGTTCCTCAAGAGAAAGACGTGAACCCTGTGTATTAACTTGATTGGCTGAAATGGTCACACGGGCGATGCTGGTAAATGGTCCAGAGAAGGTGTTGCGTGAAGTATACTGAAAGAATCACGGACTTCCAGAAGAACACACAAGTCTAACGTGAAGAAGCGCGTCTATTGTACTCCTTACATGTGTGAGGGTGGTGAAAGTTTCTGTTGTGTAGTTTGGGCTTGTTACCAAGAGTATCTAGTCCCTAGAGAAAGGTGACATGCTAGGTAAAGTAGAGGGTCAATGGCAAGAAAGAAGTCCCTTAACAAGGTGGAGGGATGCAATGGATCCAACAATGCACTCAAACCTAACATGAGTGAGGAGGGCTCTGGCCTGAGCAGTGTGTTGTTCTGTTGTCGGGTCGCTATGAGTCAGAACTGACTCAGTGGCACCTAACAACTACAACGAGGTAAATCTAACAGGCACAAGGCTCCCCAAAGCCATCTAGTTCATGAGCACAGCTATAGAAAAACAACCGCCTGTGAAATCATTCATTCAACGGCAGGAAGGCAGTGTCATCATCCAGAATGAGCCAGGGAGTGTCAAACTCAGATTATCTCAAATTCCATGAAACTGCTGGCACAGCGGGTCAGTCATTAACTCCCACGGGCTGGTGGGGGTGGCGGGGAGACAGGTGGGAGAGATGTCTGGGCTTCAAAAAGGGCATTGCCTGTCTGATGAAAATGGCTTACGAGGAGAATTTGTTCTTTAAAGTTGTTTTATTTCTCTAGCATATCTTTGGGCAATTGCGTAAAGCGGAGTTCATGTTCATGGTTCTCTTTTCAAAATAAGAGAATGTTTTGCTTCGTGTGCTTTGTGTTTAAGTGTCAGGATATTGGGGTTATATAAATTATATAAATTAATTGTATCTTTGCAACACTGACATGAATAGACTCTTTAGGAATAACATGTCAGTGTAACGATGGCTTTTTTTCTTTTACCACCCACATTATGTTATGAGTAGCGCAGGGTATTTAAATGCTTTGGCACGGAACATGAATAAAGAGCTGATCTTGAAAATACCATTATCATTATTTATTTTGAAATTGACACGCAGCTCTATTTTAAGACTTACACCCAGTTTTATCTGTGTATCTCAGATAATCCAACACACACACATACGAACCAGCTCCAACGGTCTTTCTTTCTTCACCCCATCCCTGGGCCTTGCCATTTAAGTTTTGGAGGAAAAAAATAAAAGGTGAAGAAAACATGGGTCCAGAAAAAGACATCAACTGAAGAATTTTGTTTATTATGATTGGACAGCTGCTGTTGGCCTAGGAAGGATCATTTTATGTTTTATTTTGATTGAAGAGATATCACTTTGCCAACCATAATTTTTACAATTCAGCTTTTCAGTCGAGAAGAGATGACCTTTAGATTTTCTTTCTTTCTTTCATTTTATCCAGCAGATGGTTGCTCCCTAAAAGTGTCATTGCTTGATAGATGATGATGCTCCCAGTACCTTAAAAGTGAATGATTCGATGTTACATTTAATAGATTCATTTTTTTCTTCCTACCTTGGCTAGACACCCACATTTTGATTTCATATGTTTGATCTCATAGTATGAAAGTGTCTTCGTGTCTGAAGGAGGGATTCTGGCTCTCAATCCCAGAAAGGAAACTATTGATATCTTTATTTAACAGATATTTCCTTTAAAAAATTAAAGCTACACTTTAAATATAGATTCTAACAAGGGAAGAACATGAAGCAACTGACCTGCTCCAAACTTGGGTTTTGCGCTGGATGTTGACAAGTCCTATGCCACGTCCACCTCGGGGTTTCCGGCCAGACTCATCGTTGAAACTCAACCAGATTTTAGCCTAGTTAAAATGTGTATCCTTTCACCTCCCACCCTGAATGTTAACTCTTTGGGAGGATCACCAGTAATCATTTTGGAATTGGTTAATATACTGAGCCTAGGTGGAGATGGAGGTGGAGGTGGTGGTGGTGGAGGAGGAGGTGGTGGTGGTGGTGGTGTTGGAGGAGGTGGTGGTGGTGGTGGTGGAGTTGGTGATGGTGGTGGTGGAGGTGGTGCTGGAGGTGGAGGTGGTGGTGGGTGTGGAGGTGGTGGTGGTGGTGGTGGAGTTGGTGATGGTGGTGGACGTGGAGGTGGTGGTGGTGGTTAGGGGCCGTGGAGTCCATTTTTCACTCAGTGGACCCTAGGTGACAAAGTAGAGTGGCCCTTGGAACTTCTTGTGGCCTGAATGAGGTCTCGTGGCACAGTGGGGAAGGAAGTGTTTGGCAGCTAGCTAAAATGTTAGCAGTTCACACCTTCCTAAGGGTTTCATGGGAGAAAGGTGAGGCAATCAATTTTCATAAAGACCCCAGGCTAAAGCGCTCTATTGTGCGCATGGGGGTCTGCGCTCGCATCTACGTGAGGAGTCCTCACCACACGCTTGCTCCCCTGGATTCCTTCCCTGCCTCAAGAAGCCCTGAGAGACTTTCTCATACTATTAGATTACACTTAGTTAGCCAATATTTGGGTCTCAGCCAAGGCAGGATAAAAAGAAGAATCTATTAAAGCTAACATCCAATCAGCCCCTCCTAAGGCAGGAGAATACTCATTTAACCACTATGCCAGCTGGCCTCCTGGCTGAGCCCTTTCCCGTTCGGATTTGCCTGGGCAAATTTTATCTGGAGACACCTAATCGAGTTGAGAATAAAAGTTATGAGAGAGAGGATCGAATGGCCTTGGGACAGATGTCGCTCCTGAGTAACTTAGCCTGCAGTAATGAGGGTTCCATTTTTACTGACCATATGCTCTTAATTCCTGAAGTGCTAGTGCACACATGTGGCATCTGACGAATGGCTATTTTGGGCCGAGGTCTGGTGTAAGGGTAATAAATAGAAATAGCACAACAAGTGAATTTTGCCAATGACATGCCACCATCTTTCCACAAAGAGTATTTGTGTCTCAGGCAGTTGGAGGAAAGTGAAAATGCAGATTCCATTCTTCGGCAGTATTTCTAAAGAGAGAAGGGCAGAGTTTTAAAGGTCAATTGGTCAATCTTCCAGGACTGCTTATGTTAAAGGTTAATGGTGGAGATCTTGCTTCAGTGTGTGTAGAACTTCATTCCATCAAGTGGGGCTGCATTCCCTCGTGCTCGCTCGCTCTCTCTCTCTTGGGTATAGCATGTTTCTTAAAGAAGTAAGTCATTAAATGGTACCTTAGACTCCTAAAAATAGGAAAATTACAAAATGTTTAGCTGAGTGCACTTAGGTTATGCATGTTTAATTTGGGTGGGTAAAGAAGGTATCATTTGACTTGATTCCGTTAATAGGATGTCCCAAAAGGTTGTTGCTCCTCAGCACACCCTTCCCCACACGCTTCGATAATATTTAAGAATTGTGCCTTGGCTTCTGTGGCTCATCTCTATCCATTTAGATATTCGTGTGCCAGCACAGTCCACACGCCATTATATTTTAATTTCTTTTCTTTTTCTTTGTTGACTAGCTTGTGGAGTTCAGAACAAGGCTCTGAAGTCAGAGCAGCAGGGTTCGAGTCTCCACTTCGTCAGTGAGCTTGGGTGAGTTACTGCGTCTCTGGGTCTCGGTGCTCTCCTCCATGACATTCACAAGGGAGTAGAATATACTTGACTCCAGGAGACCTGGAGGCGTAGTGGGTTTCATGTTGGGCAGCAACCTCAAGGTCGGCCATTTGAATCCATCAGCAGCTCTGAGAGAGAAAGCTGGGGCTTCCACAAAGATTGTAAATCTTGGAAACCATAATGAGCAATCTGCTCTGCCCTATGGGGTTGCTGAGAATCAGCATGATGGGATACCTGACTCATAGGTTTGTTATGAGGCTCAGATTAATTCCTTGATGAAATTTTCCTAGAATAATGCCTGGACTCAACCTTGGAGTTGAGGCCGACTCATGGTGAAACCACGTGCTTCAGAGAAAATGGTGTTCCGTATGGTTTTCAATGGTTGATTCGTTTGGAATCCGTGCCTGTGACTTAGGGACCAAAACAATGGCCAGCGCGTCAATTCCGGCTCACAGTGATTTTGGAAGATGTAGAGTCTAAATGCTCCCCGGGGTTTCTAGAACTGTACGTCTTCACAGGAGCAGACAGCTGCATCTCCTCTCCACTCTCCCCACCCACCCCACCCCACCCACCCCAGGAGCGGTTGGTGGGCTCAGACTGCCCTGGGTACACCAAGACACAGGAAGCATGCATACATGCTAGAGACTCCTGGCACATAGCATTCATTCAGTAAATGTAGCTTGAATGAATAATTCATAAGAAATGATTGAAAAGGCATAGCTATGACTACTTTCACTGGTTTACCCCCTTTTTTTGGAGGCGTTGTGATTGTGGTGGTATGGGTTGTGGGGAATAAGTGTTCCCTTGAACATGTTTGGAAACTCTGGCTGTTTCTTATTTGCTAGTGTAAGTCACCCTCTTTATATATGAAACAAGAACTACTCTTGTGTGTGGCCAGATCGGTTCTTCCCTTTGCATCAGCCATAATGATTCAGGAGCTGTGGTATCGAACTTGTTAGCTGGTCACACTGTCATGTTGTGCCAAACATCTCCCCCAAGCTCATCGTTTTATCCTCTGTTATCCTACATCCTTGCAGCACCTCTACTCTGGCCAAGTTTTTCCATTTGGACTTGGATTTCAGACTAATCAAACCCCTTTGATACTGAAGTGGTGTCTCTGGCAGAAGCAGCTATTCCTAGACCTGGCTCATGACAAAGTGGTTAATCTCGCAGATAGCGGAGGATGTGTACGGAGGATTAAAACAAAGAACAATTAGCACATCTATTAGCCTGGATAATGTTTATACTTAGCTGTCAGCTGTCATCATTTGTTTGAAATAAGATCTCCTGGATGTATTTGAGTCAGAGAGCTTGGCAGAGAGTGATCAGGTGTTTAAATTCTAGAATTGTGTTTAAATTTCAATCTCTCATATATCACAGCAGGAATCTACTTGCAGCCAGGGCTTTACATAATGATTCTTATAATCATCCTAGCGCTTACTTAACAAATGATTCATCTTGCCATTGAGCCATAAACCAGAGCGCAATTAATGGAAGGTCTTCATTTTCTATGTTCGGAGCCTTCAAGAAAGTATATTTGCTTTGAAAATGTACACAGACCCTATCTGGAGCTAGCTTAACGTGCTAGAATGTATTTCTTTCTTTCTTTTTTTCATCTATAAAACGGCTTTAAAAGTAGTTGGTGTTTGCTGAAATCAAATCAAATATTAAAGAAGGGAATGGAGCCAAAAAGGGACTGGCCTTGGAAGCTCTCACGATAACAGAGCACGCCACCTCAGCCCTCTCCGTGCCTGGCTCTTGACGCACTCCGAGGAGTAGGGTGCTGAACACATTTCTGGTAGCGGATGGTTACGTCACAGGTTGCATAGTCTGGAGCTATTATCAAGGTGCTGTTTTTTTTCTTCTTCTCTCTTTCCATGTCACCCCCACTTCATTCCAGCATCTAGACTTTTCGAAGTTCCCTTGTCCCCGAGGAAGGATGTTCCACTCTCAGAATTAGAGGGGAGAAATATCTCCAGGCTTTCAGTTTCCAACAGCCTAAAATCTTGGGGGAATGAAAAACAAAAGAAAACAAAGCGCCGGCAAAGACAAAAAGTGTGAGAGGCACATCATAAAAGACCACAGAACTTCTGTTTCAGGTCAGCAAAGGCCGCTCTGGCAAGGTGGCGCGGGAGGGGACTTGGGGGAGGACAGGAGAGCAGAGGATTTTGTAGCTCTAGGAGCAGGCCCCAGCCCTGATGGTGTCGCAGTTGTGTGTTGGGCTGCGGTCCGAGTGGGCGGCTGTTCGAAACCGCCCGCTGCTCTGCGGGAGGAAGGCTGGGCTTTTGACTCCTGTACACAGTTACAATCTGGGAAACCGGCAGGGTGCCGCTGTGAGTCAACATTGGCAAGTGAGTTTGGGCTTTAGAGAGCCGCAGCCATGCCCTGTGATGCCCAGGTTATAACCCCAGAGGGAAACTGATGCCGAGGAATGAAGCCCTGGGTAGGCAACAGGGTCTCTGTGTCCAAATTTACCTTGCACCCTCCTTGGCAAGAATTTGCGGCCCAGCATGATGAGGGGGCAGCAGAATGACCTCCAGGCCGTCCAGAATGGTGTGGAAGGAGATGAGGAAAGCTGCCGACCATACGGGAACCATGGCACCAGGGGCAAGGGGAACTTAGTACCCACCTGGAAAAATGACCGGGACCAGGTGAACCACGGGCTTCGTCGGAAGATTCCCTTGTGGACTTATGACTTTGAGCATCATGTACCCCTCTCTCTGCTCCTCAACTTCTTGACCTGATGCCAGGACTTAGGCATATTCCAGGGAAAATGGGGTCATTGGGACCTCGGAGTGAGTGAGATTAGATTTCTGTGATCCAACACATGGTTGTTAACATTGGCTCCTGTGATTCTTATCCATAAGATTCTTGCTTTTAGAATGCTCGGGAGTTGCTACAAATTTTCCCTACCCTAGCGTATTCTAATTTATACTCCCATTAGTAGTGTGTGAGAACGCCTACGTCTCATATCCTTGCCAAGACTTCAAAAAAATCTGATTAAATCGGAGGGGAGAAAATCGCTCGTGTTGTTTTAATACGAGCGTCTCTGACCATGGGTGAGCATCCTTAAAGCTAGTGGTCGTTTCCTTTCCTCTGTGAGCTGACCCGTGATGGCGTAAGATAGGTTACACGTTGAGCTGCTAACTGCAAGTTCAGTTGTTCAGAACCACCAAACTGCTCCACAGGAGAAAGATCGGCTTTCTACTCCCGTAAAAACTCCAGTCCCAGAAATCCACAGAAGCAATTCTCTACTCTGCTATAGGGCCCCCGTGAGCTGGAATCAATTCAGTGAGCTGCTAATGTTGTTCATTCTTTTTCCTGCATTGTTTGCTGATAAATTTTATCTCATGCTTGAAGATTGATGGTTGGGCTTTAAACATTTATCTCTCAAGCCAAAGGCGACTATATTACGTTCCTTCAACATAATTAGTGACCCACAGGCTCAAGCATTGTAGCAACACGCATCTCATTTTATGATCGTACTTGGTTTAATATCTGAATGAAAGCCAGTACGATTTTCACGCAGAAAGGCCGTGAAGGCGGGTGCTGGAAGGGACGTAAAAATGTCTTCGGTCGTTAATGAAGAGCGATCATTGGAAAATACACCCCTGACGTCTTACAGCAGAAGAAAAGGATCGCAGAGACGGTGCCTACGCAGCCAGCTCGGCTTCCCTCAACTCCTTTCCCGTGGACTTAAGATATCATTTAAGAACCTATTTACTTTTATGCGATTTTATTGAAATTCTCCTGAGAGTGTTATCCCTCCCCATTCGCCATCAATTCTCTGCCCTGAGAGTGTGGTGATCCTGGTGGAGTTGAATACACGTCATTGTCCAAATGGGGGTGTACCAAAACTGCCCCACTGGCGTGACACTTAGAAACGGTTTCCTTACAGGGAGGGAAACTGAGGCTTGACTGATAGCAGTCAGTGGCAGAAGCGCCCACAGACTGGATGCTTTCTCCTCCCCTTGATGCTGCCCAATGCCCCGCGTACTCTCTCCTTCTGAGTTCTCTCTCTGTTTCACCCACTCTGAGGATTAGACAGTTTGAAGAGCTGCTAAGCTGTTCAAATAGAGGCCAGGTTGTTAGTCTTTACCTTCTGAAAGGTGCTTTGATGGTCTCTGCGAAGGGGACACCCGGGGCACCGTTGGCATCCTCCGGGCAGTCTCAGCAGAGATCAAAGCGTGCCCGCTGCGTGGAGGCAGTCCCCTGAGGACAGTGTTGATGGTCCCAGGCAGGCTCCCAGGCAGCCTTCACAGAGCCGCTACCTGTGCTGTGCTTTGCTGGGGTACACCACTACCTGCTCCGGCCGGGATTAAAGAGGGCTTTCAGTGTGCAGGCCCATTCTCTGACAAGGGCATTCCAAGGGTGCTTAGAAACTAGAACCGACGCTATTAATTTTTAAACGAAGCAAGGATACCGCTGCTTGTCTTTCTCCAACACTGTCCCTTTGTCCCTTCTGGGCAGAAGCTGCTCTTTCGGCTGTGCTGCCCATGGCTGAGATGATTTACACTGTTATGCAGTGGGCAGCGGGCTGGAAAGCCTGGAACAACCAGCTCTCTGGTTATCAGAACTGATGTCGGCAGAAGGGCTGAGGACATAGATTTCTTGCTCTAAAAGCACTTTTATGCCTCTTTGGCAGCAAGATCCCCCATACCGAGGAGAACCTCACCTGGAAAATACCTGAACGCTGCCATGGAAAGTACCTCTTTTATCATTGTGACTGTGGCTGTATTGGAAAAGACTGATCTGAAGCATTTTAGAAAAAAGCTTTAGCGTATATTTAAAATAGTAAATATCCACTCTCTAAGGGAGAGATGATCAGACACGGACCTCATCCTTCCTAACTTGGAGGGTAGAAGGTTCCCACAAGGCAGACCCTTGGGCACTTGGTTTGCCATTTCTAGTGGGGGTGGGGGGGAGGGTGGGATTCTCTTTGGGCACCCAGCCAGGAGTATCCTCCTCTCAGGCTACCTGAGAACACTTGTTTCCCTCATATGAGTCCAAGTTCTTTTCTGCAGGCTTGAAAGCCAAGAAATTTGACTCAAAAACTAACAGTGTGGGCCCCCACAGTTTGGGCAACTACATCTTCAGACATAACAAACTCTGTACTGGACTTTTTTTTTTTTTAAATCAGTGTGGGGATATGAACTGGATACACTGGGGAAAATCCCAAGATAAAGGCACACTCCCAAGAAGAGGCCGTGGGAGGTAGCTTTCTCGAGTGTCGACTTTGGGCATTGTGGATTTGTGCAGTCAGACTGTTCCTTCATGTGGCTGCGGAGACATTCTTGTGGAATTAGGAAAACCTAGCGCATGGGCATACCACGGCATATTTAACACCGACAAGCAAGGGCTTCAAAGTGCGGTGGAATTGAGTGAGGCAATCCACCCTGCAGGTGTGCGATGAGCGGCAGCCTCACTGACTTACTGGAAGTGAGCGTGAGCAAACACACCACCGGCTCTTTGGCTCCTTGCACATCTGCTGGTGCTGAAGCTGCGGATGAGAACGGGCAGAGAGGCTGCAGATTTCCTTGTGTGTGTACACAAGGGGGGCTCAGAGCAGGTAAACAGTGGCTACCATGAGGAGAGGTCCTTTGATTCATGCGACACGCTAGGCTACGAACTTTCACACAACACCGATCTTGCCTCCAACCCCCCAAAGCAAACCCACTGCAGTGGAGCTCATATGCACGCCATGCCATCCCTGTGTGTGTCAGCATATCGAGCCCCGCGCCCCAAGGTTTGCAAGGACCGACTTTTCAGATGCTGCATTCTGGATCTTTCTTTGGAGGTGGTATTGAGTAGATTCAAACCACTGTCAGGTAGTGGTTAACTCTTTGGCCATTTGTTGCCCACAGGGATGCCCACGTTGTTCCCTCATCTTAGAACCCTGTGAGATAACTAAGTCAAGTAGTGTGTCCCCATTGACCGGGAGGACGATCACATGGAGATGGGGAAAAGGAAAAATCTTCCTGACTCGCACTTAGTGAGATTACATCAGCAGAGCTGAACCTGGATTTCAGACAGGAGGCTAAGTACAAAGTTCTTTCTCTGGCTGAATTTTTCTCTCTATCCATAGGTTGGTTTTTGTGTTCTTAGTTAAAAGCTTCACTTCCTTTGCTTTAGAAACGAAACAGAAGAAATACTTGCCCCCAAATACTTGAACTGTTTTTTATTATAAACAGTAGATCTTTGTAGTATAAGTATAAAATACAAATAAGGAGTAAAATTTCACCCATCATCCTACCCCCTCTGAACTGTCCACATTTAAAGAACTATCCTACTTTGTGGCCACGCCTGCATTTAGGCCAGCTTGTTCTTACCCTTGCCTCCTTTTTAAAATAAAAATGAGATCATTTGCTACAGCATGGGGGTATATTTTAAATTCATGTGAATATTGAGAAGATACAGAATTTAGTATTACAGACACTTCTATGACAGAGGCATGATATAACTTCCAAGATTCCTTTCCTATCAGTAGTAGAATATATTTCTGTAAAGTGTTGCAGAGCGAGGATGTCACTTTGAGAACTAAGGTGTGCCTGACCCCAGCCATGGTGCTTTCAGTCACCTCATCTGTGTGTGAAAGTTGGACATTGAATGAGGAAGACCCAAGAATCAATTCCTTTGAATCGTGGTGCCCGCAAAGAATACTGAACATCTCATAGACTACCAAAAGGACAAATTAATCTGTCTTGGAAGAAATACAGCCGGAATGTTCCTTCAAAGCAAAGGATGGCAAGACATCATCTTGGACATGTTATATCAGGAGAGACCAGGCCCTAGAAAAGGAAGGACATCGTGCCGTGTAAAGTAAAGGGGCACTGGAAAAGAGGAAGACAGACCCGCAACAAGCTGGCCCGGCACCGTGGCCACACCAAGGAGCCCAAGCACAGCCACTGGGAGGATGGCACCAGACTGAGCAGCGTTTCGTTCTTTTGGACATCGGGTCCCTATGAAGTGGCACCGACTTGACTCACAGCAACGGGAAGACGATATTAGGCCCATTGTTACATGTCTTCTGTACCATAAGCAATGCTGCGAGGACTATGTTGACTATATGTTTACATATTAGAATTATTTTCTAGGTTTGGAATTTCCAATCAGAGGAGATATGGCTTTAAATACTGAAATGTGCTGTACTGATTACATAAAATACTGATTACATAAAAGTGTGTACCCAGTGCCTCCCCACCCCGCAGGAAGCAATCTATGTACGTGAGTGCTATTTATTCAACCCTTCAGCAACACCAGAACTTATCATGGAAAATCAGGTATCAGTGGGTTCAGTCGTGGGTGAGGAGGCAGGCAGAACCATCGGAAGGAAACTCCTCACAAAGGTATATTATGTATAAGCAAAACACATACAACACATTTTATCATTCTCTCCATTCTCAAAAAAAAGATTAGTTACTGTAACATAGTAAAGATCCATAGGGGAGGACATTAAGATTAGTTACTGTAACACAGTAAAGATCCATAGAGGAGGACATTAAGAGTAGTTACTGTAACACAGTAAAGATCCATAGGGGAGGACATTAAGGAGACTTGTACTCAATCTACATTTCAAAGACCCTTAAGAAACAAAACCACTGGAAAGTCTAATCCGTCAGTGGCCCATGGCCATATACCTTCTCTTCTAATCCGTTCATTTTTGTTTTGCTTTGTCTTCACAAATTAAGCAGGATTTATCCCAGTCACCTCTTCGATAAAGGCCCTCTAAAGAAATCCAGAGTACCACCTGAAGTGTTGTCCATGATGATGTGTCTGTCCTGTGCAAACTTGCATAGAACTTTCCAGAATTCCTATTTCATCGTGGACAATATTCAGCCTTCTTGACTATTGCTGATGAACAGAGATTGAAACCTAAGAGGCAAGGAGCAATGTTTGGTGTTCTATTTCTTGGGAAGCCTATGAAGCCCTTGATGCTGCTGCACCCGATGACTGGAGGTGGTAAGTTAACCCACTGGTCAAACTCACTGCCATTGAGTCGATGACGATGCTTAGTGACCCTATAGGACAGGATAGATAGAACCGCCCCTGTGAGTCTCAGAGACCGTAACTGTTTACAGGAGTAGAAAGCCCCATCTTTCTCCTGAAGAGTGGCTTGTGGTTTCTGATCAAAGCACAGCATGTAACTACTACGCCACTAGTGCTCCTAATCATGAGCGTTCCTGATCCAGAGAGGGCATCTCTCCATCTTGAAGGTGGCAACATAACTCTAGAAAGTACCAGGAACTTCCAGCTGAGAGGATCACATTGGTGTTTAGGTTGTCGACACAAGAAACATTAAGGCTGATCTCATCACCTAAGTTCTTCAAGCAAGCAAACAAACTGTAAAGAAAAAAGAAGCGAAGCTGATATATGAACTATATGCCAATAAAACTGTTAAAAAGAAAAAGACATGTTCATGAGGGTTTGAAATCTCCATTGGGCTCACTTGCAGTTCACCTACTCCTCTAAATAATACTGAAACTCTGTCCTTCACCTTGGATGCTTCTACAGATAAAATACAAAGTCACGTGCCACGAAATGAAATGTATGAGGGACAGAGGAACACTGCAAGGAAACGGCCTTTGGAAAATCTAAAGGGTCAATTGTGATGGAGCAAAATAGGAGCTCTGTTTAGAGTTCTAAACTGGAGTATGCGAATGGTTTGTGGTTTAAATATGCTGGGGGGTTTATAGCAGTAGGTTATATTATGCAAATACAGTTTACAATCCCTGTGTTGTCAATAAGAACCGTGAGCCTCAATCACTATGAATGGAATCCAAAGTAATTTCTGGGGGGTGCGGGGGGTGGGTAGTATTCTCAAGGGGTAGGTAATACAATAAATCAAGAAAGTATTTTTCTTATGGTCTCCATCCATCCTTCTGCAGAACATTTCAGGGCTCTTAGTGGTAGTTAGTGATAGTTTTCAAAAACACTTGAAAATAGAATACAAAATACAAAAAATATGAAAGTGAATCATCAGTATATATGGGGAAAACACTTGAACTGTAAATGCAGTATAATTTATGTAATGATTCTGTTACATCTACACCTACTAGAATACTCAGTGGATGGATTGACACAGTGGCTGCACCATGGGCTCAAACAGAACAACTGTGAGAATGCAGTAGACAGTGTTTCACTCAGTTGTACACAGGGTTGCTATGAGTTCGGACCAACTTGACAATGCCTAGCAACAACAACAAAATCTTTAAGCACTTGATTACTGGCTGAAAGGTTGGCTGTTCAAACCCCACCTAGAGGAGAGACACCTGCAGATAGGTCTAGAAATCTGCAGCTGAACAGTCACAGACTTGAAAATCCTGCAGAACAATTCTATTTTGTATACCCACGATTGTTTCCAAGGAGCATTCCAGCCGTACTTCTTCCAAAATAGATTTGCTTGCTCTCCTGGAAGTCCACTGTATATTCAAGAGTCTTTACAAATAGCATAATTTAAAGGCATTAATTCTTCTTGGATCTTAATTTATTTTCCAACTTCCACATACATCTGAGGCATTTGAAAATGCCATGGTTCCCAAATGATGGCTGAGCATGATAGTGGGACAAGAGGAAAATAAAAGGAAATAGAGGAAAGAACTATGAGGCAAAGGGCATTTATACAGGTCTAAATACAGGCATGTACATATGTAAGTATATTCATATATGATGGTGGGGAAATAGATCTATGTACATATATTTGTAGGTTTAGTATTAAGGTAGCAGATGGACACTGGGCCTCAGTGCAAGAACATTTTGTTCTGTTAAACTGGTATCATGATGCTCACCTTCACAACATGATCACTGAAGACAAAGTGGGTATATAAGCAAATGTGATGAAGAGAGCTGATGGTGCCCAGCTATCAAAAGATATAGTGACTGGGGTCTTAAAGGCTTAAAGATAAACAAGCAGCCATCTAGCTGAGAAGCAACAAAACCCACACGGAAGAAGCACATCAGCCTGTGTGATCATGAGGTGTCGATGGGATCAGGCATCAAAGAACAAAAAATCATATCATTGTGAATGAGGGGGAGTGGAGACCCAAAGCCCATCTGTAGGCAACTGGACATCCACTTACAGAAAGGTCACAGGAGGAGATGAACCAGTCGGTGAAGTATAGCACCGATGAAACACACAACTTTCCTCTAGTTCTTTAATGCTTTCTACCCCCAGCTATCATGATTCCAATTCTACAAATCTGGCTAGACCAGAAGATGTACACTGGTACAGGTAGGAACTGGAAACACAGGGAATCCAGGACAGATAACCCCCTCAGGACCAATAATGAGAATAGTGATACCAGGAGGGGAAAGGGAAAGTGAGGTAGAAAGGGGGAAGCGAACACACGGATCGACATAAAACTCCCTCCCGGGGGGACGGACAACAGAAAAGTGGGTGAAGGCAGACATCGGACAGTGTAAGATATAACAAAACAATAATTTATAAATTATCAAGGGTTTGTGAGGGAAGTGGGGTGGAGAAGGAGGGGGGAAATGAGCTGATACCAAGGGCTCAAGTAGAAAGCAAATGTTTTGAGAATGATGATGGCAATAAATGTGCAAGTGTGCTTGACACAATGGATGGATATATGGATTGTGATAAGAGTTATACAAGCTCCCTATAAAATGATTTTAAAAAGAAAATACCATGGTTTAGTTCAAGTACATCTCAGTCTTCAAAGTGATCTCTCTGCTCTGTGATACCTTAATGAGGTTGACCTTAATGAGGTTGTTTACAGTACATTTGTTCAATGCAAAGCACCACTGATTTCCTTAACTACTGCTTTGGTAGGCATTGATTGTGGATCCAAGTAAAACAAAGTGCTGGCAGCTTCAATGTTTCTGTTTGTTTCATTTATAATGATGTTGCTTATTATTCCAGTGAAACATTGTCTGATAAGAGTCTGGTGGGAGGAGTCCTTCAGGTTGGAAGTGTGGTAGTTACATAATCTAGTGTCCATTTGAGGATTAAGAGTGTAGGGTTGGAGTCTAGCTTGTCAATCAGAATCTAGCCAATAAGGCCTCTGTCAGGGTCATGGCCTTCTCCTGAGGAATCTGGGAACTCCTGTATTTCCTCTTTAGAATCAGGAGACACGCTCTCTCAGCTCATTCCCTGCCAGACAACCTTGTGGAGAAGACACATAGAGAGAGGCTGATGGAGCCAGACCTCTGGAGCTGGAGAAGAAGCCACATCGAGACCCTTACCAGTGCTGAGATGCTTACAATGCCACTGGATCCACAAGACCTCCCACCCACTGGCCTGTGATCTCCCTGCATTCAGCATCATTGCATATGTTTTGTGAGTCTAAGAGGACTTTATAGATTGGTTCAGACATAAGGACTAATATCGAACTTATGGTCCTGATCTGGATTGGGCTGGGATGTTTTCTCAATATTCCACGGCTCTTGTATATAAAGCTCTTATACACATGTGAGTGTCAGCCTGAATGTGTTTCTCTAGTCTACCCAGGCTGAAACAGAAGGCACAGAAAATACAATCAGAGAAGAGCTTTTCCTGACAGTATAGTCTTAATGATGGAAGTGGAAGAAAGCTTTCAATACTTTCATTTGATGATGCATGATTCAAAATGATAATAAACACCTACAAACTCCCTCAATCATTATCTGGTGGAATTCATATCAAAGTATGCATCTAGGAACATTGTAAGTTAAAAAAAATGAAACTAAAAATGCTTGAGGATTGATATCCTAGGCATTAATGAGCTGAATTTGCCTGGTAATTTTGAATAGGAGAAGGCTCATATGGTCTATTATACCAGGAATGATTAATTTAATAGGAATGGTGTTGCATCCGTTGTCAAAAAGGAGATCTATTCTTAAGTGCAATGTTGTCAGTAATAGGATAATCATCCACTTAGGAGGAAGATAAGTTAATATGATAATTATGTAAACTTTAAACCAACCACAAAAATAGGTAACTGTTTGTTAACCAAATAGTATGGCCGTCTTCCTTATGCAAGCACACAGGGATCCCCTACTTCTCAGAAAAATTCCAAAATAGTTCTACCCACTCCCAAAGGCCTTTAAAGAGTTTCAGGAGGAAATAGATGCATATTCTTTACTTTTGTCCTCAGTAGCTGAGGATAGTTGAGTGGGTTTTTAAAATATAGGAACACTAAGAATATAACTTGTGTGCTGGTCTGGGTCCACTACAGAAGCAGAATCAGCGATGTGTATTTGTGTATGCATATGAAAAGAGATTTATATCAAGAAAGGGCTCACCCACTGGTAGAAGTGAATCCACTCTGGTTTAAGCCCGTGCAGCAGATGATAACCTTCTCCTGACTTGTGTAGCTGTGGGGCCTGATGAACCAGAAAAGAGGAAAACAAAAGTCTGGTATCTGAGTGCAAGACTGACAATTGACCGAAGGCTCCTGAGATCAGCAGGCAATATGGCAAGAGGTTGGTGAACCAGATGCAAGATCAAGATCCAGCTGAGGTGAGACTTTCCCACAGAATCTGCTTATAAAAGAACAGTCCACAGTCCAAAGAAATCTTTCTACTAACATCAAAGCTTTGGCCTAATTGAGGGGGATTGGAAGCCTCCACAGCTGCTGGCTTCTCACAAAGTTGATTATGTCATGTTTGAGTTCATGATTGAGTTGTTTAGATTCTGTTGGATCACATCATAGGTTACTGACAAACTACTGAGAATGCCAGCCAGGTTGACACAAAAATCCTACTATCACAACTTACAAAGAGTCTGAAAGCCCTTTTCTAGAGATAAACTATCAAATATATGGGATGGATCTGTTTTATAAATCCATGAGTGATCTTGCTTGACTTCAATATTTCTACTGCCTTGGGAAAATAATGTTGCAGACTTATAAACGTCTAGCTATAAGGGAAAAGAGTATTACCTAATATAAATTACCACTACATGTCTCTATTTCTCAATGAGTAAAGTATCTCAAAATAAGTAATTTGATATCAGGGAGTAGGCAGAGTCGCAGTATGGTCAGGTGCGACTAGCTTGGCAGACTGGTAATTTCAGAGCCAGTGTGCCTTTGGAGGGTCTTACTGATTCTGTTACACGTTGGGTGTCTCTAGTTGGAATGGTAAATTAGACGTGTGAATCTTAGACCTATTTTCTTTTTGGAAATCATATATATTTTATGTTGAAAATATCAAATTTATTTTCACAAGCAAAATCCTAGGGGAAATGAGGAAACGGGTCATAAATTCCTTGTAAGTATCCACTAGCGACTCTGCTCTGTTTATTTTAGGTTTTGGCTTCCAAAGGTCCTCCAATGCCCTGCTTTAGCCATTAACTTGTTGCTGTGCACTTTACAATGTAGAGCTATCCATTCTTGAGAAGTTGCGTTTAAAATTCAGCTGGCTCATCCTAAAACACAACAAATAGAAAATGACAGGAGTAGGATTGTCTGACAGTTCATTTCAGTTGACAGTGGAAAACATTCTGAGTATCAATAAGAATTTAAATTACTTTTTTAGACTACTAGTTTTTAAAAACTTTTACTTCTCACTGTTGGCGTATGGTTAGATTTATTTCTCTGTAATACGTATTTATACTCGTATGTCTTTATTTTCTAAGATAGATTGTTTCATTTTGGTTTTCAGCTTAACTCTACAACTTCTTCTTCCACACTTAAAAGAACTTGAAGTTTCTTTTTAAAGTACATTTTCTAACTTAAAGTAGATTTCATTCCCTTAAAAAAAAGGGAACTTATGCTTGTCATCTGAATCACCCCCCCCCCTTTTTCCTGTGTCTCTCTGCTCAAAATGGATTCTTATCTGCCTTTGGGGTAGTTTAAGTATTAATGGCAGAAAACTTGAGAAAGACATTAAGTTATATAATTACAGCAACTTTGGTCACTAAAGTCATTGTGGATTAAGTACAGCCCATTTAACGGAGAGCTCATATGGTTGATGTTGAATAATATTTCTGAAAAAGAATTACCCAAGACTCAGAATATGGTCCCTAGGTAACACAAGCAGTTGTGCTCAACTACTGGTGGAATTGTTGGCCGTTCAGATTCATCCTGTACCATCCGGGAAGAAAGACCTAGCACTTGATTGCCAACCTATGGAAGATAGTTGTCCTCTAAAACGTGTTAGGTCGCCACGAGTTGGAATGTACTCCACAGCACCATTTTATTTGCTTTCTTGCTCTGTGCTTTGGGTCTCAGAATACTCTTTACGGATTTTCTGCCGACAGCTGCTGGAACATTTAACTTGGTATCAAGCACCCACCAAATATTCTCAAAAGATCTTCTTTGGCCACAGGTCTGCCTTCAGCCCACACCTGTAAGAACAGTCCTTCTGAACCCACCTCTTTACAATGAACCTGACCCTTTTCATGCCATTTTTAGAGCTTGGCTTTTCTTCTCTTTGCAATTGCACGTAAGCTACATCGTTGCAGCCTTATCTCCAGCCTTCTCCAGGACTTATGATACATTTCAAATACGTACTTTTCCTTTCACTTACTGGTGTCCTAACACCTGAGGTCTTTGTTCTGGTAGCAATCATCGCTGGAAGAAACCATGAATGACTTTGAATACTTTCATTGCTTATAAACATATAACTTATTTAAATAAGATATTTGTGAGAGGTACAAATGACAAACTTGGCTTTATTTTTTTCAGTTTCTGAATGCCACAAGGAAGAAAACAGAGGGCACATCAGATGACTTGAGGAAACCTAGATAGTTAAGAGATGACAAGGGTAAATAGGTCAAAGATAATGTTGGCTCATTTGAGGATAGACACTGGTCATTCTATTTAGAGTAGTTACTCTATTCTACCTGGGTTAAAGACACCCCCCCCACCCCGCCCGTCTCAGTTAAGGAGGACCAAAAGCATCTCTAAGAGTGACGGATCACTCTATGGTCATTATAGGTGAAATATTCATATATAGATAATATTACATAGACTATATTTATGTATATAGAGAGGATATTTATGTTTTCTCCAAGTACATGCCAGATATAAAAATTATGCAATGCTATAATTAATATCCATGCGAGTAAAATTTTGTTGAAGATTATGCAACAATGGCTGCAGCACATTGACAGGGAGCTGCCAGAAGTTCAGGCCAGATTCAGAAGAGGACAGGCAACTAAGGGTATCACTGGTGATGTCAGATGCATCTTGGTTCGAAGAAGAAAATACCAAAGGGAAGCTTACCTGCGTTTTATCTCTATGCAAAGGCATTTGATTATGTGGAACCTAAAATATTATGGATAATCGCCTTGAGAAGACTCAGAATTCCAGAGTACTTTGTCGTACTTATGCAGAAACTGGACACGGGTGGAGGCAATGTATGAACAGAGCAAGAGACTGCTGCGTGGTTTAAATCACAAAAGTTATGAATCAGGGTTATATCCTCTTCTCCATATAGCAGTTGGATTGGAAGAAAGCTTATTTACCTGTGAGATGCAGATGACACAACCTTGCTTGCTGACAGTGAGGAGGACTTAAAGCATTTATTGCTAGAGATTAAGGTTTGCAACTTTCAACAAGTCAAGAAAACGAAAATCCTCCCAACTGGACCAGTAGGTAACACCGGATAAACCAAGAAAATATTGAAGTTTCAAGGACTCTGTCTTGCTTGGATCCATAATCAGTACCCAAGGAAGCAGTAGTTAAGAGATCAAATAGCACATGGTATTGGGTAAATCTGCTGCGTAAGACCTCTTTCAAGTGTTGAAAAAACCAAGGATGTTACTTTGAGGACTAAGGTGTGCCTGACCCAAGCCCTGGTATTTTTCAGTTGCCTCATGTGCATGTAAAATGTTGACGTTGAATAAGGAAAATGAATAAGCAACCATGCATTTGAATTGTGCAGTTCAAAAGACTGCAGCCGTTGCATTATGGGTTGCAATGCAGTGTATCTGTCCGTAAGCCAAATCATTCGTTTGGGCCTGCTTTTGTAAGCCATCTCTTTGAAATTGTTCAAAGCAGGTGAACCCCCATTTTTTGTCCCTGGAAATTTTGAGGACACTGATGCTGTTTGAAGTGAAGTTGAAGTCAATGAAGATGTGCACTGTACCATTCTTAGCATATTGTAAAGGTTTTCTACTTCCTTAAACAGACAGCGAAAGCTTCCAGGTATTGGGAAACTATATTGTTAAAGCTGATCAGATCTTTCTCCTGGAAGTTACGAGAACTAGAAGGAATCCCAGAAACCATATTAATTTGCTTTTGATGAACATTGTTTATAAATAAATAATGTCTTTTGAAAAAAATTAACAATAAGATGACTGGAAATTAACATAATACAAATAAAGTAATAAAGTGGTGTAGTGGGTTATAAATTGGACTGCTAAACACAGGATAGCCGTTCAAACCCACCAACTGCTTCGCCAGAGAAAGATGAGACTATGCATCTGTTCAGTAAATGTTTACAGCCTGGAAAGCCACACGACAGTTCTACTCTGTCCTATAGGGTCGCTGGGAAGTGGAATTGCTTCGGCGCCAGTGCTTTTGAAAGGAAAGTAAATTTAGGAACCGTAGCTGTTTGGTTTGAGCAGTTCATGGAGTAATGGCATGAGCAGACAGTTTAATGGTATGTGATACCTCTTTATTGAAACCTGCTAGGTATCAGACCCTGAGCTAAGTTCTAGGAGCACAAAATGAATAGTTGTGAATCCTGCCCTCATAGGCTAATTAGGCTTTGTTGTCACCTGCTCAAACTTATAAAAATCTCTTCATGATTATCTATAGGAATGAGAACAACTCTCAGCTTGTGTTTTGATTCAGTCAGAAAGGGCTACTAGGATCAGTGTTTCCCTGAAGCCTCCAAGACCTCTGTAATCCATTCATAATGTCTGCCACAACACGGGAATGGCAGGCGCTAACACAGGATCTCATATTTGCTATGCTTGGCTAAGGGCACAGAGTTGAGGTGCCAATTCCAAGTCTCTTATGCTTTCTACTACAACACTCCAATAATAAAGTCCCCATCTCTTGTGTTGTGGTCCTATCCACAAAAAGATAATAGTTTGGCTCTAAAAATACATTTGCACCCAAGACGTAAAGATTCCAGGAAGCATTAAATCATGACACAAACTACAAAAATATATAAGAAAACACCCCCGGGGTCGGGGTGGGGTGGGGTGGGGGGAACGTAACTAGATCTGTCTTTTTCTTTAGTTTTATAAGCCGGATGCTGGAATTTATGAGTGACATATTCACATTCTCCATTGACCTCAGACAATGAGGGTCCCGGATGGGTGTGATAAATGTGAGAGACGCCAACACAGGTTTTGTTGGGCCTGATGGTTGTGTGCACTCTGGTTTTTACAAGGGTGAATCCAGATTTCCTGAGGAAGGATGACATTTTCTCTAGTGGGACGAGGCCCAAGCAAGCAGTTCAGAATGGTTAGTGTGGGTCAAGACGTGAAACGCTCTTTAAGGGTTCTCGTGTCTCTCATTGAATCCCAAAGTGTGAGTCCTTTACTCCCAGCACACGTAAATGCTTTTTGCAGCATGGTGGAAGGGAGGAGGAGGGCCTTCAACCTGCCAGAGCCACACAGATTTATACCCCATAATAGCTACCAGTGCGCCGCAGTAAAATTTTACGTTTCAGCTAAATTACTAATGACTTTCAGGCCCGTGCCAGAAATTTTAGAGTAAGCTTATAAAGGGAGATGAGAGAATGTACAAGCATTCTTAAGACTGCTGTGTGTGTGTGTGTATGTGTGTGTGAGGGGGGGTCCGTGTGCACGCCTATGTGTGTGTCTTGCATTTGGGATTACGGGACACGTGCTCATCATTTTTTGCCTTCTTGATTAAATATAATTAGGTGCTGGCAAGCCACCTTTCCCGCCTCTTGGACGCTGTGCCTTTTCTTTTCTTTTTGCCTGTTCACATGGGTTATCCACAGGAGGTTAGGGCAGAAGGTTATTTTGTTGCCTTATGCCGCGACTCCCGGGGTGGCCGCGTTTTTTTTGACATATTGGGCTTCACAGTGATTTACAGATTAAGGCCCTGGCCTGTGCCCGGGCCAGCAGGGCTGCTGTTCTCTCTCGCTGGCACATCTCACTGCTGGAACCGGTGGCTCTTTGCTTACCCCCTCATTATAGTTCTTAGCCCACATTTCCTTTTGGCCCAGAACACTTGGTTATTTTGACGATGTGCTGGATTTGCCTCCTGCCTCTACCCCCTGCTGACTTGTGAAAATGACCACAGTGGAAGGAAGCAGGGGATGGAGGGGGCTGCTATGCTGGGGTCCTGCCCCCGCTCCTTAGATTCCTGAAAACTTCTCCTAAGCAGGAACACTGCTGTGTTCATTTCTATGGCAGCCATAGCAAAGCCCTACACATCGGGTGGCTTCTAAGAACAGAAATTTATTGTCTCATGGTTTGGGGGACTGAGAGGCTAAAATCAGGGGTTGGTCATGTTGATTCCTTCTGAGGGCGAGTCTGTTCCATTTTTCTCTAGTAACCCCCTGCTGGCTATTGTCTTTTGGAATCCTTGATCTGTAGATGCATCATTCCAGTCTCCGCCTCTGCTGTCACATGGTGTGGTTCACTGAGTTATTTGGTATGGCTCTTGTAGCCATGATCTTTGGTCTATGGGTTGGTCTGGGTAAGAGAAGGTGGGGAAAGATGCTGATTGGATTATTATGATTCTGTTGTGATTGTTCACAGTTCATTGTGATTGTCAACACTTGCAACTCTAACATAGGGATTGGTTAATGTTGCCATCCTGGATATAACATAAGCCCTTACATACGAAGGTTTGGGGGACCTCACAACCATCAGGAAAGAAGAGGAAAGAGTGGAGCATGTCATTTGAACTCTGAGATCCCTGTGTATTGAACCTCTTTGGCACAGGAGACAGAAAGCAGTGACAGTGAAGGGACTACCACAAGAGTAGCGACAGCAGAGCCAGGACACAAGACACATGGCCCATGGCCCAAGGAAAGATGAATGCCTCAGGACAGGCACTGTGGAGTGGGGTACCTCCAGACGCTTAATTGGGGCACTAGATTTGCTGACGCACACAGCTTGAGCTGAGCACCTTCATACTGCAGCATATGGAGGAGTGGCATGCCCTTTGAGCATTGACTGGCAGCCCTAAAAAAAATTTGTAACGTTGCTTAAGCACACAGGGACCAACAGATCTTGTGGCTGAGCGGGCTGAAGAGAGGGGTCTGCCTATGAGCTCTCTTGAGCAATTCTGATCCTGAATTATAACCTGTCGCCCAATCCAATGAAGCTCTTGTCAATACTCATCCAGGTGAGTACGGTCTGTGCGTTCCGTCTGGTCATTGCAGTGAATTGTGGAACCCAGGCGAGAAGTAGAGGTTGCTGCTGTTACAGTGCCCACCTCTTCCCCAGTACTGGACTCAGTGCTAGTGTGTGTTAGACCCCAGTCAGGTGCACTGATTTCTCTAGGAGTAGGTTTACATCCACAGCTTGCCTGCCTATCCATTTGTTGCACGTTGGTAACTCGCATGTGGCTGCAGTGTTGGGGGCTATGCCCTTGTATTTCAAGCACCAGCAGGGTAACCTGTGATAGAAAAGATTCAATAAGACTTCCAAACTAGGCAATTTAGCAAGGAGGACCTGGTGATCTAAATCAGGGGGAAAAAATGGCCAGTGAAAACTTTTACGAATCACTACATGGAGTATTATCTGATAGAGTGTCCGAAAGGAAACCCTCCAGTGGGACTCAGAATCCACCTAGGGAAGAACTGCCTCCCCTCCAGAGCGAGTCGGCCTTAATGACATGGCTGCAGTCAAGCTTGCAGGACCTTCGCTTGCTGGTTTAGCATGCATCAACATGAGAAGGGACAGGTCCATGCACGTCCATTCATAAGCAGAGCATGGCATGCGCACAGCATGGATCTGGGAGAATTGGGGCCATCAGAAATGAAAGAGGACACATAAAGATTGATATCCTAGGAATAAGTGAGCTGAGACTGGGACAGGCCATTTTGAATTGGTCACCCCAGGAATGGCAAATGAAAGAGAAACGGTGTCTCATTCATTGTGAAAACCACCACCACCACCAACAACAACAACAACAGCCACTTCAAGGTCTCCCCTGAAGCACAGCGCTGCCGGTGATAGGGTAATAAGCATACCTACAAAGAACAGTTAATTAGGCTATTGTTCACGTGGATCCACCAACCACCAGAGATTAAGACATTAAAGTTCTGTTTTATTTTGTTTTGTTTACACCAACTTCTGCACTCTGAAGTTGATCAAATATGCAATCACAGTGATTGATTATCGGAATTCAAACATTGGAACCAAAGAGATCAGTAGTTGTTAAGCAAGGCTTGGTGATCGAAATAATGCCAGAGATCCTGTGGTAGAATTTTACATGGTCAATGACCTATTCATGGCAAATCCCCTATTTCAATAACAGAAACAATGACGTTACACGTGTATCTGACAGGATGGAATGCTCAGACACTGAAGAAACTCCATGTGTGGAAAAAAAATATGGAAGAAGCTCAGTGCCATCCATCAGGACCTAACTGAGACATATCAGATCATGAGCCTGCTGCAGCCAGATCATCTACTGCTCGTACACAAGTTCACATCGAAGCTGACAACAGTTTAGAAAGGCAGCACAGGCACAGCGTCACTTTGAGACTATTCTACTTGCAGAACTGACTGCAAGAGATCCTTATTTGTGCCTGTTTCAACGAAAAGTGATCCAGCAACACCGAAATTATCAAGCAGTATCATAATATTACAAGTAAGTGATTTTGTTTCTGAAGATCAATGTTTTAAAAAATGCTTTAGAGTTCATTGATGGAGAAAGGCCCGAAGTTCCAGCCAGATTCAGAAGAAGGCACAGAGCAATGAATATCATTGGTGACGTCAGATGGATTTGGGCTGAAAGCAGAAGATATCAGAAGAGACTTAACTATGTTTTATTGATGATACAAAGGCATTCAATTGTGTGGGTCATAACAAGTTATGGATAACATTGTGAAAACTAGTTTCTTATGTGAAACCTGTATATTCCTAAACCAGAAGTCAGTTGATCAGATGGAACAAGAACATACTGGTTGGTTGGACCTCAGAAAAGATGTGTGTTTGCATTGTGTCCTCTCTGCAGACTTGTTCAATCTGAGAAGCGGGACTAAATGAAGATGCTTATAGCATTGTGGATGTTGCTGCTGGGAGGGGCCATCGAGTCAATTCCAGTTTATGGGAGCCCTGTATCCAACAGAACACACCCACCTGGTGCCATCCTCACAAGGATTCTTACGTTCAGCATCATTGTGGAAGTGACCATTTCTATCCATCTTGTGGAAGGCCTTCCCCTTTGTCACCACCCCTCCACTTTACCAAGCATGATGTCCTTCTCCGGGGACTGGTCTCTCCTGATAACATGTCCAAACTACATGCGATGAAGTCTCGTGATCCTGCTTCTAAGGAGCATCTGGCTGTACTTCTTCCAAGACAGATGTGTTTGTTCTTGTGTTGTCAGTCCATGATACTGTCAGTATTCTCTGGCAACACTATGGTTCAAATGCATCCACTTTCCTTCAGTCTTCCTTATTCAATGTCCAACTTGCACATGTGACAAAAATACCATGGCTTGGGTCAGGCACACCTTAGTCCTCAAAGTAGCATCCTTGTTTTTCAACCCTTTAAAGAGCTCTTCAGCGGCAGCCTTCCCGATGCAATGCATCATTTGTTCTCTTGAATGCTGCTTTTAAATTGTGGGTCCAAGAAAGATGAAATCCTCAACAACTTGAAGATTCAAGGAAGACTAGTTAACTACTTGTGATTTGCAGATAGGATACGCAACGTTGCTTTCTAAAAATCAAGGAAAGTTGAAGTGCATATTGATGAAGATGAAATAACTACAGTCGTCCCTAAAGATTACATCAATATAAAAAACAAGCAAAAATCATCACTACTGGATCAATATAAAACATCATGATAAATAGAAAAACATTGACGTTGCCAAGCATTTCAATTTATTTGGCTGCACGGTCAATATCTATGGAAACAACAGTGGAGAAATCAAATGATGCATTGCCTAGGGCTGTAATGTCTTCAGAAGGACTTGTAAAGTCCCTTTGAGGTCTAAGGTCAGTCTGACTCAAGCCCCTGGTATGGTCAATCACCTGATTGTGAAAACTGGACTCTGAGAAAGGAAGACCAAAGAGATATTTATTCCTTTGAATTGTTGTGTTGGCAAAGAATATAAAAAAGCCCACAGACTGCAAGAATGAACAACTCTGTGTTGGAAGGAGCCCAGCCAGAATGCTCGTTAGAAGAGAGGATAGTATGTTTTGGACATCTTATCCATTGGGATCAGCCCTTGGAGAAAGAGATCGTGCTTGGTAGTGGGTCAATGGAAAAATAAGGAAGGTCCTTAAATGAGATAGCTGCATTAACCCAGTGTTTTCAACAATGTGGCTCGCAGTGACAGCGAGGATGGCGTGGTCCAGGCAGGGTTACTAAGTTAGAGCTGACTTGATGACACCTAACTACAATGGCAGGATTTTGTAGAACTGATTTCTAGAGGAGTTTGTGTTATTCAGTTAATATAGACTTTAAAGTTGTTAAACCCCATAAATCATTCATGTACATGAATAGTCCTACTTTTGATACTTTTAAAATTTCCTCTAAATGCTGAAAAATAAATGTTGAAAGGGTCCACTTTACTTCTTTAATTATGTTCCCATGTCTTACAAATACCAAAACCAGGATTGGGGCCGGTAAATAAGCTCCTAACCAGCTCATGAAAGTGACTGTGTTCAGTGCCCAAACTCAGACCTTCACAGGTTCGTGACTTTTCCCACTGCACCAGCTTCTTCTTGCTGTTAGCTGCCGTTGAGTCAGTGCTGCGTCCTGAGCGCCCCTGTGTTGCAGAGCACAGCTGCTCCACAGAGAGGGTTTCTTGGCTGTACAGCAGATTTGCAGGACTTACTTGAGAAGTGCCAATGAATGGAGGGGCACCATTCACCTGTAGGCTACCAGCTTAGTAAAAATAATTGGCAACTCTATGAGGGGGAAGGGAGTGGCCTTCACAATTTTTTGTGGGACAAAATGGAGTTGATCGGGAACTAAACATTTTCATC
This sequence comes from Tenrec ecaudatus, assembly GCF_050624435.1. NCBI lineage: Eukaryota > Metazoa > Chordata > Mammalia > Afrosoricida > Tenrecidae > Tenrec > Tenrec ecaudatus. The sequence continues at coordinate 71,218,101 of NC_134532.1, forward strand.
AACTCGTTGAAGTGAGCACTGAGTCACATTTAGTCATCATTACGTAAATCCCATCCTCAGCATACAGATGGCGTAACTCATAAATTCAAAGAAGATACTTTCATTTTCAGGCAAATTTTAATTTTTATAGGCATCAAGAGGAAGAAGGCCAATCAATTCCTCCTTAGACCTCTTCCAGGCTGATGTTGAAAGCCTTTATTTTGCATCTTGTCTCAGTTGATGCGCTTCTTTCCCTGGGGTTTCCTTCTCTGTATCTGCTGGGCCTCCCAGCAACTTGAGTTTCGCAACCTCTTCTAAGGAGCCTGTCAGATGGACTGCGTCGACTTTACTGCCGTGGAACTCGGGCTCGTTTGTCAGAACGAGTGTCTTCGTGGGACTGCTTTCCTGAGCTGCAGGGCTCTGCTCCTGAAGTTTACTCAGCTGGTTCGGCTTTGCAGTGGCACCTTCAAGTCCCTCCACAAAACCACCACCTCAGCTTTCTGGAGATCTTTGGAAAACATTCTCAGACTTCGCCCAGAAGGGGAGAACCGAGCCACACCGGGCTGGTCAGATGGCTTTCAGACACTCCCAGAAAACACTACCTTCTGGATTTAATGGCCCCAAATTGCATAGAATTCTTAGTTCACCTCTGTGATGAGTTTATCGTCTCTTGAATATTAAATCCTCCAGAAGGTAACCAAATGTAATGTCAGCAGGGTTTTTTTTTTTAGACCAATTTTCTATGAGGAAGAAGGGACAGTGGTGAACCTGGGACTCTTTGAAACTCTTCCGAGTACTTGGCAGCATTGTAAATTGTGGGCTTTGCAGAGTAAGGAATTCATGTTTGTTATTCAAGTCCAGGGATGCCATGACGTCATATGTATCCTCTTTCAGTTCCCCACTTATGCTTCATATGACCATCCATCTCTCTCTTAAAAATCATTTTATTGGGGACTCGTACAACCCTTATCATAATCCATCCATCCATCCATTGTGTCAAATACATTTGTGCATTTGTTGCCATCATCATTCTCAAAACATTTGCATTCTACTTGAGCCCTTAGTATCAGCTCCTCATTCCCTCCTCCCTTCCCCTTCGTCAGGAACCCTTGATAATTTGTAAATTATTATTATTTTGTCATGTCTTACACTGTCCAATGTCTCCCTTCACCCACTTTTCTGTTGTCCATCCCCGGAGATGGTTATATAACCCACCTTCTCCTTACCCTCCTGGTTTCACTACTCTCATTGTTGGTCCTGAGGGGTTTATCTGTCCTGGATTCCTTGTGTTTCCAGTTCTTATCTGCACCAGTGTCTATCCTCTGGCATATGACCATTTCTTCACAAAGCACTATGATTGCCTATGATTTTTTGCACAGCTCTTTCTTCTATTGTTCTGTTTTTAATATGCCAAAGGGATAATGAATGACAAAGGAAGAGAGAAGCAGCACGGATCATTTGCACTGGGGTGTGGGTGAAGACATTGGAATATACCGCAGACTGCCAGAATGACGAGCCAGTCTTAGAAGGAATGCAACATGAAAGCTCCTTAGAAGCCAGATGGTGAGGCCACAGGTTGCTTATTTGGGACAAGTCACCAGGAAAGACCAACGGCTAAGAGAGGACATCATGTTTCATAAAGTAGAAGGTCAGGGAAAGTAAGGGAAACTTAATGGGATGGAATGACAGAGTGGCCCCAGCAATGAAAGTCATACCACCCACCATGAAGAGAACATCATACATCTGGTTCTGCATGAGCCAGAGCCGGCTCAATGGCCACTAAGGACGGCAACCATTCACAGGGAAGGGCGGGGTGGAGACAGATGAGCTGAGGAGCCCTGCTGGCCACAGTAGGTTACAAGGTGGACTGCTAATCACAAGGTCAGCAGTTTGAAATCACCAACTGTTCCTTGGGAGAAAGATGAGGCTTTCTTCTGCAAATATTTACAGTTTCACAAATCCACAGGGTCAGTTCTGTTCTGTCCTTTAGGGTCACTGTGAGTCGGAAGCGACTCCATGCCAGTGAGACTGACTTAAGCTCTAAAAATATCACTTGTTTGTCACAGCTGTAATGGCACTTACCAGTGAAGCCTTCCTACAACATGCAATGTATCCTTGTTAAGTTGGATCCTTGCCATCTTTTTTATTATTAAAACAGAACAAACTAAAAGTCAAAGTGCAATACGATTGTAACCTTAAAAAAAACTCTGAGTCATTGAATAACTAAGGGGGGAAATGCTCTGAATTTCTACGGAGTGGGGGTTATCGGTATTGAACCAATATAATTAGACCAAGATAATAGAGCATGGCTGCATTATCCAATCTTATGGAATATAATCTCACCTCTTATTGTGTGACTTTATAGGGAAACGAAGGTGGAAAAGAGGGTGGTCAGTAAGAAAAATGCACACACATACAGATGAATGTAGGTTTGCATGGTTAGATTTAGGTTTGGGGTAGATTTAAATTTTTAGTGCTTTACACATAGACTGAATGCCAAAATGAAAATCTCATCATTTTCTGTGCTACTAAAATATAATTAGTGATGACTTTAAAGGCTAGAAATGTCTTTTCTTATACTTCGGGAGGCTAAAAGGTCAAGTCGTTGCCTTCTCCATGTCAATTCTTTGTGTAAGGCTTTCTTAGAGACTTCCTTTGCTTATAGACAGTCCTCGTGGGTGATCTGTCTCCTCCAGTGTCTGCGTACCTTGTGTCTAACCTAGTCTTCTTATAACTCAGGAGAGATTGGGTTTAGGATCCATCCTACTCATGTATTATCTAAGTAACACAACAAAGAAAATCCTAGTTTCAAACCGGATTACACACCCACATAGGATTCTAATTGGGTGTGGGGGGAACATGCATCTTTATAAAAAGAGACTAGCTCCATTCAGGCCTTTGGACTTTCCAAATGCATATCTACAGCTAGAGTGGCAGGCAGGTCTGTGGCCTTGCTAACAGGGAGGGCCAAGGCCACTCTGCAATAGGTTCAGCCTGGTTTGGGGTCAGAACAGCATGAACTCTAAGGCATTCTCTGAGTTCTTACGAAACCTTGGGTGAATAGACAAAGGGAAAGGGCGCCTCATGCCCGTTTATGAGTGTCAGTGGAATTCACAAGTACACGGTTCTCCGAGAGACTCTTTAATGCCCTGAGAGTTCTCTAGAGTGGATGATCATGGTCCTCCATGAGTCTGGTCCCATAACATAATTAGGATTTCTAGTTCTACTATTAGTAGTTTTGAAAAGGGAAGAGGGGAGTTGTCTGAATAGGAAAGTTGTTAAGGATTGGATTGGATTGAGGACCCCCACCCCAAATAAGCAAACGAACTGAAACAAAAACCTGCTGGAATCCCTCTATTTGTGGGTATAATCTTGTGTGTGTGTGTGTGTGTGTGTGTGTGACACAATGGGCTCAGGCATAGGATCATTATGCACAGGAGGTTATGAGGAGAACACGGGACCTGGCAGGCTTTCATTCGGTTGTGCCCAGGGTCGCTCTGTAGGAACAGACTCGGTGGCACTGAACCACACCCGTAAGGAATAGTTTCCTTTACTACTTTAATGAGACCATCTCAGTGTAGTTCTCCTTGGCTGCTTCTGAGACATAAAAAGAGCAGGGTATGTGCTTAGACGAGCCAGGACAGGTGAAAAGAGAGATACCACAAGAAGATTATCAAGAATTGAGCTCTGAGCTAGGGTATTGCCTGAGAATGGCTAATATCCTTCCGCTGGTACCAGTGCTCTGAATTCAAATGCCTAGCCCGCATTTCAATTGGTTAAAGGCACCCCCATATGTACGTATGGTGCACCTGTTGTGGCAGCCCTGAAAAACTAGATGCTTGGTGCTGCAGTGGTTAAGGGTTTACCTATTAAACCCTACAACGCATGCCACGTTTTCCTAACATTTACATAAACGTATATATTAATATAGGTATCGATAACTATGAAAGTAAAGAATAAAACAAAATTTTTTTCCTGAAATTAAAAATTCAGGTGTCATAGGGTTAACGCAAAGGTAAACGGTGCAAACCCACCAACTACTCCAAAGGAGAAAGATGCAGCAGATTTCTTACAGAAGCTTCACTGGGCAGATCTGCTCTATCAGGCTGCTGCTCCGTCAGGAGTCAGAATTGACTCCATGGAGCGGGTGGTGGAGGGTTGGACCTGCAGTGGGTAGTCAGTGTTCCAAAGCAAAATATTATATAAACCGAAGCCCCAAATCAAACCCACTGCCATAGAGTTGATTTATATTTGGAGTGACCTCATAGGTCACAGTAGAAGTAGCCCATTGGTTTTCTAAGGGTGTAATCGTTATGGGGGATTGCAAGAAAACATTTTTTGCAATCAGTATTGGAGGAAGTACAACCAGACTGCTCCTTAGAAATGACGATGGCAAGACTTGGTCTCACTTATATGTTATTAGGGGAGACTAGCCCTTGGAGAAGGCCCTTGTGATAAGTAGGTTTATTGTACCAACATGGCCAATGAACATGTGGGATTAATTGAAGGGCGGAGAGATAAATGGCTTGGCGAGCCTCACCTTTCGTGTTTCTTGCTCTTTGATGATCTGACCAATATGCGGCTGTCTTGCTTGTTCTAAATTTGCAAGCTGTACTACCTGTGGGACACCTAACCTGTGGACTGTGTCGCTGTAGTTTCAGGTTTCTTCAAGATCTGCTTTGCCTCACTATGGGAGTATACATCGCCTGAGCTGGGGACTCTCGGACCCTGTCATCTGGCTGACTGTTGGTCACCTGCCTTGTTCTTTGCTGCCTGTGGCTGGATATCCTGAACTGCTCCACAGAGGACAACCCAGAGGCCTTCAAGACTTGAAGGACTTCCAGTATATTAGCTGTCTCATGGAAGTGAGTTTTACTGATCCATTTGCACTGCTTTATAGATTAATTAGCTGTTTATTTCTTATGTTATCTATCTATATAGAAATATATACATAATTATTACTGTCCTGGTTTTGTTTTTCTAGATAACTCTAACATAGACATATTGAATAAAATGAGAATGAAAGTTGTAATACTTGATGAGGTAGGGTGGGACTCATTGTTTTTGTAAGAGACGTGTGTGTGTGTGTGTGTGTGTGTGTGTGTGTGTGAAGTATTCTTACATGGGATGGTCCAGTTGGGTGCAGTTTTCACCTGATTTTTCTTATGGATGAAATGACACGTAAGCATACACAAAATCCATATTGTTCTCAAACACACTAATCACATTGGGACGTATGTAACACATTTCATTTTCAAAGCAATCAACTAGGACGAGACTGACTATATAAAACCAGGAAACCAAGTAGAAACCTGATTAAGGTGAGGAATCTAGTAAGGCCTGGGGTGGAAGGGCAAGGGGCAGTGTGTGTGTGTGTGTGTGTGTGTGTGTGTGTGTGTGTGTGTGTGTAGGGGTCCAGGACTTACTGGAAATGCTGGCTTGGGAAATACCAGTTCATTGCTGATATAGCAGGGCAAGTGTATTCCTAAATGACTTAGGAAGCAACATCTGAAGGTTGAAGGTCATCATTGCCCATGCCTGAGGATTTGACCTTGGTTTCTGGACCAAGATATTCAGGTAGATATTGCTCTAAATGATTTCTGCTTCCCTGGTCCTCAGTGACAAGAAAAGATCATCTATCCATTGGGGTTTCTTGGATATTTTGTTCCACCAAGAAATCATTTGACAGTATTCTGATCAGAGGCAAACTGTCCTTACTTTCAGAGTTCCAGGAGCTAATTTCTTCCCTATGGTTCAGCCAATCATCATAGGGAGATATAAATGCACAACTACCCTTCTCCTGGAAACATGCTATTGTGGAGAAAGCCTAGACAATGTAAACCTTAGAACCATCAGGAAGAAAACCAATATAGAGATATCTTTAAATCATTTTATTGGGGGCTCTTACAGCTCCTAGCACAATCCATCCATCCATTCATCGTGTCAAGCGCAGGGACCATCAATATAGTTACTGGTAGTTTTAACTCCAGTGTTCACATGGCTGATTCCCTTTCATCCTTTCCCAGCTCCGTCCTCAAAAGCAACTTCCTCAAACAACGTTTCCAAAAGAGAACTTAGGCAGCTTTTCCTCTCAGCCCGTCGTGTTTTCCCTTTGCGACTCCACAACTTGTCAGGGTTTATTTTCTTGTTTGGGAACTCTTGCAATGATGCTGTGAGCTCAATGATGTCAGGGGTGGATCGGCCTTACTTATCTCTGACTCCTCAAGTGCCTTTTGAAATGTCTGGTTCATCAAACATGACAGCATACATGTGGAATGTATGAGTAAGCGAGTACGTGAAGGAACCAGCCTGTGGATACGTGTGCGTGCTCACAGGAAGACGAGGCCATGTCTCGAACGGAAGCCAGGGCGATGTACAGGTGGCACAGAAGGAAGTGGCTGGACTCATTCAGCAGGTGATCTTGGAAGAGAATGGTGACAGGGACTTCCTATCAGTTTCTTCTTTCTTACTTGTACCAGCACCCCCGCTACAATTGCCCACAAATAATAGCTTCATATTAAAATTAAAAGACTCTTGGAGAGTTTTAAATTTAAGAGAAATACCAGAAGCACAATAAATAAAACCAAATGTAATTAATGGGTTATGAGTTAAAGCTACTGAAAATATTATATATATATATATTCACTGGAGTCAAATTTCCTGTTAGGAATGATAACAGGAGAAAGAGCAGGCTTTGATGTTTTGCCAAAAGCCACCAGTACGGTAATCCCCATCATTGTGATGTGGGCACCTGGCCTACAGATTGCAGAATTCTGTGTGGTTTTCTTCAACCATATTTCTGAAGGAGCCAGCAGAAAGTGCTGGGGTGGGAAATGTGTTATCGATAAAAGTAAACCACAAAAAGAATTTCCAAGTGCCACTAAGGCCTCAGTTCAGGCTGTGAAAGCCAAGACAGTTAGAATAAAATCGTGTAGTTTCTCACAAGTGTGGAAACACCCATGGCCAACCATCTGCGATAAGAGGGGAGGCTGTAATCCGGCAGCATGGGTGGGTAGAGGGGAGGTGCTGTGGCCGAGGGGTGAGGAGCCTGCCTCATGGTCGCAAAGCCCACCCTGTCCTTTGGTGGATTTTGCCTCTGACTCTTAAAATTGATCTCACTCAATAGTTTGATCTTTATTGTGATTTGTCTTCTGTATTATTAAATATAACTGTGGGATACATATACCAATGTCCAGATTCCAACAACTTTCTACTAACAGTTTAGAAACTTACCCATCTAATACACTACGTCAAAATGTAATTTTCTTCTGAATAAGACGCAAGCCATTTATTTACTAATGGTTAAGAGAAGTCTACCTACTTCCTTAAAGACAAATTCTTTTTCATATGGAGTGCCCCCAGACATGTGTTTGCCCCAGGATTAAAGACACTGTGTCTGAAGGGACACATATTAATATACAGATTCCTTTGTCACATAAGAACAGGACAAGCATTTCATTTTTTAACTTATATAGTAAAATGGTAGAGTTTACCAAGCGGTTCTTCCCACACACTTGGCCACATTAGGCTACCCCTTGATGCAAGTAAACAGCAACAGTAACTAAAAGTGGGTCCAACGATAAGGAACTTCCATCACCCCATGTACTGTACACTTAGGCAGGGAGCTCGAGAGTTGATTTCTTTAGAAGCCCATTGAACCCATAAATATCTGAGGGCTTATCATTTTTATTTGTTTTACTCAACTTCCCGTTCTGTTACCCTCAGCTGATTTTGTAACTAGGAGGCTACAGCCCATGTGAGCATTAGGTCTTTACTCAATAATATGAAAAGAAAGTAAAATCAGTGTAGACTTTAATTGGAAAAATGTATAGGTCGTGCCAATTCTAAGCCAGTCACTGAAAAGGGGGATAGGATTCCCTCAACTGTCTTGGATTCATCCACGCTTACTCTTGTTAGCCTGGGGAGGGGTCCAGCTGCCCCTGAAGTATATGATGGATCAAAATTAGAGAGGAATGGCCATTGAGTAGGCAACTAGTTGTGCTTGCTCTGAAGGGAGAAATAATTTTTTAAAGACTTCAGAGTGAGGAATTCTTCTGTACCAGGATTAGCTTAGACCAATTTTTTCCCCTTGAACTTCTCGAACTATATCGATTCTAAAAAGAAATCCCACTGTGTAAGTGAGGTGAACCATATTTCGAGAGAAGGAATCCACAGAAATTTCTTCAAATCATTTTAGGTTTTCCAGGCAATGCACATTTGTCGCTGCTGTCTCTTCTCGCCCTTCTTTTCCGTCTTCTTCTTTTTACAACCCTTTGAAAACACTTAAACAAACAAACTTAGCCCAAGGTGCTGTACAAAAACAAAGTGGTACCATATAACTGCAGGGCTGTAAAGTGCTCACCTCCCTTCTCAACAGATAATGTAGAGCAAGGGAAGATAACAACTATATTAAAAGCTGGACACGTTTGAATAAAATGTGTAAGATTTTAAACAGACTTCCAAACATTATTATATGAGTTTGGGACCAGTAAAAGTGGAGATGCTATCCTCTCATTGATCGCTTGGATGGCTTCTGAGCAGTAGATACTATCGGAGCAGACCGAGAGCAAGGAGAGGAAAAAGGCCAGTACTGTGTTGACGCCCAAGAGATGACTTTCAGACTCTAATTTGTGAGCGCCTCATGACCACCTTCCAGCTCAATGATTCACTTTCTACATTAATTAATTAATGTTATCAGTAGTTGGGCATTAATTAATACATATATCATATCATGTCCCTATAGGGACAACAAGTAGAATATGGAGTTTGGGGAGAGAGAGGTTCAGTGGTGGGGGCGGCTGTTAAACAGGGTGATGTCAAGGAATGCATGTAGAAAAAGCACATTTGGAAACTGCTTGTGGTAGCAGTTGTACAATTCTACTTGACATCATGGCTGTCCCTATAGGTTCATCAGTCCTGGGTCTCATACACTGAAACATGGAAAAGCATATAACACAGCTTCAAGAGGGTGACCTCCAGTGACATCCACCTCTGAGTTACACTGTAAGATGAACAAACAAAGCCTCCACAACACAATACACACCCAAAATACAGAAAAATTGGACACCAGATCAGGTCCAGTCTGCATCACAGGGGGGATCTACTGGCAAAGCTTTTACTGTTCAGGTTAGACTTATGCCTTTGATCTTCTGTACACCCCACTCCCAAGCACTCTGTTTAGTGACCACTGTCCTCCCGTCCCTCAGTTCAGATAGGGGCGTTCTCCAGAGGCTAGTTCCTATGTAGTTCCACAAATGAATCCTGGGCTCCCACTGTCACCCCTTGCCATCTGCACACCTGATTCTCAGTGTGGGCTCTGGTCCGGTTCCCTCCTTTGACTTCGGATTATATGGATTCCAATCCTTCGTGACTGACGGTGATGAGCCTCTTTCATGTGGACTTAGTTGACCTCGCTCTTAGATGACTGCTTGTCTGGAGACAAACCTTTAAGACCTCAGATGCTGTTTTATCTGATGGCCAGGCACCATCTAAATTCTGTGTCACATTTTGCTATAGCACCCATATAAATTGATTCTTTTATTTAAATCATTTTATTGGGGGCTCATACAATTCGTATCACAATCCATACATCCATCCATTGTGTCAAGAACATATGTACATTTGTTGCCATCATCATTCTCAAAACATTTGCCTTCTACTTGAGCCCTTAATATCTGCTACTCATTTTCCCCCTCCCCATTTCCCCTCACCCCGTGAGCCCTTCATCATTAATATATTATTATTTTGTCATAGATTACACTGTCTGACGTCTCCCCCTGCCCTCTTCTCTGCTGTCCCTCCCCCAGGGAGGAGGCTATATGTAGAAATCCTGTAATCAGTTCCTGCTTTCTACCCCACATTCTCTCCACCCTCCTAAAATTGATTCTTTATTGTATGGTGATCCACTAGTTTTCTTAGGATGGTAAAATCTGAAATTATGGGACATCTATTTATTTATTTATTTAAATCATTTTATTAGGGGCTCATACAACTCAACGCATATCAATTGTATAAAGCACATTTGTACATTCATTGCCCTCATCGTTCCCAAGACATTTGCTCTCCATTTAAGCTCCTGGGGTCAGCTCCTCGTTTTTTTCCCCTCCCTCCCTGCTCCCCTCTCCCAGGACATTTCTTTTTGAATTCACAGATTTTCCTCTTATTTTTAGTTCATTAAGAGTTAGTGTAATGAAAACTCATGTTCTCAGTTATATAGTGAAGAATGCACAATGCACTCATCTACTTCAAATTTTATACTATACTTTCAGCTGTTTTCAATAAGAATCAAGCACTTAGTTAAGATATTTTAATATATTTAAAATTTTTGTTTTGTAACAACTGTTCATGAGACTAAATATACGTGATTTAAGTCTAGCAGTGGACTTTACATAATTAACACATTTGAATAAAACATTTCATTTGTAATACTGAACAAAACTAATGGACATATTCAAAACAAATAAGAATATGCTTGAGTTTTGAATATAATCTCTTCACTTAAATGTAGCCTTGCTTTTATAATTATGAACAATAATGGATATTTATATGGTTGAATATATTATTGTTGTTAGGTGGTCAAATTGTTTTCAACTCATATCAACTCTACGTAAAACAAAGGGAAACACTGCCCGGTCCTGTGCCATCCTCATAATTGTTCTTATGTCTGAGCCTATCGATGCGGCCACACGTCATTCCATCGTGTCAAGGGTCTTACTCTTTCTTTCTTTCTTTTTAAAATTATTTTATTAGGGGCTAATACAACTCTTATCACAATCCATACATATATCCATTGTGTAAAGCACATTTGTACATTAATTGCTCTCATCAGTCTCTAAACATTTGCTCTCCACTTAAGCCCCTGGCATCAGGTCCCCATTTTCCCCCTCCCTCCCTGCTCCCCGTGCCTCATGAACCCTTGATAATTTATAAATTATTATTTTGTCACAATCTTGCCATGTCCGATGATTCCGTTCACCCACTTTTCTGTTGTCTGTCCCCCAGAGAGGAGGTCACATGTAGATCCTTGTAATCAGTTCTCCCTTTCCCACCCTCCCTCTACACTCCCAATATCACCACTCACACCACTGGTCCTGAAGGGATCATTTGCACTGGATTCCTTGTGTTTCTAGTTCCTATCTGTACCAGTGTACATCCTCTGGTCTAGCCAGACCTGCAAGATAGAATTGGGATCGTGATAGTGGGGGAGGAGGAAGAATATAGGAACTAGAGGAAAGTTGTATTTTTCATTGTTGCTATATTGCACCCTGACTGGCTCGTCTCCTCCCTGAGGCCCTTCTGTAAGGGAATATCCAGTGACCTACACATGGACTTTGGGTCTCCACTCCACACTCCCCCACTCATTCACTATGGTAAGATTTTTTGTTCTGATGATGCCTGATACCTGATCCCTTTCATACCTCATGATCACACAGGCTGGTGTGGTTCTCCCATGTGGGCTTTGTTGCTTCTGAGCTAGATGGCCGCTTGTTTACCTTCAAGCCTTTTAGACCCCAGATGATATACCTTTTGATAGCCAGGCACTATCAGCTTCCTTAACCACATTTGCTTATGCACCCATTTGTCATCAGTGATCGTATCATGGAGGTGTGCACCCAATATGATTTTTTATTCTTTTATGCCTGATAACTGATCCCTTCGGCATCTCATGATCACACAGGCTGGTGTGCTTCTTCCATGTGGGCTTTGTTGTTTCTGAGCTAGAGATGACCACTTGTTTACAGGGTCTTACTCTTTCTCAGTGTCCCTCTACTTTATTGAGCATGATGATGTCCTCCAGGGATTGACCCAAGTACATGTACAAAGTTCATGAGAAGTCTTGCTATCCTTGTCTTGATGGAGCATTCTGGCTGTATGTTGTCTGAGATAGGTTTTTCTGTTCTTTTGGCAGTCCATGGAACTTTCAATATTTGTCACCAGCACCATAACTCAAATGCATTGGTTTTTTCATCAGTCTTCCTTACTCAATTGCCAACTTTCACATGCATATGAAGTGATTAAAAATACCATGTCTTGAGTCAGGGACACCGTAGTCCTCAGATTAACCTTGTTTTCCAGCATTTTAAAGAGATTTGGTGCAGCAGATTTACCCAATGCAGTATGTCATTTGATCTCTTGACTACTGCTTCCAGGAGCATTGATTGTGGAGCCAAGAAGATGAAATCCTTACCAATTTCTCTTTTTTTTTCCAATCATGATGTCACCTACTGGTCCAGTAGTGAGGATTTTGGTTGAAGTTGTTGTCTAATTTTTGATCTTCAGCAAATACTTTAAGACATCCTCACGTTCAGCAAGCAAGGATGTGTCACCTGCACATCACTGATCCTTAATAAGCTTTCCTCCAATCTTGATGCCAAATTCTTCATATAATCCACCTTGGCTGACTATTTGCTCAGCATACAGACTGAATAAGTATGGTGAGAAGATACCCTGAAACACATTTTTCCTGATTGTGAATCTTGCGGCGTACAGTTTGTTACGGTCCACACCATCTAATACCTTGGCATAGTCAACAAAACACAATTTAAACATCTTTATTGTAGTCTCTGCTTTCTGCCAAGATCCATCTGATATCAGCAATGATATCCCTTGCTCCACTTCTTCTGAATCTGGCCTGAACCTCTGGCAGCTGCCTGTCAATGCACAACTGCAACCATTGTTGGATGATCTTCAGCAAAATTTTGTTTGCATGTGGTATCATTACTATTTTTCATTTGAGCATTTTATTGGGTCACCATTCTTTATAATTAGTACAAATATGGATCTCTTCCAGTCAATTGGCCAAGTAGTTCTCTTACAAATTTCCTAGTGTAGATGAGTGAGTGCTTCCAGCACTTTATCAGCTTGTTGAAACATTTCAATTGGTATTCCATCAATTCCTGGAGCCGTGCTTTTGACTGATGTGTTTCAGTGCACCTTGAACTTCTTCCTCCAGTACCATTGGCTTATGTTCATGTGCTACCTCTTGAAATGGCTGAATGTTGATTGGTTCTTTTTGGTACAGTGACTCTGTACTTCATTATAGATCTTGAAACATCCTTTTTGATGATGAATGTAACACCATTCCTCTTGATTATATAGTAGACCATATATATTTTTTCTGTTTCAAATTGCTAGTACCAGAGTATTTCAACTCACAAAAGCCTAGAATGTTGATTTTTTTATGTATTCCATTTTATTTTGAACAGCTTCTTATTTTCCTAGGTTTGTACTTGGTACATTGATCTTTGTAGGGTAACAACCCCCATTTTGAGTCATGCCCCATCAGCAAATGAAGGTCCCAAAGGCTTACTCCCACAAGCTTTACTCCATCCATATCATTACAATTGACTCTACTTTGAGAAGGCATCCCTTCCTCAGTAATATGTTGAATGCCTTCTGACCTGAAGGAGCCATGGGTGGTGTAATGGTTAAGTGTTGGGTCTCTAACCACAAGATCAACAGTTTGAAATCCCTGGGTGTTCAGAGGGAGGACAAAATTTCCTACTCTCTTAAGAGCTAAATTCTAGGAAATCCACAGGGGACAGTTGTACCCTATCCTGTTGGGTCACCATGAGTTGACATTGACTTGATGGCAGTAAATTTGGTTTGGTTTTAGTTCCGACCTGTGGATCGCTTCTGGCACGATCTCTGACAATGATCTGCTATTTTTCAATATATTTTCAGTATTGGACAATGTTTCAATTCTTCCCCCTAAGGTTTTCAATGGCTAATTTTACAGAAGTGGACAGATTATTCCTTCTTCATAATCTGGAAGCTCTTCTGAAACCTGTTCGCCTTGTGCGACTGTTGGCATTTAAATACCAGTGACATAGCCTCCTGCATCACAACAGCACACAAGCCACCACAGTAAGACAAACCGACAGAAGGGTAGTGGCAATCCATTGTCAGTTTTGAATCGAACAATTTCTCTTCTATTATTATGCCAGGCAACTAGGGGATATCATCAGTTTTAGAAAGAATCTGAGTCCCATCATATTATGACTGAAGATTGATAATAAACCAAGAAAGACACAAACTTCCTGCCGTTAGGACAATGCCAACTCATAGTGACCATATTGGACAGAGTAGATCTGTCCTTTGTGAGTTTCCAAGACAGAAACTACTGGAGTAGAAAGTCCCATCTCCCTCCCAGCTCTGAGAGTACCTGGTGGTTTCAAACCAATGAGCTTGCAGATCCGAGCCCAGTGTGTGACCTCTGTGGCATCAGGACTCATTGAAATTAGGGATTACAGGGGGGAGTGGGGAGGGAGGGGAAAAAAAAGAGGACCTGATGCAAAGGGCTTAGGTGGAGAGCAAATGCTTTGAAAATGATGAGGGCAAAGAATGTACAGATGTGCGTTACACAATTGATGTATGTATGGATTGTGATAAGAGTTGTATGAGCCCCTAATAAAAATGTTTTTAAAAAAAGAAATTAGGGATTAGGAAAGAAGCTGAAAGGACCTGGTTTATTATAGGGCGGGTGGGAGGAAAGCCTGGAGGAAAATAAGGTGATTTCTGATAGCTTATTTAGCAAATCAATGGGAAAATGACACGGAGGGTTTGAACTCTTTACTAGACTATTTCTGTAGTGATTTGGGGAGAAATTTGAAGAATTCTTGTGAACCATCTTTTTTTTATTGTGGAAATGATACTTAATAAACCACTTTAATGAATTCCAAATATTGAGAAATATACCTTAAAATTATAGCCTCTTAAATGAGTAAAACCTATTTTAGGTCTTATACTAACATCTAAAATCTTTACAGGAACCTAGATTAGTCTTCCAAACACACATGAAAGTGGTTATTTTTGAATCGCCTGATCACCAACTACTCATAATTCAAAGGAAAGCTGGAAAGGGGATAAGGAGACTAAGGATTTTCTTTACTTATTGTTTGAATTTAGATTCAGGGGAACAATCACTGTAAATTTTACTATTTATGCATTTCACACTGTTGTTGACTTTCGGGGCCATTGTGTTTGTCAGTCAAATTGCGTATGGATAGTTACCGAGTTTACTAAAGTTACAAAGGAGACTGCCAGCGTGCCACAAGCATAGCACATAACCTGGAAGAATCCTTCCTGAAAAGAGAAAAATAGAGGGGATTTGCAGATCAAACGTATAGGAGTGAAATTCTACACTACAGCAGGTCACAAGGTGACAGATCTTCTGTGAAGGTTAATTTCACAAAGCAGTGTGGCTACTTACGGTGCTCATTTCTTCAGTCACACTGCGGCTGTGAAGATGTTTGGTTGATGTCACTAACATAAGGAATATCTCTAAGGATACCCTTGATCACGTGGGTGGGCCTCATCCAATCAGCTGTTGGCCTCAAAAATAAAAAATCACGTTTTCGGAGAATAAAGTTCTGCACCATGACTATAACATAGGCATCATGTCAGAGTTGCCAGTCTGTAGCCAGACCGATTGTTTGTTTTTTTGCCAACTCTGACAACACCAAAGAAGTGCAAACCCAACCTGATGTCTTGGAGTCAATTCTTATTTTAGGCAACTGAATAGGACCCAATAGAGTTGGTCCATAGTGTTTCCTAGATTGTAATTTTTATGGAAGCAGACATCAGTCTCCCAGGGAGTGGCTGATGGGTTTGACCCATTGACCCTTTGTTAGCAACCAAGTGCTTGCAACCTCCACCCTCCAGCCCCCACCCCACTTCCCATACTCCTTATAAGGCGCAGGGCTCCTTATTCCCACAGTGTTGTTGCTAATGCCAATGAATCAGTTCCTACTCTTTGCATTAGCAGAATGAAACATGGCCCACTCCCCATAATCTTTGCATTGCTTGAGTATCAATCCACGTAGTTAAGGGAATTGTCCACAAACTCTCTGTTTTACTAACCGCGGTGTCTTTAAACAGACTGCTCCTTCCAGATAACATGTCCTAAGTCCTTGAGATGAAATTTTGCCATCCTTCTTCCTAAGGAGCCTCTGGCTGTACTTCCTCCAAGACAGATAATTTCACTCTCCTGCAGTCCATGGTCTATTTAATATCCCTTGCCAGCACGTCCATTCAAAGGCATCACTTCTTTTTGGGTCTTCTTTATCCATCTCTCAGCTCTCACGTGTACATGAGACTTTTGGAAACACCAACGAGCAGGCACATCTTGGTCCTCAAAATGACATCAATGTTTCCAACACTTTAAGGAGGTCTGTGCAGCACATTTGCCAAATGCAGTGCTTCCTTTGAGTTCTTAACTGTTGCTTCCATGAGCATGGCTTGTGAATCCGAGCAAAACTAAATCCTCGACAACTTCCATTTCTTCTCCATTTACCATGATGTTGTCTTTTGGTCTAGCTGTGAGGAATTTTGTCTTCTTTATGTTGAGTTTCAATCCATACTGAAGACTCTAGGCTTTGATCCTTAACAAACAAGTGCACCTAGCCCCCCTAGTTTTCACCTAGCAACATTATATTATATAATTATATAATATATAATACAGGATGTTAATGAGCCTCCCTCCAATCCTAATCCCATTCTTCTTTATACTGGCAACTTTCCCAGATCATTTGTTCAGCATACGGACTTAAAAAGTATGATAACATCCGTAAGCCGGATGCACACCTTTCCTGAATTTGGTCCATCTGAATGACTGGCTACATACAAGCTTCACATGAGTACAATGAAATATTTGGAAATTCCCATTCTCCTCAATGTTATCGATCAGAATCTCTTTTGAAATCCTCTTGGCCTTTTCTTTCTTGTCTTTTTAATGCCATTTTGCTTTCTTTTGTATAATGTTATTTAGGTAGCCTACAACTCCTCAGATCCTCTGTCATCAATGTTCAAGCTTTCAGACTTTTTTGAGATATTCTCTACATTCAGGTGGGATATACAGAAATTTCTAGTTTGGTTCTTGTGGATTTGTTTTTCATTTTCTTCCGCTTCAACCTGAGCTTACATACATGCAATTGATAGTCTGCACCATAGTTGACATCCCAGATTTGGCTGATGATATTGAACGTCTTCCTCTTTTCTTAAATAGTGAATTGATTCCTGTGTATTCCATCTGGCAATGTTCATGGGTACAGTAGCCACATAAAGCCCAATTCACTGCCATTGAGTCGGTGCCACCCCTTAGCAATCCTATAGGGCAGGGTAGAAGTGCGGCGGCGAGTTTCTGAGGCTGTAACTCTTTGTGGCAGTAGAAAGCCCCACCTTTCTCCTGTGGAGCAGATGGTGGTTTTGAACTGCTGACTCTGGATTTCGCAGCCCAACACATAACTACACCGCCTTTAGTTGCCACATACATTGTTGAAAAATCGTATTTGCAATGAAACAGTCGTGGGTCCTGCAAAATTCTATCATGCGATCTCTAGCTTCATTTCTGTCACCAAAGCCAAATTTCCTAATATGAATCCTTCTTTGCAGTTTTTCACATTCAAGTCCCAAGTAATTGTCAATGTATCCTGGCTGCACGTTATACCAATTTTAGACTGAAGACGATGATAGACTTCTTGCGAGGGTTCTTTAATGACTCCATTATTAACTTTGGTTTTCAACCTGTACATGTGAATAACACTTGTGTCCACTGGACATCATTAGTTGCATATAGATGCTATCTGGTCACAGGCAGCAGTGTATGTTAGGAGAGGTCCTGTATAAAAATGTTTGACCATAAATGTGATTCCATTCCTCTTGGATTTATCACGTTTGGCTTCATGAAATATATGAATATTGATCTTCGTGTGTTCCAGGTTCCGTTTTTGAGACATTCAATTTTCCTAGACTCATATTTTACGCACTCGAGATTCTAATCATTGAGGAGTGTTTGCAGCTATTTCGACTTATTTTGAGTCATGCCCCATCAGCAAATGAAGGTTCGGAACGCTTTCCTCCAGCTGGGTCTTTAAGTCAACTCTTCTTTGAGCTCTCCCAGTTATATATTTTGAGTTCCTTTCCCCTCCCACCCCCCACTGAAAGCCCATCTTCTGGCACTGTATCTAACAGTGCTCCACTGCCACTCCTCGGGTTTTCAGAGACCAGTCTTTCAGAAGTGGACGGCCTTTTCTTCTTCACAGCCTGTCCGTGGTCTGGAAGTGTCACTAAAACTTGTTCACCACCGGTCGTTCTGCTGGTATTTGAAACACTGGTGGCTGACTGGGTTTACATCACAGCAATATGTAAGCTGCCAAGACAGGACAGACTGACAGATGAGTGGTAGAATTTACACGCGCACACACACACACAGTTAAATTCACCCTTTGTCTGTGAGTTTGTCATGTAATATATATTATACAGGTTTCACATGAATGCAAGGAAATGTTTTGAAATTCCCATTCTCCCCAGTGTTACCGATCAGAGTCACTTCTGAAATCCACTTTGGTCTTTTCTTTCTCTCTTGTCTTTTTAATGAAATTTTGCTTTCCTTTGTATAATGCTGTTTAGGCAGCCTACAACTCCTCGGCTAGATCTCTATAGATACAGATATGGCTATAGATACCATAGTTTGGGCTCTGTTTCTCTTTATAACCCTGACTCGTATATCCCAACATACGGAGTCACCACCTCTGACCCTCCACAAATCAGATACTGACTGGATTTAAACAATGAGGAGATGATGTCCTTAGCTTTTTGTACTGTTTACACAGGACGGCTCCGTTGTTGTTTCAGACTGTCGCCTCCTTGCCTCATTGCTTGCGCCATGTATTTGCCCCCGCGTGCCTGCTTCTGTTTATACTCTGTGCCCTTATCCCATGACACACCAAGCGATTTAGGGACACGTTGCCTTATGTCCTTGCCCCCGTTATCTAACAAACATGTCGATCAGAGATTATTTCGCTCATCTTTCATTATGTTGCTCGACCTTTGGGGTGTTTCACCTCCACCCTCTGGCTGGCTCAAGGTTCCAGCATACCCTGGAACTTCATGCTGTGATTTCCTCAGCAGAACGAGCACTCATCCTCTCTCCGTTCCCTGTCCTATCTATTCCGTTTCCCACCGACCAGCACAATAGACCCATTAGATAGGTACTTTTACTTTTTAGTCTGTGTTTCCAAGGCAATTTTCCTAAAGAAGAAAGAAGATTAAAATTCTAGCTCACTTGGCCTTTTCCTTGAGTTTAACATGGGATAGCTCCTTAAACTTACAACAACAAAAAGAGAAAATCCTGTGGTTAGTATTCTCCCCTATTTCTAATGGGGCCTTGGATTCTCAGGCCCTTCCCCTTATCTTTATCCCTTTCTTTATATTCTCCATCCTTACACTTTCTATTTTTTCCTTCATATAACCTCTATCCTTCCCGTAAGAACTGCTGTGCTTGAAACAGCCACTGTTAAGTAGCACGCTAGCCGATAGTGGTTAAAGGCCGTAGAGGAGGGCTAAACTTCTCATCCAATCTTGCTCTCCAGATGTCTTGTTGGGTGAGAATGGAGCAGGGTCATCCAACTTGTTCCCTGTTCCATACATCTGCCCAGGTGAACCATAGGCAGCACTTCCAGTTCTCTATCTGAGATGTATTTCCATATGCAGATGCAGAAATGAAGCTCCCAAAAGTTCTGTAATTTGCCACTGTCTCAAGGCTATTCAGTGGCTTCACTGCACGACCATAGGCAACTGGCTGCAGAATCCAGTTTTTTTCCCCCTTCTTCACACTGTCTGCTTCTCGCCGCATCATTTTGACACTGACTCGTGTAATTTCTCTAAGAACACCTGGACAATAGAATTTTCTTTCCTGTTTTGAAAGGAGGAAAGAATGGAGGACACGCTATTCTTAAAGAGAACTTGAAGAGAAACTTCCGGCTTATGGAAGGGGAGGGATGTTGAATTGGAAGAATGCAGTGTCCTCAACAAATTGTTTTCTATGCAGTTTTATCCTGGTCGGAGTTTCTTTGCCTTTGGTTCTGTAGGGTGCGGTTCTATGTGTGTGTGGAGGTGTTTGGTGTTCTGTTGATGGCAAGCTCCAGAAAATTAAAAGGAAATTGGTTGTTAAGGCATTTGCTCTGAGTTATATAAATTTGTGGTAAGAATATATCAGATCCATTTGAAGGCAGCACCGAAATTGACATGGAAACTGGGTGAAGTTCAGTAGCTCGGACAAACATTTGGTCTCATGGGAAAGGGTAGGCTGAAATCAGGCCAGAGGCATATTTTAAATTATAACGTTTATTATATTTTGAGGAGCAACTTGGTGTTACCTTGAATTATCAGATGAGAATACAGCCTAGGACATGCTAATATCATCAAAATAATATTGTATTGGTTAAATAAAAGAAAACTATTTATGTCATACTTTATTTTGTTTGAAACTTCAGACGGAAAGAAAACTTACTTTCCCTGCAATACTATGCAGATTTGCCATCACTTTGAAGCAATTAAATTAATCCTTACTTGCAGCAACTTCATCATCACAGACCCTTTCATTCCCAGCTTGTGCACCTTTGGAATCATGGGAATGTCTTCAGGTCTTTCTTGTGCTAGCCAGGAAACCCCCAAACCATACACATCTATTGTGAATTACTTACAGATTGACTGAAAGACACATTTAGGAATGGATCTCATTTGTAACAGAGGGATTGCCTGTGTTATTTCTTTTTCTCGGGAAAAGCAGATTTGCTACATTATCTTGAATTTATGCATCAACCATAGACAAACATTTGTGATACATAGTTGTCAGTGAATGTTGGTATGCTTTCGGGTCCTTAGGTTACCTCTTCCCAATGTTTTATAGCAGTCAATGCCAACAAACCCATGGTCGTGCACAGTAGAAATGGCTTATTTCCAAGGAGGAACTGGGGACCTTTTGGCCTTGTCACATTCTACAGTGATAAATTTTCCCAATCGTTGGGATGCTATGTTGTTTTTACTCATTATTTTGAAGGGAGTATGTTTCTCATTCTCAAACCCGTGTTTCATATTGTTGTGTGCCGTCGAGTGTATTTTTGATTCATTGTGCCCCTGTGACAAAGCAGAACTTCCCAATAGGTTCTGCGAGCCCCTGGATGGACCCTCACCCATCATCTCTCATTTAGAAGCTGAGCCCTTACCTGTTGTATCTCCAGGACTTTGTAGTTGTAATGAGTCTGTGACCCCATGTACTGCAATAAGCTCTTTAACAATGTACAGAACTGTTTTTATGTTTTATATTATGATTTCTGGTTTGGGAGTGTCTTTGTATGTCAACATCTGAGTATGTATAAATAGATGTGTTTGTGTACTTGTGTGTGTGTGTACCCATGTATGTGTGTGGGTGTCTGTCTATCAAAATCAGCAGAGTGTAGCACACTCGGGCAGCTGTCTCACAGACCTAGGAACATGGTAGTAGGAAGGAAAGGAGCATTGCTCAGAAAAGCCCAGGTCTTCATTAAAGTCTTCATATAAGTGAAGAAATGAAAATCTACTGAAAAACATTTTTGTTTCAACACTGTCATCGAGAAAAGAATTGGACAGCTTTTCCCATATCCAAACAACCACACCACTAGGGCATAGTCCAAGAAGGTAATGTATGGAAGGCCCACTGTGTGCCTGGCAATGGGTCTATAAAGCCATGAAGACGTGTTTCCACCCATGAGCGCTCAAATGCTCCAGGAGTCATAGTCCTATGAATAATTATAATGCCTTCAGATGAGGGAAATAAAATGTGAGGGACTATCGGAGCACAGACAAAACATTTTCAACCTAGCCTAAAGATGTTAACACCGGCGCTGTGCTATAATGGAGAAGTGGTAATCGCCTCTGGGTGTGTTGGGATTTTATATATAAGCAATGACCAATCTGAGAAGGAATTTAAGGAAACATAATACATGATATAAATATTGTGTCAAAGAATGAAATACCTACGAGGAGATCTAAGGAAGTGAAGTACTTGCACATTCAAAGCTATAAAATGTTGCTGAAAGAAATTACAGAAAATCTAAATAAATGGAAGGTGTTATGGATCTCCCCAAAATACGCATTGTGAACCCTAAACTCTATGTCTGTGATGATAATCCCATTTGGGAATGGATTATCTTTTTAACATTAAGGGGCAGGATTCATGTAGTAATTTACCTTGAGCCAATGTCTTTTAAGACGCCAAATTAAAGGAGTACATAATTTTAAGATTTGAGATGAAATAAAGCATCAGTGGAGAGGTGGAATAAGATAGATGCTGAGACACACGAGGACCTCCATGGAAACAGGAACCAGAAGCTCAAAGACAAGGAACTTAATCCAGCGTCAACCCCGAGGAAAAGTCTTCTTCTAAAGCAACGCTCTGAATTCAGGCTGCTAAGCTTACAAACAGTGAGAAGACGCATTCTGCTTCTGAAAGCCCTTGCTAGTGGCACTTCTGTGATAGAAACACTGTATAATGAAAACAGAGGACGTCTGTGCAGGAAAGTTGCTGTAATGCAGTGACGTCTGCATAGAGCACTTCTAGTCATAGCCACCTTGATTTTC
The DNA here is from genome assembly GCF_050624435.1 of Tenrec ecaudatus. Taxonomy (NCBI): domain Eukaryota; kingdom Metazoa; phylum Chordata; class Mammalia; order Afrosoricida; family Tenrecidae; genus Tenrec; species Tenrec ecaudatus. Next base: position 71,240,478 of record NC_134532.1, read on the forward strand.
CTGGCGGGTCTTGCTTGGTAAGAAGGTGGGGAGATACTGGTTGGTTTATAATTCCGCTGTGAATGATGTTAACAAAGTTAAGTTTGATTGCTGAGAAGCAGGGTGGGGGCGGGATGGGTTTCACTAGTCAGAAGCCAGGCAGGGGATTTCACTACTAGTGTGAGGGAAGTGCTAATTGTAGAGCATATCCTTGGGGCCCCAAGATCTTGGCGGCCTGAGCCTCTTTGATCCAAGAGACAGCTGTGACCAAGGAGGAGTGGCAGAGGAGCGACGACGCCAGAGCGCGAGACAGAGCAGTAGATTTCTCAGCCTGCAGAGCAAATATAACGCGCAGCTGTGGAGGCAGCGGGTGCCTTATGGAGTGGGGTGCCTGTGGGCACTTTTGGGGGGAGTTCCGTTTGCTAACTCACAGAGCTAGAGCTGAGTGCCTTCAGACTGAGACTTATAGCAGAGTGGTGTGGCCTTTGCACATTTACTGGCAGCCATAAAAGGCCTTTGTAACATTGCCAATGCAGGGTAGAGGCCAGCCGAAAGGCTGAGAGCCAGAGAGACTCCTGCTCTGGGGAACAACAGAAGCAACCACGTTGTCAGAATAGGGTAAAAAGGGATGGAGAGTGGAGAATGTCCGACTTCTGCCTTGTGGCAATCAGCCTGGGGAGCAGGAGATCAGATGTAGCCTTTATGCTGATTCTCAGTGAGAAAAACTTCATTGTTAGGATGTTATTACTAACCCAAGCCAGCTATGGACTCAGCGCAGAACTCATCAAGATGCCAACAACCTTTGCAAAGTGGAAAGGTGACTGGAATGGCAAGCTGCCCTAAATAGCCAACGCAACCTGGAAAAAGGAGCAGAGATGGAGGATTCATACTTCATTATCTCACGACACATTACAAATGTCAATAATCAAAACAATCTGAGACTGGTACAATGGTGGACATAGAAACCCATGGAGTGGAAAACATAAACTAGAAATAAATCCCTGTGATTTATTATTTATTTTTATAATTAATCAATTAAGTTCTTTTTATAATCTAATTGAATTTATTTATCCATTGCTTATTTTCTGTGGTGAATATATATGTAACAAAACATTTTCTATTTTAGTGATTTTCACACATGCATTGTGGATTGTGTTCATCATATTGTTTACCCATCACACTTGACCATTCCCCCCAAATTTCATTAGCCTTAACAATTGATTTCTGATAACGGTGTAAAGTCCCTCCCCTGGGGAAAGAAGAGGCTGGTAAGCAAATAGTGCTGGAACACCTGGATTTCCACCTCTCTAAGAATGAACCTAGTCTCACACCTCACGCCACATACACAAACAAACGCAATGTTTTCCAGGGATCTAGCTGGAAGGACAGAACCCATAAAACTAGAAGAGAAACCATTGGAGCAGTGCTTCCAGACTTCTAATGTTTAACCATGAATTCTGAGCTATGACCCCCAAAACACAAGGAACAGCATCTTGTGGTTATTTAATCCTAATGAGAGCCTAGATTTTTAATAGCGTGACTTAAAAGAATGCTCTGTATCAAGCTTCTTAAAAGAGCTGTAGCATGCTGAAGAGTTCACGCTGCTTTTTTTCTGTTTTCCAATTTATTGGGCTTTGAGAACGCGATCGCACCACTAGTCTTTGATATAAGTGACATGTATGATAGTGTCCCTTTCAGTCTTTAAAATGAGGGTCTACGTTAAGTCCAAATAAAGTCACCTTCATGATACAGGGGAAGATCTTCCTCTCTGATTAAGATGGAGAAATTCTCTAAATGACTTATCCAAGACCACACAGCAAGTGTGTAGCCAAGCCGTGTTTAGAGATTACAGATCCTTAATTCCTGGTGGGCTGTATTACCCAGCCACGATCCAGTGGAAGAGCAAAGTGACACTTGGTCCTGCTGGTGAGGGAAACCTCAAGAAAGCTGGAGGCTCACGGGCCGTTTCTCTGTACTTATTTATACCTTCAGGGATTGGAAATAGGAATGGCTACTCTACAGTAGTCATCTCTGCCTTCACTTTTGCAGAAAAAGTATCCTCCTCTGTGCTCCTCCATCACTAAACAACTCTGTTAGAACCAGGTCAAGAAGCCCCACGGTGTGTAGCAGTTCCCAACCCTCAGGAAACAGTTCATTTCCAGCTTGCAATTAGAGCTGAACTTTTAGGCATCTGAAATAGCAACCCAGCGAAAGCGAAGGACTTAGAGGAGCAACCTCCACTGCTGCCCTGCCTCGTCCTTCCCATGCAATCTCAGCTTCTTCTGTGACAGGTGGGAGCGCCATGATGTGGACTAAGCAACAATGGCTCAAACATACCAGTGATTTGGCGATGGTGCAAGACAAGACGAGTAAGGGCCACGTAATGGATCCTTCAGCTGCGCTGGTTCATGATGGATTAGAGTCCATTGGAGGGCCGCTATCAACACAGGACTAGGAGGTGTCTGATTTCAGTGTTTACATTTTCAAAAAATATATTTCATTTGATCACCACGAGGCACTCGTACAGGCTATAGCTCTGCCTAGGCTGGGCCTAACCAAGGAAGCTTTCTTGTGTCAATGCTAAAATGTTAATTTGGAGACATTCAGTACTACTTCTTGGTTGGAAAAACAAAAATATGTGTGCATGATTAATAATCAATTCCTCTAACTGTAGGGTCTATATTTTAACTATAAACAGTGTGCTTAACGTGATTGATTCAGGATATGTAACATAGGTCAAAATTAAGGTAGATATTATGGCAATCCAAGAGACGTACTTGTCAGTGGAAATTTTGAAAATGTCTGCAGGAAGCACTTCCACACCAGGAAATATTGAGGAATAAATTAGGATATATTTAAACTCACTCATCTTCTCAGTACTGAAGCCTGAAATTACAGTGAAGTGTTGCTTAATGACATAAAATGTTCTGTATCATAAAAAACAAACCATCACTGTCACTGTGTCAGTACTGACTCAAAGCAACCCTATAGGACAGGGCGAAACTGCCTCTGCGTTTCTGAGATTGTAACTATTTACAGGCTTAGAAAGCCCATCTTTCTCCAGCAGAGCTCCTGGTGCTTTTGAATTGCCAGATGGATGGAACTTGTAGATGGATGGCGGTCCAGTGTGTAACCCACTACACCATAGGTGCAGTAGAAAATGATGGAGCCTACTGATTTTGTGATGCTCATTCAATAAGGGAATAGGTGAGAAGGGATCAGGATGAACCAGGTACTGTATGGTACTACCTCCTTATGATCTCTTTTAATCCTCATCAGAAATGTTCATATTCTTATACACATTTGTGATAGTCGGGTTTTGCATCAACTTTGCTTGGCCAGGATTCTCAGTGGTTGGCAGGTGAGGTCTAGTTATCCCTCATGATGTGACCTAACATAATGGAATCAACTCCATAATGGATCTATGATGAGCAACCACATAGCTGTAAGAAGCTTAGGGTGGAGTGCAAACCCCTTGCTCAGGTTACAGCCCTGATGCAATTGGAAGGAAGTTTCCTTGGCTTGTGTGACCTGCTTTCTATGTAAGTAGTCACTGTGGAAATCTTTTTTGCCTTTTGCTCTGTCTGGGACTTGCATCTAGCTCATTGAGTTGACATCTAGTTCTTTGGACCTGAGCAGCTAATAGCTTGCCACACTGCTTGCTGATCTTAGGAGCCATCAGTGGCCTGCCTTCAGGATGTGGTGGTCTTAGATTCATCCACCTTTAGAGCCTGTGATGTTCCTGCTAGTTCTGGGTTCATCAGACCCCCAAATTGTGTGAGTCAGGAAAAGCCTTCAGCTCAATATTGGACCCACAGACTGGAAGCCAAATTTCTGGGTTTACCCGCTTCTACAATTGTGTGGCCCATTTCATGACATCAATCAACCAATCTCTCTCTCTCTCTCTCTCTCTCTCTCTCTCTCTCTCTCTCTCTCTCTCTCTCTCCACTAGTTTTGTTTCTCTGGAGAACTCAGCCCAGCACAATAATCTGATCTATTCAACAGTGTCAATTGAATTGTATCCCCTCAAAATGTGTTGGAATCAACACTTAAACCTGTGAGTGTAATTCCATTAGGGAACACGGTTTTCTTTGTTATGTTAAGGAGACCTGATCCCTGTAGCTGTGTCTTAAACCTAATCATTTCCAAGTGATTGTAAAGAGCAGTACAGACCCAGAGACCAAAAAGAAAACCAACCAAAAAACGAGGGAAATGCCAAGTAAGGATTGTCAAAGATCCTAAGCATGATGCCCAGGGCACAGAAGCTGCAGGAGCTGGAGGAGAGAGCCTTCCTTGGGAGTTGGTGCCCTGGATTTAGAGTTTTAGATTCCTGAACTATAAGAAAATAAATAAATTTTTGTTCTTCAATGCTGCCCTTTTGTGGTATTTCTTTTACCACAGAGCCAAGAAACGAAGACAGAGAGGTGGCTGAAGCTCTGGAAGGCTAAGAAACTTACCCCAAATCATAGTCAGTCGGTCAGTCATGGAGAGGAGTTCAAAGTTGGCCCCAGCTAACTTCAAAGCCCGAATTCATTCTATGAATTTGTTGCTTCCCTCAAGTGCCCCGTTCATCAACTAAAGGAGGCGGTGGCAACTGCAAGTTAAAATCCAGATTAGGTTATGAAAGCCTACTTTCTCCTCAAGTTTAGAAGCCAGACTTCTCTGCTTCTTTTTCTGTCAAGGCTTTGTCTCTGTCAGATTGTTAGGCTGCAGAAGGGACCACCCCTGATATGTTGACACAAAATAAGCCTCTGATTTGCAACACTTCTTTATATGGCTTGTCAGTTCAGAGATCCTACCAAAGAAGTATTTCACAACCGCCCTGGCCACCTGATCACATTCCAAGCAGAGTTAGGGCTTTGGTGGGTTGGAATACTTAGAAACCCTTATAATGACAAGGTACTGGCTTTCTATTTTAATGCACCAGGGCACACAGCTTTTCGTCCCCCTTCTCTCTGCTTTAACCAAGTCGCATTATCTTCTTTCCTACCCAAAGCCACTACCATTGAGCTGATTCTGACGCCCCAGTGACCTTCTGTAGGATTCCTGAGACAGTAAACCTTTACAGACAGTGAATCTTTACACGGAGCGGCTGGTGGGTCTGAACTGCCGACCTTGAGGTTAGCAATCCAACACTTAAGAGGCATCGCCACTGGTCATTTTGCTTTGGGTTACAAAGTAAAATAAAATGTACCGTGAGGCAGTTTATTGTTTGACCTCACTCGATGGACGCACACAGCCGGGATAGCACACTTGGGCGTTTTGGGAGGCCTGACATAGGGCCAATTATGAAGATGCTTTTTACAATTTTGATGTATAGATGACCAAGACAGGTCTGTGAATTTTGTTTCTCGAGTCTGAGTGGAAAGCCAAATTTTTTCTTTTTCCTATGTCCCACAGAGGATGCCTGCTTCTCCTGTAAGCTATCCTATGTGTGCCTGAAAAAGATTAAGATGATCTGCAGGGGTGGGAGACTTTTCATCAGAATTTATTACTGTTCAAAGCCTTTATAAAGGCTCTCATTTAACACTGGCCTTTGTATTTCAATCCATGAAAATTGGTCATACCATGACCAATCTGATACATTGTCAGTATTCTTCATGGAATATTCCAAACAAGACCACAGCGAACGAATGCTTTGGTGGGAAGAAAGAAGGAAGATACTGGAGCAGTCCAAAGACTAAAGTTTGCTTTAATGCTTTGTGGCATTTTCCATCCAGGTCGTATTGCCCTTAGGCAAAGACTCATAGAAACTCTGTTCGGACAATTAAAGAATAACTTGGGTTGGTCCCCTATCACTTGGTCTCTTACAATGAGCCAAAATTTCAGTTAGACCCCCAGAAAAGAGTGGGTCTGAAAATGTACAGTCTGTTGTCTCAAATCCCACACCTGCTATTACAACAGACGGTCTAATTTGTTATATTTGTATTTTCCTTCCGTTTAGCAAAAAACAAATAATCAACCATTCTTAGCATGCTTTAGAACTGTGTTTCAAGAAAAGAGAATTACATACACTCTCACCCGCTTTACAAATTCCTTGATTTCAAATGTCTCAATGTGCATTATACACACACACTTGACAATTGCAGTCAATAGTATTCAAATCAACTCTAAACACAAAAAGAAAGAAAAGAGGAAAGGAAGAAACTGCTTTTGAAAGGAAGCGAGGAATCTACAGACGAGCTGGTCCTCCATTAGTCTTAGACAGCACATCTCTATATTGGTGTTAAACGAACCAAAGACTGAAGCACACAGGCTGCCGTGGCACGCTGTGTGAACGACAATGGTCAGCAGCCAGTTGGGATAGCCTGTAAATATATTGAGGCCGCAACTCTAATGCCTTAAACGTGAACAATAAAACCTCCTGGGGGGGGGGGATCTGCATTTTAAAAGCATGCACTGTAAATCATGCACTAAAGGGGGTAATGTGAACAGGAACTGGAATGTGGGGGGCAGGGAGCATAGAGGCATTATTTGCTGGAGGTTTTGCAAGTATCTGCCTTAACTGAAAGGGTCCGAAGAATGTGCCTTTTTACTCTGCTACTGGTGCCTTGACCCCACGTATTAAGACCCTTTGGGGACTACTGATTTTGATCTAGCCGCCCAGCACCCTCAAAGAAATCTGTTTGCATCACCTCAGTTGCACGGGGAGTTAGTAATTTATGTGAGTTCTGATAAATGACCTTGGTAGCCTTTAGTGATTAGTTTTGTGAAATCCTTCCCTGACCTTCACCACCTTCAATCGATTTGCTAACTCTTAGCTATTTTGTTTAATTTTTTTTAAATCAGTTCAAGTTACCCATGCAATCTCCTTTCTCTCTACAACACGATTTCCAAACCAAAGCCAAACCACTGCCACTGTGTATTCCAACTCACAATGAACCCTGTAGGGCAGAGCAGAATTGCTCAGGAGGGTTTGCAGGTCCATAATCATCACAGACGCAGAGCGCAACATCTTTCTCTGTAGAGCAGCTCGTGGGTCCCAACCACCAACCACTGGTTAACAGCTGAGTGTTTAAACACTGTACTGGCCCAGGTTCTTGTGACAACATTCATACTGTTGCATTAGGGAGTTTCCTACTCCTGGTGTCAATACAAAACTTGCCAACTTTTCTTGGGAAAGTGATTTCTGGCAAACTTACCCAAAACAGTGACAATTAGCATTGTCTTTTTGCGGTTTTTTTTTTTGGTTTGTTTCTCCCCCAAAAAACTTTGCTCGTAAAATAGAGAGATGCATTTCCTTATTTTTTCGTTTGGTACAGTTAAAATATTCGCTGAAGACAAAGCAGGTGCATAAGCAAATGTGATAGAGAAAGCTGATGGTGCCCGGCTATCAAAAGATATAGTATCTAGGGTCTTAAAGGCTTAAAGATAAATAATTGGTCATCTAGCTGAGAAGCAACAAAGCCGACATGGAAGAAGCACACCAACCTGTGTGATAATGAGTTATTGATGGCCCAGGTATCAGGCATCAAATACAGCAAAAAAATCATAATGTGAATGAGGCGGGGGGAGTACAGAGTAGAGGCCTAAAGCCAATCTGTAAGCAATTGACATCCTTTTACAGAAGGGTCATGGGGAGAATACGGGCCAGTCAGGATGCAGTATAGCACTGATGAAACATACAGCTCTCCTCTGGTTCTTTAATGTATCCCCCGCCCCACCTGCCCACTATCATGACCCTAATTCTACCTTACACATCTGGCTAGACCAGAGCATGTACTTGGGTACAGATAAGAGCTGAAAACACAGGGAATATAGTACAGATAAACTCCTCGGGACCAATATTGAGAGCAGCCATTCCAGGAGGGGAAGGTGGGGGGGGGAAGGGGGAACTGATCACAGTGGTCTACCTATGACCCCCTTCTAGGGGATGGACAACAGACAAGGGGGTAAAGGGAGACATCTGAAAGTGCAAGACATGAAAAAAAAGAAAAATAATAATTTATGAATTATCAAGAGTTCATGGGGGTGGGAGGGTGATAACGGAGCTGATACAAAGGGCTCAAGTAGAAAGAAAATGCTTTGAAAACTATGATGACCTGAATCAGGTTTAAAATTCTGCTAGCTCACTGGCGATGTATCACTGCAATCATTTTTATCTTCAGTAAAATTTGGATTATAGGTGATATTATTTGACCATTTTTGTATTCCATTGTAACAGCAAACCTGACTCAGGAATGACCAGGCAGCACTCTTGGAGAACTTGAAAAGAGGCACATTTATTAGCCGACAAACCAGAGGAACTGGCATTTAGGAAAATATGCGTCTTCCATCTTCCATGTTTCAGGTGGGTATAGCTTTTATACTTGATAATTTATAAATTATCAAAGGTTCATGAGGGAGGGAGGGGTAAAACTGAGGAGCTGATACCAAAGGTTCAAGTAGAAAGAAAATGTTTTGAGAATGATAATGGCAACAAATGTACAAATGTGCTTGACACAATGGATATGTGCATGGATTGTGATAAGAGTTGTATGAGCCCCCAATAGAATGATTTGAAAAAAAATTTAAATATATGTTTATTGGCATTTTTTTTCTTTCTCTGCATCTCCTGCCTTGTCTTTATCTCCTTTTTCCATTGGGTGGCTTTTTGATTTATCAGTGGTCTTATTAAATTGATATTCTTAAACTTAGCATAAATGATCATACATTATTTTTCAACTTGCTGTGAATTTGTGTGTGTGCGCGCGCATCCATTTCTCATTGCCTAATGTTTCATAGTGTACTGGTAATTGGCTTGTGTGTTGCTATGGTCATGGAAGCTCACTTGCTTTTGGTTTCATCATCAGGAGGGATCAGCCTTGGGCGAGTACATCATGTGGGGAAGAGTAGAAGGCCAGGAGACACTGGGGGAGAATGATTGACACAATAACTACAATGATGGACTGACATATTGGTGGCATGTTGTAAAGATGACACAGCCCCAGGCAATGTTCTGTTCTACATAAGGTCTCCATGAATCAGACATGACTTGATGGTCTCTCTTGCATAGGCTCTTTCATATGTATATATGAAATATGATCATCAGTTTACTTTAAATGAGCTGAATAATCACATTTTATTATATTTCTTGTCTCAAAGATAGTGTCTCTGCCTCTCAGCACAGCTGAGTTGGATGTGTCTAATCTTGTTATCCCATGCAATTCTGACTCTTACTAACCATATAGGGCACAGTAGAATTGTCTCATAAGGTTTCCCAGGCTCAAATCTTTCCGGGAGAGGACTGCCAATCAGGTGTTTTTTCCTGCTAGCAAGCTCATAGAACTGACCTGTTAGCTGACATTAGCAGCTGAGCACTTTAACCATTGCTCCATCAGAGCTCATTTGTCTAATCCTACTGGTGACTCTAAATCAGCAATTATCAAACCATACAATAGAAATAAAAAAAGATAAATGTTTGTATTTTTCCAGCATGAATATATTTTGTAATATACCTTGCAATGACCAAAAAATGCTTAAATATGCCTCAACAGAGAAAGCACTAGAAAGCATAGGGCTCATTAGCTGGGGTTCTGGTATACTTATCACTGGTGCACAAAAACAAACAAAAGAATCTCAATTTTAAGAAGCAAATTTCTTCATATTCAATGTTTGAGATTTTAAAAAATTCTTTAATATTAGAAGCTATATATTGAACATTCAGTGATCTTGATCCAGCATCATGGCTCAGCTTCCAAGTCAAGTACATTTATTCCTGTTCATTGGGGCTTCAGGTGTCAGGAGCAGTTTGACAGCATCTTGAATGTTACTTACCTTCCCTAACTCAGTGGCAAGCAACTTGGATATCCTCTGGTTCTGCTGGTCAGTAGTCAATAGTTCTGCTAACGTCTCACTCAGAGATCGACAGATCAAGAAAGATGCTTTCCCTGCAGGATTCCTCATTCTCAAAGAAGTGGTCTATATCTGACATCTATTTCCTATTGGTCCAGTTGTGAGGCTTTTTGTTTATGGTGAAGTGCAATCCACACTGAAGGCTGTGATCTTTGATTTTCATCATTAAGTGCTTCAAATCTTGTTCACTTTTGGCAAGCAAGACTGTGTCATCTGCCAGTTGCAGATTATTGCTAAGCCTTCCTACAATCCTCATGCCATATTCTTCGTCTAGTTCGGCTTCTCAGATTCTTGGTTCAATGTACGGATTGACTAAGCATAGTGAAAGGATATACCTTCTTGATTTTTTTTCTGTTCAAATGACTGACCACCCTTTGGTCTATAGATTCCCATGAACACAATTAAGTGTCCTGGAATTTTATTCTTTGCAATGTTATATATAATTTATGGTTTACATAGTCAAAAGACTGTGCATAGTTAATAAAACACAGATAAGCATCTTTTTGTACTCCCTGCTTTCAGTCAGTTTCCACCTGATATCAGCAATAATATCCATCTTGCCATTTTTATATTTTAAATCCAACTTGAATTTCTGGTAGTTCCTTGTCATTGTACCGCTACAACCATTTTTGAATTATCTTCGGCAAAGTTTTACTTATGTGTGATAACTTCCAGTTTCGGTTGAATCACCACTTATGGGGTGGAAAACCATTGAGGTTGTTGAGGATTTCATTTTACTTGGATTCACAATCCATGTATGTGGAAATAGCTGTCGAGAAATTGAAACACTAATTGGGTTGACAAATCTGCTCCCACAGATTTCTTTCAAGTGCTTAAAAACAAAGATGTTACTTTGAGCATTAAGGAGCACCTGACCCAAGTCTGGTAGTTTGAATCATTTCGTATGCTCAATGATAAATAAGAAAGACCAAAGACTTGATGCCTTTGAATTATAATGCCTGGGAAGAGTAGTGACTATTTCACGGTCAACCAGAAGTATGAACAAACCTTGTTGGAAGAAGTACATCAGGAATTCTCCTTAGAAGCGAAGATGGCAAGGTTTCATTTTACTTGGGCATATTATCAGGAGGTGTCAGACCTTGAAAAAGACTATCATGTTTGGTGAAGTAGAGGGTCAGGGTTCCGAAATGAAATTATTTGGAATGACTTTTTGAGCCATGTCTTGTAACTCCCACTAAATGACTGGGTGGGACAAGGCAAGCGGGGTAGGTGAATCATTAATAGAGGGAATTAGTTCCACTGGGCTTGTAAGTGAGCCATCATAGAAGCAAGCAGAAAGAGAACCCCAGGACTGTCAAAAAAGAGGAGCCACGAGCAGAGCATCTGTGAGAGCCCTGTCTTAATTGGCCGAGGTGGCAGAGGCCGAAGCACTGAGATGTGAAACAGAGCAGAGGCGTCTTGCTGAAACCTGGGAGCTGAGCAGTGGACTTCCTACCTCATGGAACAAGGCAGAGCTCAAGGGATCCTGTGGCAGAGAGGCCTATAGGCAGAGAGAGACCTGCCTGCTAGCATGGTTAAGAAACATTCTGGAAAAAGAATTGTTTCCTTGGCATTATGTAACCTGTTAACTTCCCTAGTAGACTCCATAATTGTGAGGTTTCTCAGTGAGTTCTACATGGTCATTACAATGAATTTTGGAACCCAGAAGAGAAGTAGATTTCCATGGTAGATAGTTGGTGTTATAGTAGGATAAAGAAGGTTGAAGGGTAGAGGCATGCCTGTGGTAACTGGCCTTGGGCTGGTGTGGAGTTGAATTCTCCGACCCCTCTTTGGAGCTGGAGGTAGTCAGACTGGACTCCCATGCCATTTCTTCAGCCGAAAGGAGGAAGACTGAATGACACAGTGGCTCCAACAACACACTCAAACACAGCAATAATTTTGAGTATACGCAGGATTGGGAAGTGGTTCATGTGATGACACATGTGTTAGTCTGGGTACTTTAGAGAAACAAATCCACAGAAACTCATATGTATAAGAGAGTTTTATATAAAGGTTAAGTGCACAACAGGAAAACATCCTAACCCAGTGCTGCCCAAGCCCACAAGTCCAACATTGACCCATATGTCCAACACCAATCCACAAAGACCTCCTCCATCTCATAAAACAGACGTAATGATGCAGACTGCAAGAGGAAAGCCGAGTCAGTGAGTGTGTAAGCATCTCAGCGCTGGCAGGGGTCTCCACATGGCTGCTCCAGCACCCAGGGCTGCATCGGGGTAGGTCCATGTGGGTTCTCCTCAGGAATGTTTTCCAGGAAGTAAGCCTTGCCAGCTAAATCAGGGAACTGGCTAAGGCAGCTTCACCCTGGTCCAACCATCAGAAAGCAAGAGAACTGAGAACTAGAAAGCCGAGAGTCACCGAGCCATTTATCGCTCTGACTGTCAATTCACTCCACATGTGTTTATCAGCCAGGTTGGCACAATAAACTAACTACCTCAGCACATAACAATGTAACAACTTAATGTAACATAACAAACATAACATAAACACAGCAATAGTTGCAGTAGTACATTAGCAGAGAGCTACCAGATATTCAAACTGGATTCAGAAGAGAACATAAAATGAGGGACATCATTTCTGATGTCAGATGGATTTTAGTTGCAATTACAGAAAACCAGAAAGAGTTTACTTTTGTTTTATTGATTATACAAAGTCCTCCCAATATGGTGATCATAGCAGACTCTGTGTAAGACTGAGAAACATGGGAATTCCAGAACACTTCATTGTGCTCATGTAAAACCTGTGCATAGAGCAAGAGATCATTGTTGAAACAGAACAAAAGAACTCTGAAAGGTTTAAGATGAGGAAAATTGTGGGTGAGGATTTTATCCTTTCTCCATTCACACTGAGAAAATCATCGGAGAAGGAGGATTGAGGAAGGCTTATTAACAACATGGATTATGAAGATGATACATCTTGCTTGCTGAAAAAGAGGAGGACTTGAAGCACTTAATTTTTTTATTAATTGGGGTTAATACATATATCAAATCATTCCAGAGTCCAATCATGTCCAGTCCATAGTGCAATCACATCCAGCAGGATTGCACATTTGCTAACACAGTCGGGTTCCAAACATTCTTTTTCTGTGTGGACTAGACATTAACACCCCTTCACCTTGCCACCCCCTGAGAGTCCCCCTCCCCCCAAACCCCGTATTCCACTTGCTGACTCTTTAAGTTTATCAGTCCTGGTTTTTATACACCCCAAATGAAAAATCATACACTGCACCTTCAAGAGGGTGACCCCAATGACATAACACTCCTGAGATACCCCCTCACATGTACAATCAAAAACCAAACCAAACAATTCAACCCCAAAATACATAGGATTTTGGAAACCAGATCAGGTCTAGCATGCATCCTAGGGGGAATCTGCAGACAAGTGTTAACTGGTCAAGCCAGCCTTCTGGACCTTCCATATTCAACTCACTAATGCCCTCCCTTTAGTGACCGCTTTCCTCCTGTCACTCCATTGTGGACAGAGAGAGTTCACCAGAGGCGTATTTCCTGTATAGTCCCACCAGTGAATCTTGGACTCCAACTGCCATCCACGGCCTTCTGCAAACCAGATTCCCAGACTATAGGCTCTGATACTCACCCTTCCCTTTCATTTTGGATTAAATGCTCGACAATCTTTTGGTGACTGTTGGTCGTGTGTGGACACAGCCTTCTGTGCGGATTCCAAAGAAAACAATACTCGAAACCACTGGTCCAATATGTATCATGATAAACCGAGAAAGATTGAAACTATCAAGGATTCTATCTTGCATCAATCCACAATCAATGCTCATGGAAACAGCAGTCAAAAAAATTAAATGATGCATTGCACTGGGCAAATTGCTGTGCAAGACCAAGCACTGAAGAGCAAGGATGTTACTTTGAGGACTCAGGGGCTCCTGACTCAAGCCATGGTGTTTTCAATGGCCTCTTGTGCATGTGAGAATTGGACATTGAATAAGAAAGACTGAAGAAGAATTGATGCATTTGAATTATGGTGCTGGCAAAGAATATTTAAAATACCACAGACTGTCAAAAGAAGACTATGTCTCTGGAGAAGTACAGGCAGAACGCTTCTTAAAGGTGAAAACCGCAAGAGTCCATCTTATGGATTTAAAGCCATGTTGTCAGGAGAGACTAGTCCCTGGTTAAGGACTTCGTGTTTGGTAAAGTGGAATGGCAGTTGACAAGAGGCAATGATATGTGTTAACACAGTGGGTCAAATAACAATTAGGAGAGTGGTATGGGACTGGGCAATGTTTTCTGTTATGCACAGAATCTGCCATGAGTTGGAACTGACTTGATGGCACCGAACAACAACAACAACAACAGATTAAAGATAGATTCGAACACTGGAGGATTATTTTGTCACTATTTTTTTTTTTGCCAGTCAGTGTGTTTATCTCTATTATCTTACACAAAAAACAAATAAATTTCTGGCTAAACTCTTCTATTACTGATTATTATTTCTCTCTTTTTTAATGATGAACTCAAGCATAGGTATTCTGCAGTATATATTGATAGGGTATTAGCTTTCCACAAAGAATTGTTACAGAGATACTATACTATATAACGTCCATATATATCCTAGCTTATTAATTATCATGACCATTTCTGATTTTCAGCCGCTCCGTAGGTAACATCGACTCTTGTTTAGGGAACAGCCTGAGCAGTGCAAATGGTGACTGCACAGATTTGCTAAGGTTGGAGGCTCAAGCCTCTGGGAAAAAAGGTGCCTTAGGAAAAAGATCTGCTGAACTGTGTCCGAAAAATAAATCACAGATCAAAATCTCTATGGATCACAATTTTGTTCTGATATACTGCGGGTCACTGCTCATGAATCAGAATTGATGTCAGCCAACCTGACGTTGAGTTTTCTGGTTTGTGACGCTCGAGTCTGGATTCTGACCCCTCTGTTTGGAAACATAACATTTGGAGCCAGTCTGCCTGAGTTTGAATGTTAGCAACTCCCTTTATCCCCGGCATGACCTTTGGAGGTACTAATGCCCTCCCTGCCTCAGTGTCCTCATTTATGAACTTGAGAAAACAATCGTTTCTACTGTCATACAGTTGCTGTGAGGCTGACCTGAGTAAGTAATGAAGTGCTTTTACACACGGTCAGACAGTGTAATATGTAAGTATGTTTGTATGACACATGGACATATGTACAATGTAGCAGTCTACTGACATATCTAGCACAAAAGGATAAAGCCTAACGGTCAGTTTTACAGAAGGAGCAGGCATTTCCTAAGCTTCATTCCCACAGAAGCCCCCAAAAGTTCACCTGGTTTGCATGATTGTTTTAGTAGTGGGACTTCAGACTTGAAAACTCAGTTTTAATTTTTTATTGAATTTATTCATGCACATGGTTTAAATCATCCTGTAGTTCTACATGACTTATTTAAAAAAAAGTGCCATATTCTGTCCACTTTGCCTCTTCATTTTCCATCCCGGCGGCCACCCCTTTCAACTCCTTTGTTAAATAACATGCTTAGATGGCGATTTCTGGAATTTTCAATTTGAAGCATTCCTACCATGGAAAATGAGGATTTAGCTCTTTTTCACCAACCCTCCTCCTCACCACAATACCCACATCTTCCCGTCCTTCAACTATAGTTATATTTTGGTTTTAGATCAATATTGTGTGTTTACATTATGATGGCCATGTAAATATTTTTATAGCTGAGCAATGGTATATACTATGACTGCGTTTCTTCTTCTTCTTTATTTTGGCAATCAAACCCTTTTATCCTGGAATTAATAACTGTCATGGGTTTTCATTTACTTGGCTTCCTATATACTGTGTTCCCCCACAATAATGTGCCCACAAAAAATGCACATTTTGTTCTGCAATGCAGTGAATATGGACATTTAATATGGCCCTTCTAGCCATAGCCTTTCTGACTCGCAGAACGACCTTTGCTTTCCTGATGGGTTGTAGTTAAAAGATGAGGGAAGATACTGATTGGATTTATGGAATCATCTGCGAATGACTAGTAACAGGTTAATTTTGGTCACCATCCTGCTGGGTATAAAATGAGCCAACTCATAAGTCAGAGGGAAATTTTACTACCAGTCAGAAAGAAGAGGCAGGAGTGAAATGTGTCTTTTGGACTCCAGGATGCCATTTCATTGAACATCCTTGATCCAGGAGACAGCTGTTAGTGGAGGTGAGGCAGAGGTGGGGCAGCAACCACAGGACCAGGAGCCCAGATCATGAGACAGAAACGACTTCCCAGCCCACAGAGCAAGGGTAGCTGAGTGCTTTGGGGCAGAAAACTGGCTTGTGAAGTGTGTGTGGTGTCTGTAGGCACGGAATGGGGGAGTTGGAGTTGAGTGCTTTCACATTGAGGTTTATGGTCAAGTGGCATACCCTTTGGGCATTTATTGGCAGCCCTAAAAGAGTTCCATGACGTTGTGCAAGCAGGGCAGAAGCCAAATCAAGTGGCTGAGGGTCAGAAAGGGAGGTCTGCCTGTGAGCATGGCAGAGAAAAAAACAATCCCGACTGAAGGGCTGTACCCTGTACATTTCTCGCCTGAATTGTAAACTGTTAACTTGTCTAATAAACTATATTATCATGGCATCACCTATGAGTTGTGTGTGGCCATTGCAATGAATTCTGAAGCCCAGCCACAGAGGTGGAGCGCTATGGAAGGGGTGGTTGGTGCCAGCATAGGGTGAAAGGGCATGGAGGGGCAAGGGATGTGGGACCCCTGCTTTGTGACAATCCGTCTTAGGAACTGGAGGAGGTCCGGTGTGACCCTCATGTTGTTTTCACATGTGCCTAGAAAAAGAATGTGCAAACCCCACCACCACCACCACCATAGTATATGAGTTATTTGAGAGTCAGAATCACATCAATAGGAGTGGGTTCGGGAATCAGAATGGCTTGGTCCTTTTCCTAGTAAACAACTCTCATCTAGGGATCTCTGTCACGCAGCTCAAGTGAGTCCTTTTCAATGTCTCTTAAATTGGATCCTGTTCCCCAGAGTCTTAAATCTTCCACCTTACCCACTGCCATTGCAAGACTTCATCTGTCACACATGCCCGTAGTCAGCAGTCAGTTACAACTCCCAGCAGCCCTGCGTAGGGTTTCGGAGGCTCGACCTGGGGTGCCTCTTTAAGGGCGCGGGAAGCCTCATTGTGCTTGTGCAGAGCTGCTGTTGAGCTCAAACTGCTGCCTCTGTGGTTCGCATCCAAACAGGTAACCTGCTATGTCCCCAAACCTCCTTCATCTGATTCCATCCTTGATTGTAGTGAAGCACTGCATCTAAGTTTACTTGAGAAGAAATCTTAAATATTATGTGTTTAAATTTTTTCCATGTGGCTCATGAGGAAAATGGGAAGTTTCCCAGGTTATGGAATAGTTTTCCCTTTAAAACATTGCTCCTTTGACTTCTTGTCTCCCACGTGTCTTTGAAAAAGATGGAGCCTTTGACTCCTGGTCCTTTGTATGTGACCTGTTCCACCCCCCCAAAATGGAAGCCTCCGTGCTCTAAAAGTCTTTTTTTAAAACTCGACTTTGTATACTTACTGACCATCAATGTACTGTGTGAGTTAGGGGTCCCATGCTTTTCAATTGGGAGACTCTTTCTTGACTGATTCTCCTTGATTTTCTCTATTGTTTCTTTCTGAATTGGATTGATCCTTTTTTCATTTTGTATTGTCCCTTGTTGTCTCTAGTAGTTTTTCTTTGAGGTCTACCTTATTATATAATACTGTGGCCATACCTTCTTTTAAAAAAATAATCTTTGCTGATATATTTTTCTCTCCTCTTTCAACATATTCACATAATTAAATTTAAAGTGAGTTTCTTATAAGTAGCTTTTAGTTTCATTAAAAATATTCATTCTATCAATAACTGTCCTTTATTTGGTCCATTAGACCATTTACATTTAAGCCAACTATTATTATTAACAGTTGTCTGACATTGTATTATTGTATTCTAGCTCACGTGTTCACCCTTGTTTCCTTTCTTTTGCCTTCCTGTGAATTACTGGGACTTTAAAAATTTGTTCAACTTGCTTTAGTTATGTTTTTTACGTGGATCTCTGTCTAGTTGTCATAGAGGTTGCTTTGGGTATTAAAGTATAGACATGCGACTTACCACAGTTTACTGGTAACAATATTTCATCACTTCAGGTGAAGGGTAGAAACTGCGTTTCCATTTTGACCCCTTTATTTCCCCCACACATAAATATCCCCCTCAGGTGTCGGATGAAATCGTATTGTTATTTGCACCATCAACTAGGATTTATAGAATTTGTGAAGAAAAAAGATAATCTGGTATAGGTGCTACATGTCTACCCTTCCCCCCATTCTGCCTCGTCCCTTTTCTTAGGCATCGAAGCTTCCTTATTTCATCATTTCCTTCCGAGAAGGGAGCTCTGTAGCCAATCACTAAGGGTGCTTGTTAAACCTGCTAAAAGGGGTGATATTGTCTGGTCCTGTAAGGAAGTACAGCCTCAGGAAATCTGGGGACAGTAGCTAGGAATCAGAATAAACTTACAGGCAACAAGTTTCTTGGTTTGGTTTTGGTGTTTTATATATCCAGTGACTTTAAACATGTTTCTGTTATATATGTTTTAATTCTAGAATTTACCTTTGGATCCTTTTAATAAATCCTTTTCCTTTGGTGAGATATTTCTTATTTTTCATCTGTTTCATGGGAATTTGTATTTCATTGTTAAAGTCCTTTTATCATGTCTCCTTTAAAAATCCTGTGAGATACTTTCAACATCTGATTCATCTTAATAGCGATATCAGGATGTTATCTTTAGTCAAGTTGCCATTACTTGTCTTTTGATAGAGCAGATAGTTTTCTGTTGTATCTTGAGCCTTTTTGTCTGTTATGTTGGGAAATTCTGGATCCTATTCAGATCTTTGATTGTAGCAGACACCCATTCCATTTAGGGCTAGCTTGCGGGTCTTTTCTTACTCTTGTGTCCCGTATTTGCAATGGCAGTTGCAGAGTTGAATATCTACTTGGCTCATAACTCCAGGGACTCCCCATGGTCCCTGCTAGTGCAGTCTGAGGGTTCAGCAGGGATTTCTTCTGACCTCCCAGAGCAGACCTCCAGGGGTCTCTCAGCGGGTGAGGGTACGGTGAGGGTATGGTCGGCTTCTTTTACTGGCACCTTGCGGCTCCTGTGATATATCTGGTCAGTAGGAGAGATTTGAGCCCACGAGGACAAAGAAACATTGTCTAGACCGGGTCAGTTGTAACTGGGATTTTGCTGCTGATTTCTCTCTTCTAGCTCAGTGTCTCTTAGTGGTCGAGAGTCTTGAAGATGAAGAATCCTGCTCCTGGCTGTTTATTATTGGCAAGGCTCCCAATGAGTCCCCAGTGTAGGTGGCTTTGGGCTCTCCTGATGTCAGAGGAATGCTTATTTGACCCAGGAGAATTATGAATCTCCTAGGCTGTCTCCTGTTGCGAACATTAGCATTTGGAGACACTGGGGCTGGATACCTTCTCTTGTGGGAGGGGAAGTAAGATGTCCTTTCCCGGTGCTTTCCCTCCAGTTGCTTGTTATCAAACATGCTTGCCTTCGTCATGCAGAGTTCTCTTATGGTTGTGTCTGAAGCCATTGTCAGAGTCAATAACTGTTCCTTGCAGGAAGGACAGGGAAACATGGGTCCCCACTGTCACACTCGTATATGGGCTACAAGTCAACACTTTTCATCTCAGAACAAATTTTTATATGATTATTATGAACATTTGGTTCTTTCTAGAATCCATTTATATTTTAAAGATGCAAATATATTATCTTATGACACACTCAGAAATCAGTTTCGTTTTTGTTTCTTGGAGTTTTTTGCCTACAGAACAGGAAGTTTCACTTACGTGGGTTTAGAATTAGTCAATGGACTTTTAGGGTTAAATAACTGACCTTGCATCTACTTGAAAAGGACACAGCACTTGTTTCGTTCTCTTCCTGGAGGGTTTGTTTTTTTGGCTATAGTTCCATGTAGTAGCTCTCTCTTTAATAGCAACAATGTTCATGTTATTCTTTTTTCTCTTACTGTCTTACAATGCATGCTTTTAAATGTACAGTCTCAATTTTTATGACATGGTTTCCGATTTGAACATTATTCCATACTCCCGTCCCCCATTCCTAGCTTATCATATCACCCAGCTACTCCAAACGAGTGTTCCAAAGTAAGCAAGCGAGATGGAAGGAAAAAAGACTAATTGATGAGCACCGATTTCTTATCTTAACTTTAATACTGTTTTTTTTTCTCACCAAAGCATCAGAACGTATTGAGACATTGCAACCCTATCGTTTCATACCATTTTGTCATTAGCTTTGGAAACTTTTGACTAGGAAAATAGAAAATCATGTAGAATAATACATCATGGTTTGAGACATTAGATAAAAGGAATATGAACATATAGAAAATTCAAAAAGGGTATAAAGGGATAAGAAGAATAAGTAGTATATTTTGGAAAGTTGACAATATTTGGAACATGGTGCTGTCCCCTATCAAGCTAATGAAAACCAAAATTACCAGATCAGCTGCTCTTTTTGCATTTATTTACTTCTATCTTATAAGCGCCTCCTCTGAACTCCAAACCAATTATTTTAAATATGGACTGTCCACCTTTTGTTGTGAGTGTCAAAAGAATATTTATAACTAACTGTGCTTTTGAGATCAGAGCTGTTTAGTTTTGTTGGCAAGTGTTGTTCCCTAGTGCAGATTTATCTCCAGAAAATGTTCAAACTAAAGGAACATGAACGAGGATTGAAATGCGACTTTGCCAATATTGAAAATGTTGAGGGCATAGTATACATTACACGTGTATACTGTGTGGAGCCAACTTGTTTTCAAATCAGCCAGTGCTTTCTTCATGAGGAAGACTGGGCGTTGACTTGAAATCCCATTAAGTAGGATGGAGTAAAGAGAACTCTTTGTAAGCCAAGTGCATGGATCCAAATCAACAAATGCCACCATCTTCAAATAACACTTGTTAAGTACACAAGCGTTTGAGGTCTGTGCTCTGCGTATTAATAGAAAAAAGACATGTGTTCTAAAGAACACGCGAGGTGCTTGAGCGCTTTTGTCATTTCAGTGATGCGCATGTGAGGTGTAAATGAAATTTTATTGATAAAACACTTCTGCAGCCATTTACTTCAGATGAGCTTTTATACCCATCTGATCCTCCTCTTTCCCAAATCTGAGCACAGGAGAGCTGGAGTCCCAGGCGTGGGTAAAATCCCGCCGTCTGAACCGATGTTGTGGTCCCCGGCACACTGAACAGGCTGTTTACAATGAGCAGCCATTTGGAAAGCGAGCAGCATTTCTCACTGTATCTCACAGAAGGGCCCAGTGGCCCCATGCCATGGCTGGGTTGCTCGCACAGTACCCCCTTTATAAAGCCAGAGATGGAATTTCAATGAGGAGCACTGAGGTATGTTTTCCTAAAAGTGGCATCTGGCTCCAGGATTGGTTACGTGAATGGCCCGGCCGCTGGTTAGACCTGTGGTTTCTGCTAATTAGCCTGAGGTTGGACGGGCTGCCTCCTTGGGCTTTCAGAATACATCCAACCTTTCGTCATCATCACAACTCCAAGATGGCCTAAACAGTGTGTGGTCAGATGCAGGGGCCTTTGAACTGGGTGGGGATACCTGTCTTATTGTGGACAGAGTGGATATTTATTCCCCGGTCTGCACTTATCCACTAATGATGGGTCAAGTCATTTGGATTTTAAATACAGTAATAATTAATCCCGAGGAAGTTTAGCCTAAGTATGGGTTTCCTTTTCCTTAGAACTGACTGTTTCGCCCCAAAGCAAGCAAATGTTTTCTTAAAAAATTAAAAGCACTTCTATATGCATCTGTCTCTGTCATCCTTCTTCTTTCTGTATTTATCTCTGTGGATACGGAGCTGTTCTGGACATTGAAGGGATGTATATGTTTGTGTATGGATGCATGTATATTTATAAACAGGGTTTTACTATAAGAGGAAAGAAGGATTCCTGGTAGGACTGTGGCCGGAAGGGTGCACTTCCTGCCGTGAAGGCCCCTGGACCACACAGAGAACAGCTCTATCCAGTCCTTCTGCCTATTTCTCGCCTCTGTTCAGAAGCAGACCAATACATATGGTTTCTCTCAAGGGATATGCTTGTGACCAAATGATAGCTCTGCCCATTTTGAGTTGGTTTGTTTGACTCTGGTAGCTTCTTTCTATTAAGAGCTAACTGAATGGCCAAATAAATATCTAAAAGCAAGAGCACCGAATCAGAAATCTGATGACATAGCTCTATTTTCAGATCCATCCCAGAACAAAGGCAATACTTATGGAACAGTTCTTTCCATTTATCTGCCCTTATTTTCCTACTATGAACAAACTAGTGAAAAGTAAATCAGATCTATGTGAATCTTGCCTCACGGAGTCTAGTCTAGCTCTTCCATGAGACCTTCTCAGGCGACAATCTCAGAGAACGCTTCCGAAAGTGCACAGTTTGCAAATGTTGATCCAGAAGGGATGCTAAATGCTTAACTTTGAAAAGCTAATCATGGTTAGAAGACTTTATCAGAGTGGATCACAATTAGATCCCTTTGTGCATTAGATCACATAGAAACTTGACCAATGATGCCATGACATGATTGGCCCAGTCACGTAGTTCCCAAACCCAGTGGAGATTCATATATTTTCACACCGTCCCTTCCTTGGCTTGTTTTCTTCATTTCCCTATGTTCATGCACAACAGTGCACACCACCTCATGAAGGAAAACAACAAACACAACACTTGTGCTCCTTGCTTTTTGGAAGATGCGTCCGCTCAGTTTTCCTTCCATTTTGCTCCCTCTTAAGTCACTGGGACCTTGTGAATTTACTACCACCACAGCCAATCTCAGTTTCAGCCCTGCACCCCGCTTAAAGCCAAATAGCACCTTTTCACAATTTGTCTAAGGAAAAAAATAAATGAACCAGAATATCAAGAGAGATGATGAAACAAAAGCACATCAATCTCAAGGAATTAGTGAGTCATGTGGATTTTATGGAAGATTTCATAGGTCAGGTAGAGGGAGATGTTGATATTGTTCTACCCTACGGTAGACAAACTAATGAAGCTCAATTAGACAATTCTGTTTACCAATAGGATCTTTTTAACTTCTGATTCAGCCAGTTGTTCCTTTCCGCTCCAATTTCTGTCTGTGCTTCCCTACCATGATTCATTCTCCCTTACACGAAGTAGCTTACCGAACCTCTTTCCTATGAACTCGGTTTAGGAGTGTGCTGAGTCTGCAGGGAGAACGGTGTTAAGTGTGCATCTTTCCCTCCTAACTCCATCAGGGTTCCGTAATACCACATGGTGAACTTGGAAGTGATCATGGTGGGAAATCACCAAACAAAAGAAAAACAAAACAACCAAAAACAGCTCACTGATATCTAGTTAATCCCAACCTGTAGAAACCCCATAGGACATGGTCGATCTGCCCCAGTGAATTTCTGAGCCTGTAACTCTATGGGAGTAGAAAGTAGCATCTTTCTCCTGAGGAGCGGCTGCTGGTTTTAAAGTGCTCACCTTGCCTTTAGCAGCCCAGTGCCTAACCACCACCCCATCAATCCTACACATCAGTAAGTGTATCTTTTTTAAAACATACCAGTAGTTTTACTATTTTTTTACAGGGAGTTGTGAACCACAACCAGGTAATGTGCAAAGCATTCAATGATGGGCAGAATCGACCTGAACAATAAGAGGGAACCGTCATGATTACTTCCTAAGTTTACCCGTCTGAAGAGCAGAGCCCAGATGTGTTCAACAACACAAGTGCTCCCCAGAAAGGAATGTTCTCGTTCGCTTCTAAGAAGAACTATGCTCCTCTAGATCGTCTGGAAGTATTTTGAAGAGAACATCAAGGAAGAAATTGTATAGCATGCCTCCTTCTGAAATTGAGAAGACATTTCTAGAGTCTGATCACAGGCAGCTAACTGCTAGGTCCAGGAGCCCTAGTGGGTTGTGGTTACAAGTCGGGCCAGCAACTGCCAGGGCAGCACTTTAAAACCACCAGCCTGCTGTGCAGGAGAAAGATGAGGCTTTATATTCCCCCAAAGAGCTACTGTCTCCGAAACCCAGTGGTGCACCTCTTCCCCGTCCTAGAGGCCTAGTCACTATGAGTCAGAATCCACTAGATGGGAGGAAGTTTGACTTTGTTTTTTTTGTTAACTGCAAGGTCTCTGGTTCAAATTCACCAGAAGAAGCTTCACAGGAGAAAGTTGAGGCTAAATTCCCCTGTAGATACCCTTTAGAGCATGGTCCTGTAAACCTGTGGATGTGAATGTCTCGTCTCCAGAATCCCGAGAGACTAGATTACTGTTGTTTTAAGGCAGCAATTGTGAGGCTGGTGCAAGACGTGGCACTTGCTCCTTGCGTCCTACAGAGAGATTCACCAGGAGTAACAAAGGACCCGGGACCAGACAACAGCAGCAGCACCACTTGGCAGCATATTGGAATAGGAGTCCAATAAAATTAATATAGTTGCCAGTCTTAGTTGTAAGTAAAGGATTAAATAGGGGGGAAAAAGAAACCCTCTATAAGGTTGCTACGAGTCAGAAACTATTTTAAAGCAGTGACGGTTTTTAATTAATGAAAGGTATTTAATAATAACATATTATCAAGATTTTTGAGTGTTTTTATTTTTCTGTAGAGAACACATTGGTCCTTTGCACCAATTTTTTAAAAATGACATGCTATTTTCTATTTTTACAACGTCCTGTCTATTAAAAGGATTGCCGTATTCTATATGAAAAGGTTAAAGATACTAGCAGATTCCCTTAAAGTACCAACTTTAGAAGTAGTAAATGATTGTGCAAAGCAATGCTTCTGGGAATTCAGCTGATGCAGGAAAATGAAGGGCGAGGGCAAAGCGAGACGATTTGTGTCGGGGGGAAAAGCCCGACGTCTGCAGTGCTGATATGGCGACAGCCCACCGACGCTCTTTATGGATCCCCCCCCCCCACCCCCGTGCGTTTAGAAGAAGAGTTGGACAAAATAAATCTTTTGCCTAATTAGCTGAGTGAATGTGCGTATAGAAGTCATTTTAACAAAAGTGTTGGTGTTCTTGAATCAAGCACCTCAGGAAATGAGTTTCATTTGAAGGAGGAGAACCGGGTGAGGAAAAGTCTCGCTTTAGAATCACATCAGTTAAGGAATTGAGGGATGTAGCAAACAAATGTCTGATCGATACGTCTGCCTGATTCGTTTCTATTAAGTATAAATCTCATTTTCATGAACTATTTGTTTATCTATTTTTTAATATAGGGCTTTTTGGTCCAATGATTATTTTAAATATAGTTCTCTGCATGAGATCGTATTTGTGCATCGTTTCTTTATTTCTTTTATGGATTTTATCTGATGCAAGACTTCCCCATCAAAAGAACAGATAAAACCTAATCCCACTCCAGGGGAGGAAACAGATTTTGGATGGAATAAGATGTGGCAAAGAAATCAAAACAGGAGTTCTTGGGCGGAGGGGAGAGGGAGGGAATACAGAGGAGCTGCTATTAAGGCGTTCAAGAAAGAAAATGCTCTGAAACTGACTGGTAGCAATTGTAAAAATACTGCTTGATGTGATTGAACCATGGAGCGCTCTGATATCTGTAAGAGCGCCCAATAGAATGATTTAAAAAAAACCCTGACCTATGTTTCCTTGTTTTTTTTTAAAGCGACTTTATATTCATAGCTAATTTTATCACATAAATGGGAGAATTTTAGTGAGAGATTTGTGGGAAAGGGCTAATCTAATGAATTTTTAAATTAGCTCGTCAAGTATACCAGACTTATATTTCCTTTTCCTCCATGTTCTTCTGCTATGACTTCATAATAATAATTATTTAAACTTTGCATATGAATGCTCGACATTTTGCTTTTCTGTCTCACATAGCCTTATAGCTGATACTTTTAACTGCTTAACTAAAACCCAACTCGCGGCCATCCAGACAATTCGAACTCGCGGCGAGCCTACGGGCGTAGCCAGCCTCATCTCTCCCGCACAGTGGCTGGTGGATTTGAACCCCTGATAGTGCCCCCAGGGCTCCTTTCAAAACTATTAGAACTCTGCCGCCTATGTAAATAGCTTAACCATGAGAGGTGCATTACCTTTCCATTGCTCTTCATTTTCAGTGTTTCCCTAGTTAGAGACTTCACATTACTTTCCTTTAACATGGCAAGAAAATGTGGTTTATCACGCGGTACCCTGCATTTGGTTGATTCCCAACAACTATTTCTTGATGAAAGTAATCTTCGTTGGTAGACACAGCTGAAGGGACTTGTGAGCATATCTAATCACCCCCCAAATAACAGCGAATTAATTGGTGAAAGGGAGTGGAACAAAGGGCTTTGCGGGAGCAGCAGCATCTCTCCCTTCCTTTATCTTGGTTAGTAAGTGATCTGCTTCTTTCTATCAGGTTGAAATGTCAAGGCCTGGATTTAAAGATCTTGAATAATTAATTTACTCCTTCTATCATATTCTTCTGGGATTTTCCACCTTTGTCTTATTTTTTGTCAGGCTTATCTTTGCTCCATTTTCTTCCTTACTGAAATTTGTCCCTGTCTGCCTAACCAATAATCACTAACCACCTATGCCCGTTTCATGGTATTTATCCCACAAGTAATCATTTATACTTTTTTATATCTTGTTAGAATTTTTCTAGTACTATATATGTTATCTTGAATGAAATATATTGCACTGTATATGATTTGATATTGATTTTCTATATATGTTTCGATTTCAAACCCTTTGCTATAATGCTTTCATCATTTCGAATTGCTTGTCAGTTACTTATATGACCTTTTGGGGAAGAAAATCCACTTGGTACAACTTTCAAGTAACTCTAAATAATCGTGACAGTAATGATCATCTTCCTCTTGTTTCTGATATTCATAGAAATATAAATTAGTTTCTATTCATCTTGGGAGAAATATGTATTGTAGAAAGTATTTCTCCTTCTAGTCTAGAGATTAAAGAATTTATTTAAGAACAATTAAAATATTAGTTGTTGGTTCCTTGCATTTTAAAATCATTAAAATCAAGTTTTGCTGCACTTCAGTTCTGGGGTCCCACCTAAATTCTTTGGCTTGCTCAAATAAACAGTGGAGGTGACCTCTGTCTATCTGCCACCCTGAGAGAACTTGCCCTGGTTCATTATAATCGAGGATCTCATCTCTATCTGGTAGTTCCCAACCTTCCATTGCATCAATAAAATGACAACCCGAATCTTAAATTGGGACACAAAAGCCATGCCAAATAGTGCATGATGAAGATACGGACCTTGATTTCCTTCTTAACCATCCACCTCTTGACCATTTTTAGGCAAACAGCTTATGTCTAAATCCTCATGGTCTTTTTACGTCCTCCTGCGTTTCCACAGTCGGTCAACAAAGAGCCATTGCGAGTGGTTTAGCTACTCTGGAGTGCTCCACAGCGAACAGCTTTAACTAGCAATGAAGTTACGTCTGACTGAGGGACCATTTTGAATGGAAAGCAAGGTAGGTCCCAGGGATAGAATCTATTTTCTTTCATTCCTCCTTTTTTTTTCCTTTCATACTTTCTTCTTTTGTAGGTATAGTAGCTTACCAGTAGCTCTGCATAGAAAACACATCGTCTCCGCCTGCATGTGAAAATGGGCATGGGTTGATTTAAATAGAGTGTGAAGCGGGAGAAAGAAGAGCAGTTGCCTGAATAGTACGGTGTAGACGTTGATCAGCATAGCTGTGATGACCAGTGGAAAACCAGGGTCTCTCGAATTCGGCACAATAAAACAATGACAAACGAACCAACAGATTTTGAACGCTTTGAGGGAGGGAGAGAGAGAGAGGAAGGGAAGAAAGAAGGAAGAGATGGAATAGTGCTTGGTTTCCGCCTTTATGATTAGCGCCATAAAGACAAAAAGGAAAAGTTGCAATAAATGATCAGCGTCATTCTCGAAAAGAAATGCTGGAAAGCGGAGAAAATAGGAAGACTATAAATGTGAGTTATAAATAACTTTCATAGAGTATTTTATGGAAATAATCCCTATCGTTTCTGTTTTCTTCCCTCATTCCCCTGCCCCCACCCCACCCTGGTCGACTCTTAAAAATGTCTATACAGACAGATACATATCACCAGTGTCGTTTAGAAATTTCAGGCAGCCTGGAATATCCTCAGTTTGCGAGTTGTCCAATTGACAGATGGTGACCTTTAGGGATTGGAAGTACCAAGGGAGTCTTAGGATACAGTCTCCAGGGTCTTTCAATGTAGGAAGAGAACGTGAAGGAAAATTGGCCCTGGCGTCAGTACGACAGTATGCCACTGCCCCAGGGGGTGACCATCTTTAGATTCGTAGAGTCCTTGGGGAAAGCATCAGACTTAGAGCAAATGCTCAGGGCCCACAGAGCCCTGATACCTGGATATTGGAAGTGGCTCATGTGAAGATCAAGGTGGGGAAAAGTGGTGTCTGAAGGGGCGACTAGGAGGAGATTACTAATGAAGTCCCGCTTTGTTGTTGTTGCTGTTTCCCTTTGGAGTATTTTCTGATTCAGAGCGATCCTACAGGACAATGTTAAACTGCTCAGCAGGGTTTCCAAGGCTGAACTCCTGATGGAAGCAGAGCGTCACAGCTTTCTCCCACAGGTAGGCTGGCCCAGTTGCCCTGCTGACCGCTCTGTGAGCAGCTAAGCTCTGAGCCACCACGGCACTTTTCCAGCTCTTTCTGCAGAGATGCATACTGATCCTTGATGAGAACTGGTTGTTTAATAGAATCACCCTTCTATAATACAAAACAGCATCAATATCAATGTATTTTAATATTGTGTAATTACATCATTGTTTGCAATGAATATTCTCATTTGTCTAATTCTTCCTCTTTCCCCCTAGTAATCTTCTTAGAGTGCTATACTAATATAGTTTGAAACAAACAAAGCAACATTAATTTTGAGCAATAACTGCATAAATCTAGAAAACGTCATGTTTTCAATTTTATTTAACTTTCTCACTTTTGAGTGCCAGTTAAATTAAGATATTTGATTATTAATCATCTTTCCCTTTGAACAGTGGCTATTCTTGTTCTATAACTGGGTTGTAAACCAGCTTTTAGGATGCTGATAGCCCTATTTACAAACACATTGTCTTCCTTCAGCCCAACTCTGTTCTGCTCCCAGCAAACTTATTTTTCTTAATGGGACAGTGTATATCACATGCCCGAGGTAACTATTTTAGCAAAGTTTCACATAGTGTATCCACCATGACATTTTAGTTCTTATTTAAGTGTCAAAATTGTTTCCTAATGCCCTGGTTAGTTTTGTTTTTACTCCTAACTAGCCCCACCATCAATACTGGATTAACATGGACTTCCGATGTTCAGAACCCATCAGAACTTTTTATATAATTAATACACCGAGGAGTATGCTCCTGATTGCCAAGTAAACATTGCACCGGCACAAGCAGGTCTTAAGGACAAGGGCACCCTGCTTTACTCTTGTGCTCTTGGTAAGCGTGCGCCGCTGACAGCACCGCCACGGGATAAACACGAGACTCCCTGTGCGTTAAAAATGGACAGTCTCCGAAAGCTTATGTACTGTTGCTGGGAGTCATCATCGACTCAGTGACAGGGCATGGGTTTCTTACTAGGCTTCCACAGTCAATAGACTTGGAATGCTAGAGAATAATCTTGGATTTCCTTGAAGACTAGTTTTATGCACTCTCTGCTGAAAACGGCTATTTCGCATTTATTCTCTTCAGCATTTTAATCAGTTGTTGTAGTGGTAGGACTTGAATGGGCAGTACATTTTCTGATTGAATTTTTAGCTCAGTTGGTTAACATCTACTGGTATATTCCATGGCATCCTTTGTAGGGAATTCTGCAATCTTTACTGCTACCCTTTGCCGTGTTCATGATACAAAACTGAAACTCACCAAAACGTACCTTTACATCCTAACTCTCTTTCTGTTCAGGAGTATTTTCTACCTTTTACTTACATCCAGTTAACATCCTTGCCTAGGAGTGGTGCACTGATATAGAAGTTCAGAAATTGTAAAATATCAGTGGACCCAATTTACTTTTGTAAAACTCAGTGACGCAGGCTGATGAAAGGGCTAGGGACCACCAGCCTAAACCAGATGGGCCTTGGGGATTCCGAGACACTCCGCACATGTCAGTCTATGACCGTTAATAACTAGACAATTGATGCATTCTGTACCAACAGCTGGAGCTTCTGGGAGGTCTTTAACCATAGCCCCGAGCAAAGGGCATTGAGGTAATCGGGGATGGAGGTCACCACCGGATGGAAAACTGTGGTGGGATTCTCCCTGGTGAGGAGAGAGGAGAGGTTACAGTCTTGATGCCAAATCCTCTGTGGCTGGATTCCGTGCCCAAGTGATGCTTTCCATTGCGAATGTAGTCTCACATTGGTAGTATCTGTCTTGTGGAGAAAAACAAGTCCCAATGATACCAAATACCACTCTCTGGCCCGGAGACGCTGCCAAAATGTCTCCTGTACAATCCATTTTATGTAGTTGCCATGGGAATTTTTCTTATCTGGAGCAATTCTATCGGAAAACAAAATCCCTTCCTGAAATTAAATGAATTGTGAAAGTTGAAAGATTCAGGATCAGTCTTCTCTCTTGCATTTCTAGGTTGAAAGAGATTTCTGAATCTTATTAAGAACGAGGCATAATTTATAATAGAATATATTTTCTTCCTTCTTTATGCCTCATGCCTACACATTTTGCTTTGAGTTGTTAGCACTAAGTGTCTAATTGAAAACTCACACTAAGTTTGATTCTGAACTCCTCAGTTCTCCTATCTGGGTAATTACCTGCCACAAATATCCGGTGACTATGTGCATTTGAAATCATGACTGGAACTAACCAGTATGTTTTGGGTCGTAATCTTCAGAGCATATTGCCCCAAACAAGCAGTGAGGGCAGACTGGTGAAATAATGCATCCGAACACATTCAATTAACATGTATAAATACAGATAGCTAAACACTCAACCTAAATAAGCAATGTGATAGTGGATTTCCAGGAGCTTTGGCAGGCCTGTGGGATAAACATCGGACAGCTAACCGCATGGCCAGTGGCTCAAAGTCACGAGCACATCTGCAAGAGAAAGATGAGGTTGTCCACTCCCATGAGGATTTACCATCTCGGAAACTGAAAGGAGCAAAGCTACTCTGTAGAACTATAAGTCAGCATTGACTCAATGAGAGTGAGTTTGGTTTTGGACATAATTGAAATGCGTTACTCGGGGATTAGTTTTGACTGCAGAAACGTGAGTGACATATTAAACAATAATGCCTTCGGTTTGATGGGGGGTGGAGGTGGGCGATATTATCTCTGCCATTGACAGCCAAGAAAGCTGACTGCTAATAGGACACCGCACTGTCCTATTTTAGCCCAACAATTGTTCCTGTGCCTGACCCCACAGTTGCAGCCACGGCGTGAATCCATCTCATTAAAGGCCTTCCCATCCGTCACTGCCCCTCCACTTTATCAAGCGCGCTGTCCTCCAGGGACTGCTGTCTTCTGACAACATGGCCAACGTGTAGAAGATGAAGGAAGTCTTGGCCATTCTTCCTCCAAGGCGCACTCTGGCCTGACCTCTTCCAACACGCATCATTTTGTTCTTTTAGCCATCCCAGATTCCATCGTTTTCTCCTGCAGCACAACACAAGTGCACTGATTCTCCTTCTTCAATGTTCAGCTTCCACATGCATTATGTGGCAAAGCAGAATACCCTGGCTTGGGTAGGACAGTGACTAGAAAGCTGACTATTCCAACAGTACTATTCAAGCTATAACAGTTGCTTTTGAGTCTGTTCCAATGTAGAACAACGAATCTCTCACCATGCTTATCAATCTGTTTGCTGAGCAACTCATCAGAGGAATTGGATTAAATGAAGAAGAACTTAGTGTTAGGGTTGGAAGGAGGCTTATTAACAGCCTGTAATAGGCAGATGACACAACCTTGATGGCTGAAAACGAGGAGAACTTGAGGGACTTGCTGATGAAGATCCAGGATTGTAGCCTTCGATATGCATTACAATTCAATGTAAAGAAAAACACAAATCCTCCCAATCAGACCAATTAGTAACTTCATGAAAAAGAGAGAAAAGATTGAAGTTGTCAAGAATTTCATCTTGTTTGGATCCACAATCAATGCACATGGAGGCGGAGTCAAGAAATCAAATGATGCATTGCACAACAGAGCAAAACATTGCCCGCTCCTGCACCATCCTCACAATTGTTCTTATGTGTGAGCCCATTGTTGCAGCCACTGTGCCAGTCCATCGTGTCAAGGGCCTTCCTCTTTTTGGCTGTCTCTCTCCTCTTCACCAGGCATCATGTCCTCCTCTAGGCACTTGTTTCTCCTGACAACACGTCCAGAATCTCATCATCCTCACTTCCAAGGAGAATTCTGGGTTTCACATAGCATATTGAAGTAGAGGATAAAGTAGAGAGTCAATCAAGAAAAAGAGACAGAGACTGACACAATAGCTGCAACAATGGCCTCAAGCATCATAACAATTGGTAGGATGGCCCAGGACCAGGCAGAGTTCTCATTCTGTTGTATGTCCGGTTGCTATGGTTTAGAACTGACTTGATGGCACCTAACATCGACAACATGTGAACCCCAGCGAGCAGGACTTCAATTGGGGGAGCTGCTCCTTTCTTGTGGACAAAGATCACTTAGTAAATGTATGTAGGACCAGCAAGCTTCAGTCATGTCCTCTTCCTCCTCCTGGTTAAAATGAGCCCGGTGTTATGGGATCTTTGTTAATGTTTATTGACTAGTCTATAATAATGAACAAGTCCATCCTACCACTGAAGACACTATTGAAAAAGAAGTGTCCAGGAATTGACAACATTTAATACCAATTAAATTTTCCAACTAATGAAGAGTTGAAATGCTCGTCTTTGCCAAGAAATTGGAAATTGGTGAATGGACTCGAAATGATCCATATTTGCACCCATTCCAAAGAAAAGCAGAAATTATCAAAGTATATCACTAATAACACCTGCGAATAGAATTTTCAAAAATGGTTTCAGTAGTATATCAACAAGGAATTGCCAGAAATTCAAGCCAGATTCAGAAGCGGCATGGCATGAGGGATATCATTGCTGACAGATAGTTCTTTCCTGAAAGTAGAGAACCCAAGAAAGACATTGACTTGTGTTTTATAGATTATGCAAGGGCATTCTACTGTGTGGTCATAATAAACTTTGAATAAAATTGAGAATAATGAGAATTGCAGAACACGTCATTGTGCTTATGAGGAAGATATCTATAGACCAAGAGGCAATTGTTCAAACAGGACAAGGGCAATACATACCAGAAAATGTGTGTCTTAGGGTTAGGACTTTCACCATATTTCCATAACTGGAGAAAAGACTGAAGTTATCAAGGGTGAAATTTGCTTGGATCCATATTAATCTCAGAAGCAGCAGTCATGAAATCAAAAGAAACATGACATTGAGCAGGTCTGATTCACTAGGTCTATTTAAAGTGTTGAAAAGCATAGATATCACTTTTGAGGATGGACTTGTGCCTAAGCTAAGCCATGGTATTTCCAATCATCTCCTATGCATACAAAAGTTGGTCAATGAATCAGGAAGATTGACGAATAATTGCTGTATTTGAATTTTGCTATTGCTGAAGAATGTTGACAGTGTTGTAGACTGAAGAAGAACAAACAAATCTGTCTTGGGAGAAGTACAACTAGATGCTTCTTGCGGTCCTTTTCTCTGCCATCCATCTTCATAATGCCTTCTGATACAACTTAACGGATCAAGAGATTTCTGGTCAAGAAACAAAGGTAGAATCTCCCCATTCACCATCAGATTCAAATAAAAACCGGTAATAAGGTTAGTTTCCACTTCAAGAGACCACACTGGAGAAGAGCCTTGCTGGGTCCATAAGGAGATGCCTGTGGGATGGCATGCAACATTTACTTGGGTTCACTAGCATTCTATCAAACCGAGTGTACGACTTCATTGCCATCCAGTCAATTGAACTTTTTGGCTACACATCTGGTTTCTTCCTTGGTTTTTATGCTTCCACAGTGAGATAATAATGTGAGGCCTTTGATTTGAAAAACAAACAACTTCTTCAGAATCAAGGATGACGAGACTTTGTCTGATGTGCTTTCTCCATGTAATCAGGAGAGCCCAGCACTAGGAAGAAGACATCACATTTGGTAAAGTAGAGAGTCAGCCAAAAAGAGGACAGTCCCTGAAGGGGCTACAACAGTGGGCTCAAGCCGGAGGGTAGCGCAGGACTGGGCAGTGTTTTCTTCTGTTTTACAATGAGTTGGAACCCATTGATGGTATCTAACAACAACGTTTTCATGTTTATTTGTTTCAATGGATGGCACACACCAGATATGATTCTCAAGTTGCCAAAACACCCATGCTCAGGCACGTGCTCACAATTTTTACCTCATTAGAGTTAATAGTTTAAAGTGTAGCAAAATAAGGAGACACTTAGAAGCCTTTTTATTTGTAAAAAACACGTGGGGTCACCATATAGTTTAATTTGTACTTTGATTGAATGTACAGTTAAGTTTTAAATGAAGTACGTTTACCGGGCTTTGACGATGGTGTATTTTCAGTCTTTTCTCACTGAATCTATCATCAAATCCGAACTATTTTCTAATGTAATATTCTCCTTGTGGACACAGGCCACGCCTCAAACTAACCTCATTGATGGCTTTCTCAATTCTTCAGTCTCTCTTGCCAGAAATGGTGAGTGGTGAGATTGATTTTCACTGTCAGGTACCCTCATCACACATAAAAGGGGTTCTAGTGTTACCTTTTTATCAAATTTAAGCTGTTAATTTTGGTATGGAATGACCTTTTTCCCAATCATCCTCTTCCTAACTTGCCCCACAGGGTTTGTTTTACCACCTCTGCTTTTGTTTCTGCCTGCTATTACTTCACAGGCACCCTCATTTCCTGTAGAACTCTGCAGTGGTCTCCAGCCTACCTCCCTCTGATGGCTTATAGATCTAATTAAATTCAATAAACACGTATTAAGGGCCTATTTTCCAGGCTCTGTGCCAAGTTCTATCCCCTCAAATTATATACTGTTTTAATTTGGGGGAAAATTTTTTCTCTAGGTTTGTCATCGATCTGACCAGAGGAAAAATGTTCTCCCTTAGGATGGCGGTTCCGGTCACAGGCCCTTTCTGGGAGACCTGTGAGTGCTAACAAAGGCATGCACACAGAATTCTTCCCCGATTTACTCAAGCTGCCCGTCCCGAGCCATAGCATGTGTCCTGCATTATTATCCCGCCTGCTCATCCTCGTGGCTGCTCAGCACTGAGCTTCCCAGCCCAGGAAGGCTGAAAGCGAGGTGTCTGTTTATATTTAGCCATAAATCCTTGATGGTGAGCTTCTGTAGGGACACTGTGAGTCGGAACTGAGTTGATGACAGTGAGTTAGATTGTTGTTTGCTTGTTTATACAATAGAAGCTAGGTCTTTGTCTTCTATGTTAAGCCACATAGCTGCTATTTTAACTTATTTTACTAAATTTCCATACAGTTTGTCTTCCTTAAAACAGGAGGCTTATGGAGAACCTTGCCTGGGAGTGCTTGCTGCTAAACTCGCCTCTGCCCAGCTGCTGAAAGGGGGGCAAAGCCTGGCGCTTTTGTTCACTTCAGGAGGGAGACATTTAGACAGAATTAAAAATATAACCCAGAATATTTGGTCAGCTGTCTAAAGTTGGTGTAGGAGGGGAAAGCATGGGGGTACTCCACCTTTCCATTTGGGTCTCCTTGTTCTATACTATCCTAATTATGCAGGCCATTCAAAGTCAGGTTCGACGGAGATTTTTCAGGTGCACCAATTAGGCACAGAAATCAGAGCCCGGGGCACTGCACATGACATTCAATATTTTACATTCACCACCCGGCAGAGTACGACAGAAGCTTTACTCACAGGAGGTGTTGGGCTCCAGGTATAACTGTAATTGGGACTTGAACACTTGGAAAGTTTAGAGAATGGTTATGTACCTGCCCTCACCTGTACACCACCCCACGAGCTAAACTAAAGTCGAGCTTTTAGAAAACAATTATCAACAACATTTTTGGGGGTGAAAACATATGTTATAAAAAATGGAAAACAAATATATAATAATCTTATAAAAGTGGAATCATACATATAGGGAACTTCCAAGAGTCATGGAAAATTTCCATGATCTTTGATTCTATTTTATCACAAACTTTTTGAAGCTTTCTTGCCCTGCTTTGTGGTAATTTGCATTTTCCTTAACCTAAATGCTTGTACACGAGTGTATTTAAAATTAGGACTCAGTTCCAGGGATCGTAAAGGGTGCTACATGATTATGCCTGAGAAGTGTAGTGTCGATGAAGAATGTGGGCAGTGACCTGGGCTCCCAGAACAAGGAATCTGCTTTGGAAGACGTACAGTCGGAATGCTCCTCAGAAAGGAGGGGGTGAGACAGCACCAACAACACATTTAAAACAAAATCCCCAAAGCTTCATGATGAAGTAAAATTTTTAAATGTTGGGTTATATAGACTTTTCCACTGTTGGACTTTACAGAGCCTTTAATGTACTGATGTGCCTGGTGAGCCTTAAAAATCAGGTCCATATTATTTTACCATGACCATAATTTATTTATGTATGTTTGTATCTGTTCATTATGTGTCTACTTATATAAAATGACAGAAAAAGTGTTGAACATATTCTGGAACTAGATACCTGTAGAACTGACTATGACTCAAACACATGTCCAAGACATAAATTGCCTAATAGTAATCCAAACCAGTTACCGTCAAGTCAATTCCAATTCATAACAACTCCATTTGTGTCAGAGTAGAAACAAACTCCATGATCTCTTCAAAGTAGATAGCCAGCCCTTTCTCCTGGGTTCCTGGAGATGGGTGTGCACTGCCAGCATTTAGGGTGTTAGACCAAGGCTTAGCCATTTGCTACACCCAAGGACTCTGTAAC
Organism: Tenrec ecaudatus; assembly: GCF_050624435.1. Classification (NCBI taxonomy): domain Eukaryota; kingdom Metazoa; phylum Chordata; class Mammalia; order Afrosoricida; family Tenrecidae; genus Tenrec; species Tenrec ecaudatus. Next base: position 71,277,270 of record NC_134532.1, read on the forward strand.
TTTACAAATATACATAAATTCTTGATTTTAGCTTATATCTGTATGTCTTTGTATGTATATGTCATTTTGTGTATATATATATATACATACATATATATATCCAAAAAATGGGATTTTTTTCCCAAAGGTATGTATTGAGAAACTTTTTACACAACAAGCTTTTTGCCTTCATGGTACCCTCCATTACACTTAATACATTTTTCAAATCGGTGATTCCATTCTTAGAAATATTTTTCAAACATCTGTTTGGATGCTGACAGCACAGCCCTCGTTTTTTTTTCTTCACCTTTTCTATATCATCAAATCACTGTCCTTTTGTGTCTCTCTTCATTTGCAGAAACAAAAAGACGTCAGAAGGAGCGAGGTCAGGTGCGTAAGGTCGATAGGGCAAGAGAGGCATTCTGGTTATTGCCAAAAACTGCCCCCAGTGAGATGGCTGCATGAGCAGGTGCGTTGTAGTGGTGGCAAAACCAGTCCCCCATCTGCCACAAATGAGGTCTTTTTTTCCATACAGTGTTAGACAATCTTTTCAGGACCTCTAAATAGAAAGCTTAATTTACAGCGTGACCTGGTGGAATGAACTCCAAATGCAGTATGAGTTGATGTTTTCATCCATTCGGGAAGTTGACGGATGTCCAGAATGAGGTTTGTGATCAATCGACACTTCACCTTTTTTGAAATAAGAAAACCACTCGCACACCTGAGTTTTTCCCACAGCCCTGTCTTTTTAAGCTGCATTCAACATCACAGCAGTTTCTGTGGCATTATTTTCCCCAAGGAGGAAACAAAATTTCACAGGCACACACTGTTCTCTTAAACTGGCCATCATGCAAAACAAGGTTCATGCAACACTGCTTTTATGAAAAATTCACTGTGACCAGAGAGAACCTTCCCAGGTGACACCACTGGGTGCACTAGCTCAGAGCAAGTGGCTCGATGGATGTTCGCCTAGGAGGGCTCTACCCAGTTCAATTCTGTTGTTGTTGTTGTTTTTTGGGAGGGGGGTGTTACCCTGTAGGATGCACATACATATGTATGCATGTATTTTGAATGTGTTTGTACATGTGTGTACGAGCTTCTGTACTAGGAAAGGAAGGCTATGAACCAGTATTTTGACATATCCCCAGCTAGCATCCAATGGCACTGACATTCTGTGCGACATCATTTGACAAATGCTGTTCTATTGTATCCCTGGATGCTACAAATGATGATTTGGGGTGGCATGTTCCTTGTTCCTTCCCTCATTTGGATGCTGGCCTTCTGTGCTTAAATGTGTAGTAACAGTACGGCCTTGCTGTTCGTTTTAATAAAGACACAAGACAACCCGTAGCAATTTATTCCATTTCCCAAGTCGATGACTGGGCTTCCTAAATATACATTTACATATATTAATAGCCAGAAAAATAACCTGTTAATCTATACTCTGTAAAATATCCGTTTAGATTTACCTGTGAAACTTAAGCAGTGCCTCTCCTTTGTGGGAGAAAAATAGCAGCAATCTGGGTTTCTACCAGGGATTCACCTCCACTCACAGGGACCCATGTTTCCTTCAGCTTTGTGCCCCATCTGGTATTTTCTTTCCCCAGCCAGCAGCTTTGTTTGGCTTCTCATCGGCATATTTGTCTCCTGCTCCCACAGTTGTATATTTCCCATGGTTTTGCATTTGCTCTGTGTTTAAATGAAAAATGTATATAGTTTCCCTTTCAAGTTAAGTTGTGTTTATCAGCATTTTGCATAAAGCAATTCCAAGACAGATTTGCAGCAAGTGAGCTGCTTGGTGCTGCTGATATGGTATCTTTAAAAAGCAGAGGTTTCAGAAACAGCTTATCCATCAATAGCTTCGATGGCACTTTGTGGTTGCTTTGCACAAACATATCTTCTTTCTCTCCCAACCCTATCACCACAAAAGATAATTTACTTGCCATGTTGGCTGTTTTCTGTTGGATTTCAAGAATCTTTTTGCTCCTGTTCTGTTTATCATGGGTGGTTCTGAGAAACTTCTATAAAAGTACAACTCCACAGTGTCTGATGCACTTCATGTAGGACCATAAGAGGCAAATGTATGAAACCGTGGTTTGAACTCCACTCACCAATAGAATGTCAGGGTGGCTGATCTTTCAAACTTAAACTTTGGTCTCCTGATGAGAATATATTGTTCCTATGAACTTGCGATACACTAATCATAAATGTTTGAAAACTGAAATATCTGTGTGGGGGAAAAATGCTGAGGTGTGAGTTACATTCTCCATATGTTAGTCTTTAATCTAAATACTTTCTCATGTTCTTACCTGACTAATTTATTCATTCGTTAATATATAACTTTCTCCAAGTTTCCATTTTTTTTACATTCACCCTTCACTTATGAACCACTTACATTGTGCTGGATGCTGTCCTGTTCAGAAGAGACAGAGCAATGCATGATAAGGACTTATACAGAAGTTTATTATATTTCACCTAGAAATACCTCATTGACACATATCATTATGAATTATACACATGGGCTGATGAGTAAGCATGTGCAAAACATTGTGCTGGGCCATGGAGATTGGTATAAGATCACAGCTTTGCTTGCCAGCACCTGGGGTGAAGTTGGGTTAGCAGAACTGTGTTAGTCTGGTTGGCTAGAGAAACAAATTCGTAGGCACTCATATGTGTATAAGAAAGCACTTTCTATAGAGTGATTGTATATTAAGAAAACATGCCAGTCCAGTTCAGATCAAGTTCATAAGTCCAATATTAGCCTATATGTCCGATATCAGTCTATAAATTCCTCTTCAGACTCATGCCCACACGCAATGATGCAGGATGCAGGAAGATCACAGACCAGTGGGTGGAAAGTTTTGTGGATCCAGTGGCAGTAGAAGCATCTCAGTGCTGACACGGGTCTCCATGTGGCTCCTCCAGCTCCAGGGCTCTGGCTCCATCAGTGTGTCTCCATGTGGCTTGTCAACAGGAATGTCTTGCAGAGAGTCAAGCAGAGAGTGTGGGTCTGCCCTCCAGCGAGCTATTGATCTCCTTCATGCCTCCAAAGGAGGTCAGCAAGCTGCACCTGATTGACAGGCTAGACTTTACTCCTTCACAAGTTGACAGGAGATTGTGTAACTGCCACAAGCAAAGAAGGAACTCTGCAAGTAAGTGTCCCCGGAGTGGTAGGATATAGAGTGAGGGGACATTATTAGAGTTTGGGAGGAAAGATCATAGTTAAATAAGTGAAGAAGAACAATTTGAGTGTGTTCTAGTCAAGGAAGTGTTTTGAAAAGATCTCTTTTATTTTTTCCTGGAACAGTTGTCTTGTACTTCAGTGTTGCTCTTAATGTTTCCAAACTGTTTAACATTTTTCCAACATTTTAGTTACTTGGAAAACTTCTCATGAAGGTTACAGACCCTTTTCCCAGAAAAGTTCTCATGGGTACTGCTTGCTGCAGTTTAAGCAACTCTTGATTATTTATGTATTTTTAAAGCAAGTCTTGAAAATACCGATTATTGTTACTCTAATTGTTAACATGTTCTGGGCATGACTATTGACCAGATATGTTACAAAAGCAGCCCCCCCCCCGTTGACTTAATTACTGCATTCCTATGAAGATGGTACCATCTCTCTCCTGTTTCACAGTAGACTGAAGATTAGATAGGGTAAGTGTCTTATCCAAAGTCACTCAACTAGTAAGAGTCAGGCCTACCAATCAAACATCTTGGTAGATTACCCCTAACGTGTCTGTCTGTCTGTCTTTCTTTCTTTCATTCATTCTTTGACTCACCAACTTACCTCCCTTGTCCACCTCTCAGGTCAATCTATTATAGTCTCTTTATCTGACGCCCAGCTACTGTTTGCTTTAAGTAACACCAAACAAACCTTTCCTTCCTTGGGAGTGCTTATCGACCAGACAGCTCCATCTCTTGGCTTGTTTACAGGAATTAAATGGATCTTTGTGTTGGCACATGAATGACAGTGCATGAGAATTTTACGTACCTTTTCCTGGGGCGGTATTAAATGGAACAAGATCGGTCTTGAGACTTTCTGATAAAGATACACTGGACACAGTGTTAGAAGGAAGTTTCAGTGTTTTTGTATGGGAACTAAGGACTGAGATGCAAAGTTGGGAAGGCAGCTCTAGGCTTGTGTCCAACTGTCCAAAGCACTGTGGGTTTTACAAAGGCACCAGTGTTAGGCTATCTAGGGATATGAACTTGTTCAGAGAGGCTGCTGTGGGGCAAAAGGAAGGTGTAGAGAAAAACCTATTTTCCATTCTTCCTAACGTGTCACCGTGGAGTACCAGTTAGAAATCGGCGAGAGCGGTTTAACTGCCCGTGTCAGCACCTCTGTGGGGCCTTTTCCGTGTCATGTTCTTCCATTTCTCCTAGAAGCGGCGGAGTTTCGGATGAAAATTACTGTCATGCAAGTTCAGCCAAGTAGACGATGCATCCAAGTCATGCGAGCCCCACCCTGACAGGATTGTGGGTGAGTCAGGCTTTCCCTGGGATTTAGGGAACCTTCTGTGAATCCAGAGAAAATCCCTCAGGAAGTCACACCTAACCATAAAGGCCGCTGGACCAGCGTGAATCTGTCACAGCAGAGGAAAAACACTATCTCCACCGTCATGAATAAGGGTCTGTTTCTTCACCGCAGTGTCTCTGAGGCACCACACAACCATCCCTCAGTGGTAAAATGACCCACTTTCCGTGTGGCTGCAGGCTGGCTGGGCTGACTCCACAGTAGATGACTTAGATAGGACCATGCAGCTGCTCTTATGTTCGTGACAGCAACCACTCCTACCAGCTCCTGAACGGTGAAGACATGGAAACCTCTTTACTGGCTCTGACATAGCACACATGCAGCATATGGTTGCTCCAACCATACTAAGGAGCTCCAAAAAAAATTTTGTGGGAAAAGGGAATTCAAAGATCATGGATTTTTTTTCCCATGAACTTTTGGAAGCCCCCTCTTAATATGTCTTTGGCCGACTGCTTATCTAACAGAATCAGAATTAAAGGAAAGGGTGATCAGAAAGTACCTTGAACAACCAGAAAGAAATAATGTTCTTAGAACATATAAGGTGTGCTAGTCACTTGGATGGGATGCTAATAACTCGTTAGGTAATCAAGAAGTAAATGAACAATAAATAAATAAAATACACGTGTGGAACAGTCACCCAACATCGCACAGATTTATTTAGTGCATAATTTATTTCTGCCTCTGTCTTTTACATAATGTTCAAGGGAGGGAAACTCGCAACGCTTCCTGAAGGCTCTTGGCCGTGGGATGTTTGTAGGTGAAGCACCCCACAAGATGAGTGTAAGGGAGATGCCCAGAGAGCACCATGGTTTCATAACACAGCACAACATGACATGTTCAAAAACTGAACTCTAAATAGCTATCGAAAAGGTTCTGTTTTGTCCATATAATCTGCTTTGCTCTGGTGAGCCAAGCCATTAAAATACCTCACAAGACTTCATTATCAGTATTTTATTTTGAAGAGCAATTTTAAGACAGGGTGTTTGAATGGATGGTTGGGGAGTATGTCTACTGCATGGGTAGGCATACCACAAAGGACTAATCATTAAATCTGTATAAAATTGGCTCAAGAGTTGTTTAAAAGAAATAACAGAGAAAAACCAGAAACCAACTCTACTATGGAAAGACAAGTAGTTAATATTTATTTTCTAAAAAGAGGCATGTCAACTCCATTTAAAGTAAATGAATTATGAAAAACACTCTGAAGAAAATGGGCAGCCTTTTCAGAAAATAGAAATCAGTTTTAACACCCCCACTAAATGTTAAACTAAATTTCAGATAAATAAGAGAAGCAATGTTCATAAAAATCAAACCGTAACAACTAAAAGGAAGTAGAAATAAACACTTTTAATCTATTAAAAGTGGGGAAGGAATGCAAATAAATAAAGCTTAATTATCTACAAATTAGAGGCTTGTGTGTCCCAAGTTTTAATTTCAAAAAACTGAGAAGGGTTTATGGGAAATAGTAACCCATTACCATTGAAATTGATTCCAACTCATAGTGACCCTATAGAATAGCTCCATATGATTTCCAAGAGCTGAGCAGCTAATGGATTGGCAACACCAATCTTCTTGGTAGTAACTCAACACTTAACCCACTGTGCCACCAGGAAGCCTTAAGAAGTGTTATTAAGCCCTAATTATTAAAGCTGAATTGGAAATGATGAACTAGCCAGATGATAGAGAGGTAGTATTGGAGTATGGAAGGTTATGCGTACCACAGAAGCAAATACACCTCATTGAAAACCCAAAATTAAAATGATGTGTTGAGAGATCTCCATGCAGGCAGTCTTCCCAGATAAAGTGAGAGGGGGGTGCATGGAGAGACAGAGCTGAGAGAATCAGAGTATTCAGTCATGGAGGGCTTAAAGTTGGCCACATACACCTATGCCACACAATATTCTCTTCCAGTAAACATAATTAAAATTAAATTATTTTTTCAAAAAATTAAAATGTGCTCATATCACATGTGCTGAATGGTCACATGACACTAGTGATTGCTGTGGAAAGTACAGTTTATAGAACATCACAGAAAGATCTGTTGACATTGTATAAATGAATCTGAACCTTTGATTATATATATATATGTATACATATACATATATATATATACATAATCATTTTATTGGGGGCTCATACAGCTCTTATCACAATCCATCCATCCATTATGTCAAGCACATTTGTGTATATGTTGCCATTATCATTTTCAAAATATTTTCTTTCTACTTGAGACCCTGGTATCAGCTCATTTTCCCTCTTTCCCCCCTCTCCCTCCCTCCCTCATGCACCCTTGATAATTTATATATATATATATTTTTTTTCATGTCTTACACCAACTGCTGTCTCCCTTCACCCACTTTTCTGTTGTCCATCTCTCAGGGAGGGAGTTAAATGTAGATCATTGTGATCAGTTCCCCCTTTTTACTCCACCTTCCTCTTCCCTCCTGGTATCGCTACTCTCATTGGTCCTTAGGGGGTTATCAGTCCTGGATTCCCTGTGTATCCAGCTCTTATCTGTACCAATGTACATGCTATGGTCTAGCTTGATTTGTAAGGTAGAATTGGGGCCATCGTAGTGGGGCGGGGAGGAAGCATTAAAGAACTCGAGGAGAATTGTATGTTTTATTAGTGCTGTACTGCACCCCGACTGGCTCGTCTGTTCCTTGTGATCCTTCTGTAAAGGGATGTCTAGTTGTCTGCTGATGGGCTTTTGGTCTCCACTCCACACACCCCCTCATTAGCATTGATATAAATTTTTGTTCTGGGCCTTTGATGCCTATTTGATCCCATCGACACCTCATGATCACACAGGCTGGTGTGCTTCTTCCATGTGGGCTTCGTTGCTTCTCAGCTAGATGGCTGTGTCTTTATCTCCAAGCCTTTAAGACCTCAGTCACTATATATTTTGATAGCCAGGCACCATCGGCTTTTGCTTATTTTGTCTTCAGTGATCATGTTGGGAAGGTGAACATCACAGAATACCACATTATTAGAAGAAAGTGTTCTTGCATTGAGGGAGTACTTGAACTTAGGCCCAATGCCCATCTGGTACCTTAATCCTTAACATATAAACATATGTACATAGATCTATTTTCCTATCATTATATATGAATAGATATGTACATATGTACATGCCTGTATTTAAACCTCTATAAATGTCCTTTGCTTCCTAGTTCTTTCCTCTATTTCCTTTTACTTTCTTCTTGTCAAGCCGTCATGTGCGGCCTTCATTACGATTTCGGTAATTCCACTCAGCTACATTGCCCTTGATCAAGTCACACCAGATATCCTACACCCTCCTTGCCAACAATTTTTAGATCCCTTGTTGTTTCCTTGCCCCTAGGTTTCTTGACACCCCCTACCTTTTCCCCCGCCTCCCCCTCTCCCATGTCGCCTCGGAACTGTCTGCCCCGTTTTCTCCTCCAGATTGTTTATCCTGCCTATCTTATGTCAATAGACATGCAGAGACAATAATAAGCACAAAAACAAGACAGAGCAAAACAAAACAATGACCAAAAAAAAGACCATACTCTAAATAGTTGCAGGTCTATTTGTTGACCTTTAGGAGTGATTTCCAGTTAAGTCTGATGGAGTGCCATGTCCTGGCCCCAAAGTCTATTTTTGGTATTCCCTGGGGACTTCATTTCATTGCTCCCCTTGCTGTTCTTTTGTATGCCCTTAGTATTTTGCCCTGGTGTGGTGGGGTCAGATAGGTCACAGTTCCTGCACTGTGTCTCCAGTGTTGTCCCCCATAGCGCTATGGGTCAGTGTGGGATGTCTTGTCTTGTGGTGGAGCTGGCCCTATGATCATGTTATACTTGTCCTTTTGTGCTTGGCTTACTTTGCTTAGCATAATTTCCTCCAATTCTTCCCATACGACAATGTGTTTCATGTGTTCATCACTGCTTTCTAAGGGATGCATAGTACTCCATTATATGTGTGTACCACACTTTTTTTATCCATTCGTCTGCTGCTGGAAATTTGGATTGTTTCTAACTCCTTGGGATTGTGAACTGCACTGCATTGAATATTGGAGTACAGGTGTCTGACTCTGGTTTGCTTCTTGCCTCTTCTGGATATATGCCCAGTAGGGGGATTGCTAATTCATATGGTAGTTCAATTTCTATCCATTTTATATGTTGCCAAATCAATTTCCATAATGGCTGCACATACTACAGGTCCACCAGCAGTTCCTATCTCACCACAGCCCATCCAACACTTGTTACCTTCTGGAATCTTGAATTGGGCTTTGAGGGTACTAGGTAGTATCTCATAGTTGTTTTAATTTGCATTTCTCTTATGGCTAATGATCAGGAACATTTTCTCAAATGTTTATTGACCATTTGGATTTCTGCCCTTGTGAAACTTCTGTTCAGGTCCTTTGCCCACCTCCTCAAGGGGGCAAATCATTTTTTACTTACTGTAAGCTAGCAGCAGAGTATTGCAGATTTTAGTAATAAGGCCTTTGTGTGATGTGTCATTGCTGAAGATGTTTTCCCAGTCTGTGGGCTCTCTTATTATTCTCTTGGTGAAGTCTTTCAATGTACACAGGTGTTTTATCTTCAGTATATCCCACTTGTCAATTTGTGACTCATCTGTATTTGTGTCCTTACGCACTTCTGATAGTCTATGTGTTTCCTGCATCAGAGTTCTCAGGTTTGTCCCTGAGCGAATTCCTCATTGATGACTCTAATCATTTGGAGTTTTTCCTCAAGGTGTGTGATCCACCTTGAGTTTATTCTTGTGCATGGAGTGAGATAAGGGTCTTGCTTCATTTTCTGCAGGTAGATACCCAGTTTTTCCAACACCACTTGTTGAAGAGGGCATCTGCTACCCATTTGATGTTTTTTGGACCCTTATCAAAGATCAGTTGTCTGTATGCTGGTGACTTTATTTCTGGATTTTCAATTCTTTTTCACTGGTCTAAGTATCTTTCATTATATAAATACCATAGTGTTTGATCACCGTGGCTGTACAATAGGTGCTAAAGTCAGGTAATGCAAGCCCTCCCACATTGTCCTTCTTCTCGAGGAGTTCTCTGCTTATTCTAGGCTTCTTCCCTCTCCATATGAAGTTGGTAATCAGTTTTTCCAATTCTCTGAAGAAAGATGATGATATTTGTATCAGGATAGCATTAAACTTATATAGTGCCTTGGGCAGAACTGACATCTTTATTATATTGAGTCTTCCAATCCACTAGCATGGAATATTCTTTCATTTGTTGAGGTCACTCTTGGTTTCTTGTAATAGTGTTCTCTAGAAAAGGGGAACTGATTACAAGGATCTACATATTACCTCCTCCCTGGGGGATGGACAACAGACAAGTGGGTGAAGGGGGATGTCAGACAGTGTAAGATATGACATAATAATAACTTATAAATTATCAAGGGTTCATGAAGGAGGGGGGAGTGGGGAGGGAGGGGAAATGAAGAGCTGATACCAACGGCTCAAATAGAAAGCAAATGTTTTGAGAATGATGATGGCAACAGATGTACAAATGTGCTTGACACAATGGATGGATATATGGATTATGATAAGAGTTGTATGAACCCCCAATAAAATTATTTTTAAAAAGCACCCCCAAAATAATGTTCTGTAGTTTTCCTCGTAGAAATCTTTTGTTTTTATAGTTAGTATATCCCTAGATATTTCCATTTGTGCTCAGCTATTTGAAGGGTACTACCTTTTTGATCCCTTCTTCTGTGTTCTTGTCTGATGTGCACAACGGTCTGATAGACTTCTGTTTGTTGATCTTGTATCCTGCCATTCTGCCATATTCTTCTATTGCTTCCAGCACTCTCCTTGTGGAGCGTTTGGGATTTTTCATATATAAAGTCATATCACCTGCGAATAGCAGTAGTTTCACCTCTTCTTTCCCAGGCTAATACCTTTGCTATCTTTTCTTTGCCTTATGTTGTTAGCTAGGACCTCCAGTACGATGTTCAATAGAAGTGGGGACAAGGGGCATCCTTGTCTGTTCCCCTTTTTCAGTGGGATTGTTTTCGGTTTTTTCTCCACTGACTACCATTGACTTTATGTCTTTTCCCCCATTGACTAGTTTTGGTGGTATGACCCACAGTGGCTTAGCGTGTCTCGTAGGGCATGTGGGGGTTACCGCTGCAATGAGAGTGCCATGGAGGTTGGGTGGGTGTGCCTGCTTTGCTCTACAGCACCACATATGGCAGGCGGAATTGCTCTAGTTGGCAAGATCACCATGGAGGCTCCCGTGGCAGCGTGGAGCTCTGGAAAGGGCTGGCGGAGCTACCTTAGGCCATATGAAGCACTGTGCCAGGTGGGAGAAAGTTCCCTCTGCCACATATAGGGCCTGGAAGGATGGGCAGGGAATCCACATGGAGTGCTGTGGATGGTGGACAGAGGTTCCCCCAGCTGAGTGGAGCACCACAAAGGGCAGGCAGCTGTTTCCCCCAGACACTTAGAGGACTTTGGAGAATAGGTGGGAGTCCCCATCAGCTTTTGGGGTGCAGAGGAAGGAGGGCAAGATTTCCCCAGTCATGTATAAGGCTGCTGAGTGTGGGTGGGAGCTCCCCCATCTGGGTGGAGGGTGGGCGGAGTTGTCCTAAGTGGAAGGGAATGGCCTGGAGGCTGGCAGTGGTGTGTAAAAGGAAAGAGAGGGGAAACCCCCCCCCCCCCGGAGGTGGGGGAGAATAAAAAGCAGTCTTCCAAGACTGTGGTAGGAAAGAGAGAGGAGAGAGAGAAAAAGTAAATGAAGTGAGCCTCGATCACCTGACCATGGGGTTGATGGGGTTTAAAATCTGTCAAAAGGTGGCAGCAAGCTCTGGTTGTGTTGAAGTAAAGCCCTGGGGGCAGCCAAAGTAGGCCAGCACGATCATGGTGGGGCTAAGGCTAAGCCCCAGCCAACCTCTGCAGTGGTAAGCCAAAAGTCCACCAGTCTTAAAACCTAGTGGGAGCTGTGTCTACTTATCTTTATGATGCTCCTCCAATGACCTGGAAGAGTGGAGTTTCCCTCTCAGTGGCTCTCCTGCACTGATTTCTACAGAATCCCTCTAGAGTGTGTTACTCAATCACCATATTACTGAAACTTTCCCCCCTTTGAGATATTTGATGTGAAGAAATCTCTCCCCACCTGAAAACTTGAAATAGAGAAAATTGCAGTTGTGGAGAGGAAATAATTTTCAGAGATAATGAGTAAATATTCTCTAAATTCACTACATACAACATCTCAGATTATGGAAATATAGTAAACCCATGGAATTTTTTTAAGTATCTTATAGGCTTATTGTTAGATACCTGAAGGACATAAAAGGCAAAGATATTGGTAAAGCAACTACAGAATAAAGAGGCACTTCTCAGGAAAAGTAGGTAGGGGCACATCTGAGATACTAAGTCAAAGATCTCTGTTACACATCTCTAGAAACAGATTTTATAGCTTTCCAAATTTTGTTTTATCTTCATGAGAAGACTGAATGAAATGGCATATCAATCAAATTTATTTGTGGAAACAGAACCGATAAGAATAAAAGATTAGAAAGAGCTTATATTGCCTACTGCCCTGCTGTGCCAATGTTAGTTTCCTTGGTAGAACTCCTCTCTCACACACAAATCAGCTATCGTTGGAAGGTGAAACATGCCAGTTTGGGCATATTTCTGACTCCTTTACAACATAAATCTTCTACAAACAGAGATTAGAAAAAGAAAAAGGACAGATTCAAAATAAATGTGCTAAGGGGGAAAAAAGGATGAAGAAAGAAACTGAATAAAAAATAAACAGCATTTTAGGAGTACTTAATTTCCCTCCCCATCCCCGCCCCCAACATAGCTGGTTGGAAACACAAATGGGAAACTGTATTAGGAATAAAATAGGTTATCAAATGTAATATATGAAGTGTGGCAGACTGTATGGAGAGCTTCTAATGAAATTAAATGGACATGAATAAAAAACTAAAATGCATCAGAAGAAAATTCAGGATATTGGAAATGAAAGGCAATCTCAAAAAAGCAAACTGAAAAAGAAAAGAAAAATATTTAATGATATAGGCTAAGAAAACGATTCAAATATAATGGGAAAACTTGAATTATAGACTAAAAAGAGGCTATGTTTCAGGGAAAAGAAGTATCATCCATTCTAAAGGGGTTGGGCCTGGGGATACCACCTAAAACAGTGGTTCTCAACCTGTGGGTCATTCGACCCCAAAGGGGTCACCTAAAACCATTTCTGATGGTGTTAGGAAACGAGACACCGCTCCTCCATGTGTCTCCAGGCTCGTCTGCCCACTTGCAGAAACGCCCACATTATGAGTACCCTGCTTTGAAGACCGTTACCCATGCTACTACACCATGCTTCAAGACAAAAATTTCATTTATTTATAATTAGAAATGAATATTTCACAATGTATAATTACATATTGTTTTTGTGATTAATCACTATGCTTTAATTATGTTCAGTTTGGAACAATGAAAATACATCCTGCATATCAGATATCTACATGATGATTCAGTATATATGTATATGTAATTTTCAGTATATGTAATTTTGTGATAACACTAGCAAAATTACAGTTATGAAGTCACAGTGAAAATAATTTTATGGTTGGAGGTGACCACAACATGAGGAATTGCATGAAAGGGCCGTGGCATTAGGAAGGTTGAGAACCACTGACCTAAAAGCTCCTACCATCGAGTGACTTTTGATTCCTATTGATTCTATGAGGCTGTCAATATATCAGGGAGCGTAATCTCACTTTTCTCCCTTGGGTTGATGGGCAGTTTTAACCACTGACTTTACTATTAGTGAAAAATAGCATTTTTAAAGCAAAAACTACAGAAAATATAAGTAGAAATAAGAAAAACTATGGCGTTTCCTTGCCAATTTTCTGTCAGTTTATTGTACAAATGAAAACTATCTGGTTTAAAACAGAAAAAAAGTTCATCAATGATATATCTTTCCAACCTACTTATTAAATCTGTATTCTTAGCCAACAACACAAAAAGCTAGCTATATGAAAAAAGAGTATGAAATTGGAGGACTCATTATTTAGACCTGTGAAATGTAAATGACCCAACCTTGCTTTTTGAAAATGAAGAAGGCTTGAAGCCCCTTTGGGCGAAGACTACAGCTTTTGGCATGGTTGCACCTCAACAAAAAGAAAACAGAATTATTCACAGCTGAACCGAAAGGCAGCATTATGTTACATGGAGTGAACATAGACGTTGTTAAGGATTTCATTTTACTTCGTTTTAAAAATCAGTCCCCCCAACCCCAAAGTAGCAGCCAAGCAATCAAATAATGTATCACATTGTGGAAATAAATATGCTATAAAAGAAAAGCCACTTTAAAGTGCTAAACAAAAACCCCAAAATGTCAGTTTGATGAGTAAAGTACACCTGGCCCAAGCCATGATATTTTCCATCACTTTATAGACAATGACTAAAGAATGGGTGCATTTACATATGGTATTGACAGAGAATATTGAATATCTTCTTTATTTCCCAACAGTCTGATGGCACATAATGTACATATTATACAAGCTAATAGCTCAATCATTCAACCATATCAAGGGACATTGTACAGCCACCGCCACATCAATCTCAGAGCTCCCCCGCCAGCCTCATATGTTAAATCACCTTGAACACGAGTTGTGCAATCACTATCAGCAGTTCTAGTGCCCCCTTCTCACTACCAACTTCATTATCGACTCATGAAATCCCCCTTCCCTCTCTTTTGCTCCCCCCCCTCCCGGATCCCTGCATTCCCTATAAGCCCTTATATTCGTTGTTCTAATTATGAATCTACTCCTGTGCTTCACAGCTGGGAAACCCGACTGAAACAATAAAAAGCAAAATCGCACTAAAGTGGTAGGCTAAAATCATAATTGTATAAAGACAAAATTGCAAATAATGCATAAGAAGGAAAGGACTCCCAGCTATATTAAAAAAAATCAGGGAGGAAATTTCTGTCGTGGAACATGTAAGAGATACTTGCCCCCAGTACAAATTCAGGCTGTGTCCATAGGGTGGTCAACTGCCCAAGTATTGAGTTCACTCCAGCATCATCAAGACCACAATGGTCTCTGGCTGATAATAAGGTTGTTCATGACTCTTTGTCTTTGGCTAGAATGGATCAGCACAATCTGACTAGGTACTCTGCAAATAGGTTTAGGGCTCCCACTGTCCCCCACAGCCTTCCACAAATTGGGTGTTCATAACTTTAGCTCTGTTGCTTTTCTCTTCACTATATTTAAATTTGGTGATTATAATCTTTGGATCACGTAAGCTGGTGTGTTTCTGTGTGGATTTAATTGACTCGTCCCTTAGATGACTGCTTGTTTGAAACAAGCCTTTAAGACCCCAACCACTATTCCAGTTGGTAGTCGGGCACCATCTACTTTCTTCACCACGCTTTGTTGTAGCACTCTTATCTTCAGTAAGAACAAACTGTTCTTAGGTTAGAGATAGGATATAGTGTGAGTCCCAATCCCGTGGCTGGACCTACGCTTTTTGTTTGTTTGTTTAATTCGCTATACGTTCGGAGTTAATACATATGTGACATTGTTCCGTAGTTCAATCCTGTCAAACATGATTGTACAATAGCTTCCATAATCAGTCT
Source organism: Tenrec ecaudatus (assembly GCF_050624435.1). Lineage (NCBI taxonomy): Eukaryota > Metazoa > Chordata > Mammalia > Afrosoricida > Tenrecidae > Tenrec > Tenrec ecaudatus. Next base: position 71,292,368 of record NC_134532.1, read on the forward strand.
CCAAACATACTTTTCCTTCCTGGACTTCTTGACATCATCTCCTTCTTATTTTCCCCACCACACTCTATATTGTCCTTCCCTCACCCCCTTGCTATATTTTTATTTCCCTATGGCTCAGCATCCCTGGGTTTCCTTTACAGAAAAGCCAGTAACATAGCTTCAAGTGGGTGATCCTCAAAACTGGTGCACCTCTGAGATACACCCTCATATAAACATGCATAAGCATAAAATAACAGAATAGCCATCACAGAATTGCTGGGGTAATACGTATCTTAACACATTGCAGACGGATCCTGAGTTTACTCGTGTTTCGCGCACCATCTGTTACAGAGGGATCACGAGATAACTCATGAAGCAGCAGGAACCTGTGTTCATTTCAGACAATGGAAAAAAGAAATTTCCTACCAGAGCCTGTAGAGTTTGTGCTGTCCATGGAAAAAGAAGTGAAACCAGGTATATTTGCAAAGTTTGTAAGGTACCGCTTCACAGAGAAGAATGTTATACAAAGTACCATACATTAAAAATGTACTGGGAACCTTTGTTTACATATAGGTCCTAATGCAAACTACAATATATGAAATAATTGTAACTGTTTAGGACAAGGTCTCCACAACTAATCACACCAAAGGGCCAGGAGATGATTTTTTGCACAGTGTTTCCAGAATATTTGCACACTGTCTTTGTTTCTCAAAGTAGTAGAGTATTGTTGTATAGTAACAATAGTACATTGTATAACAAAGGAACACATCAACAAATGAACTCTGGGGAACAAGAATGTAATTTTTGTTTGACATACTGTATTTATTTTTACTGTTTTTCAAAGTAATAGGGATTATGTCGATTATTTTTACAAGAAGTTTATAATTTCATGAAGATTATCATTCATAAGAGTAATGTTCTACATACATGGCAAAATATTGTTTCATAATGTGAGATGTGTTATATTCAAAAACTGAAAATTATAAATTAATAGGATAAAAAGTTAATGAGATGTAAACCCATTTATGGTCGAATGCAAAAAAACCTAACAGCCAAAAAGATACCCGGCCACTTGGATAAGCTGGTAAAAAAAATCTGGACTTTAATGTGTTAATATAGCATACAGGGCATTGATGTAGCCAGACCTTGTTCATCTGCCAACCAACGGTCCACTGTTTTCAGCTGTCTTCTGCTCCAAACTGGCAGAAGAGCAAATTCATCTTGAAGGAATTACAACCAATATGCAACTATTGTTTTCTCTATGTCTGGAGGAAATAAGAGAGACAAAAGTATAAAATACATGGAAACAGTTAATCCAAATGCATTAATGGTTTCTGTGAACACTAATATCCAGGACCCTGAGACCAGATGGAATAGATAGTGCCCAACTACCATTACAAACTACTCTGAAAAGGTTCACCTTAGAAGGTACTATAGAGAGTGGGCGAAAAATGTAGAACAAAACTGAAAATTGTAGAAGAGACCAGGCTTAGTGTCAGAAAACGCGTAGTGGAACTCTGGGGTCTGTGTCTCCAGTTACCATGCGGTCTGGAATTGAGTCACACCTGTGGCTCCGCTTTTGGCCAGACAATAGATAGGCTTGTAAGGAAGACAGCAACACCAGGGAGGACCGCACACCTTACCACAATCAGCTATTTGACACCAAAAGAGCAGCATTATGCCAAGCACAGTGTTCAGGAAATAAGGAGGAATGAAACCTGGAAGCACAGGGAAAAATGGGATGAGTGATGTTACTTTGAAAGGATTGTAATGAATGAGATGCAACTAAACTTGGGTGAAATATTGGCACAAAACATGGCCATCTGCAAATCTTTATTTATGCACAATGAAAAGTTACAAAGAAGCTCAAAGAAAACATGATGAAAGTGACTTAATTAGATACTCTCAATACAGAAATAGAGTAAATGAAAAATAGTCATATTATGTTGACGCAAATGTAAATTGGAACAGATACTTTGGGAAAGTTGCAGTTCCTAAAGAGTTTAAATGTTATCATATAACCTTTGTACTGATGAGAATTGGAAACATTCTCACATAAAACCTTGAACATGAATGTTCATAACAGTATTCAAAATGCTCATTAACTGATGAGCGGAAAGATAAAATACAAGGGGTACCCAAAACAAAGCCCTGGATTTTTTTCCAAAGCTTTGTATTGAATTTTTTTTTTAACAAAAGAACATTATGACCTTCAAAGTACTCACCGTTACGCTTGCTACATTTGTCAAATCTGCAATTCCATTCTTGGAAACATTTTTCAAACTCATCTGTTTCGATGGCTGACAACACCTCCTTCATTTTTTTCTTCACCTCTTCTATGTCATCAAATCGTTGTCCTTTCATGTCTCTCTGCATTTATGGAAACAAAAAGAAGTTGCGTAGAGTGAGGCCATGTGAGTGAGGTGTGTTGGGCGAGAGGCATTCTGTTTTTTTGCCTAAAGCTGGCACACTGAGATGGCTGCCTGAACAGGTCCATTATCATGGTGGCCAAATCAGTCCCCATCTGCCACAAATCAGGCCTCTTTATCAAACACTTACTCAGTCTTTTCAGAACCTAGTCTGACCTTTTGGAATGAACCTCAAATGCACTCTATCCCTCACATCCAAGAAGACATGAGCATTGTCTTGATCTTTGATTTCACTTGATGAGCTTTAGGGGGGTGAGGTGACAATAGTGTTTTCCACTGATTTGATTGATGTTTGCTTTCAGGGTCGTAAGAATAGCACCATGCCTCATCACTTGGGAAAAAATCTGGGTCACTTCTGAGCTGTTCTTTCCAAGCAGGGCATACTTCCAGTCAATGCCGTTTTCCCTGTCAGTCAGAACTAGCGGCACAAATTTTGAAGCCACCTCCTCCTTCCCAAATATTCTGTTACAATTGGCTGAGCTAGCTCAATGATAGCACAGATAACTTCCCCATCTCTTCATTGATCTGTTGTTGGTCTTTGAGCACAAGTGCATGAATTTTGTCAACATTTCCATCTGTTCGGGAAGTGGACTGACGTCCAAAACGAGGTTCGTCATCAATCAACATTTCACCTTTTTTGAAACAAGAATAGCGCAGTCCTTCAAAGCTGTGTTCAACATCTCAATGGTTTCTGCAGAATTTTTTCCTGAGCAGGAAGCAAAATTTCACAGCCACGTGTTATTCTCTTAAATAGGCCATCACAAAAAAAAACATATTCGAGCAGGACTTCTTTTACAAAAAAATTCACTGTGACCAGAGAGAACCTTCCCAGGCAACGCCACTGGGTGCACTAACTCAAAGTGAGTTGCTTGATGCTCCCCGTATCCAGAAAAAATGTGTACTCTGAAAGCTCGGCCATGTGGAGTTTTTTTCCTTTGGGGGGGAGGTTCCCCCATGTATAGCATGTTTATCCTGTGTAAACTATACAAAAGTAAAAACAAATGTAATTATTGTTATAAGGTTTCAAATTGCTTCCAACTTTTAACAACCTTATATATAACAGAACAAAATATTTCTTGATCCTGAGCCAACCTCATAAGTTGGTACATCTGATCTTGGTTGTCAAATCATCCCAGTGAGGATCTCTCTCTCTTCTGCTGACATTGCCAAGCACGATGTCTTTCTCAGCAACTCCTGATTACATATCTAAAGTAAGCAAGACCTAGCTTCAATATCGTTGCAGGTAAGGAGTTTCTGGCTGTGTGTTATCCAATGTAGATTTGTTCATTTTTCCTGTGTTTGATAGTACACTCTTCACCAACATCATAATATTAAAAAGAGAGCTGACCGTTCCAGTGTCCAAACATGCGAAAAGAAGCAATGTTTTCAAATTGTCACATGAAGCCAGCATCATTTGAAAACCTAAAATATTGAGACCAAAAAATGAAAAAAAACATGAAAGTCGATCGATAGCACTCGTAAAGATCCTTAAAAGAATTAGATGAAACCCTGATCCACAGAGGCCTTCAGCACATGAAGCAGATGCACTCACTGCCTTCAGGCCAATTCTGACTCAAAGTGTCCTTCCAGGACAAGGGAAGAGCTATCGGGAAACTGCCTTTGTGGATCTCGGAGACGGTACATATTTATGGGAGTAGAAAGCCTCATCTTTCTCCTGAATTAAACCGATAGACTAGAAAATATGTAACAAAGAATGCAAAGATAATTTGATATTGGAGCTACATTGTAATGTTAAGGATCCAAAAGGAAATTTCTATGATCATATCTACAGATGATCATAGTATTTTTATTAATTCTTTCTTTTAATAGCCTCATAGAGGTAAAATATTTTATAATTGAAAAAAGTAAGAAATATGTAACTGGCTGCAATTCTGCAACCAGTTGTTTTGTATACAGAGAGAAAAATTATACAGAGGCTCTGGGGCCCCACTATTCACCTGGGCACTAATACCACACACAGCCTGACTCCTTTTTTAGAACATCACAAATTCATATAGTTATAGATGAAAGTAGAATATTTCCCAAATGTCTATATTATTCCCTCACCTTGTTCAGGCTTTTGTCAGATCTCTCCAACTTTACAATTTTGATCTGCCACCAGGATCTTTTATTTCCTCGCCTTTGCTTTTATCTGTAACATGTACCCTTTCTGACTTACTATGTATGTTATGTGTTTTTTTTCTTTTTCTCTCCGTTGCCTTACTAGAACGTTGCAAGCTCTGTAGATTTAAACAGTCGCATTCCCTCAGATCTGACCAAAGAGTACCCCAATGTTAACCTAAGACTTAAATCTAACTCCCCACATAAAAAACGTCTACATGGAAGCTCAGTGTAACTTTCTACGGCATTCTAGAAGTTGTGCTCTTTTGGGTAACCTCGAGTTTCACGTAGCTATCCAGTACAAGTGATGTGACTCTTGAATCTAAGGAAATTTATTTTATTTTTTGAACGCTTCGTTTAACTTTAAATAGCCACATATGTCTAGTGGTGGGAGGATATTGGACAAAATGGGTCTATGTAGTAAATTCAAACCCTTCCCTGTTTTAACACTCTGATTCCAGCTCTCTTGGCACTAACCTCTCACGACATAATCCAGGAGATCTCCAAATACATAATGTAGGGTCTCAATCTGGTGTATTTGCATAGGTGGGACTCTTAGCTTTCCATACTCGAAGCCCATGTCTCTAACAATTGACTGCCTCACTTATAATTCAACTCAGGGCCATTTCCCCAGGGTCATTCCTGTTGCATTTGGGGCCCTTCCTCCACACTCTCATGACGACTAGTGCATAAATCTGTGATAGTATTTATAGTCTTGGACCGTACTTATCTGTCTATGTATCTATTTCTCCCTTGAGACTTTGAACTCCCTGAGGTCAAGCCCTATTTCATTTTTGCCTTTATATCTTGAGTGCCCACCTCAGTGCCTGACTGATGTTGATGGATGTGGTTGAATTTGCCCTGACACATGGTGACCACATGTAGAGCAGACCCAACACTGCAGCGCTTTCCAGTGTAAGAGGCTACTCTTACAACACTGTCCTGGACAATATTTTGTTGTGACTCGTTGGATTTTCAGAAGTCAATAGCCACTGACTAGTCTCTCTGTGAGCTACACTGAAACCTATCCACAATGGGTGACCCTGCTGGCATTTGAAATACCCATAGCTTAGTCTCCAGCATCATAGCAAAACACAGCAACATAGCAAAACCAACAGGCATGTCAGAAATAATACATGTTTGTTGAATGAATTAAGGAGGTAACAACTGCGTTGGGCAAGAGAAATGTCGGAGTGCTTTCCCTGCAACCTTTCCTGGTTCTTTTGTTTTGTACACAGAAAAATGATGCAGAGATTCTGAAGCCCCACTGTTCACCTGGACACTGTCTAATGCCACAGCCTGACTTCTGTTTTAGGGGATCCATCGGTCAAAAGAAGGCTTCCAGCTAGGAGAGCTTCACACTTGTCTGTCCCTTATTATCACTGGGCAAAAGGAAGGGGATGAGAAAGCATTGCATAATTCTTTTCTGCTTTTTTCCCCTTCCCTGTTCTTTGTCATCCTGGAGGTACTTATCTGTGAGAAAAGAAATTTATGTCATGGCCAGAAAAGGATCACTCTGCTGGATTTAATGTTTCAGGGGTCTAAAAGCTATCACGTCCGATCCAGCCGACACTCGGGACATTTCTGAGAGTGAGGTGACCCTGGGTGAAGAAAACAAACATCCCTTGACTCTCATTCATAAAAATTACCTACAGTAGTGAAAATTTAAAATACAAGAATTTCTGTGGCTAAAGTTACACATTTACTGTGAATGGTATGATGTACTTCAAAACACATAAATAGCAGATTCAGTAAAAACGGGGGGGAAAGAAGGGTCTACAAGAAGGAAGTGAGTAAGAGGAAAAGGGAACAAATTGTAGGCCGATGGGATTTGGGCAACCATCTAACAACTGTCAGCTCTGGGATGTGTCAGCATCATATCGTACTAGCTGTTACCTGGTAGGTTGTCAGAATTCTAAGAAATGTGAAGATCAAAAATGTTGCAACTGGGAGGTATTCCAAATGCCTTTCAGTGTATGTCTACTGAAACAAGGAGGCTATTAAAGTTCCCTTTAAAAAGTCCCATGAAAGTAGTAATCCTATAAAAGTAGTATATACTCTGAGGGCTTTGAGGCCAAAGCAAGTGAATGCCAACACAGCGTATTGGCTTTATCGAAAGTTTCAAAAAATTTTTAATCTTCTATTCGCTGTCTTTCTGAGTGTCAACTTTTGGTTTTGCCTCTTCAGTAAGAAATGCTGCATAACCATTTCTATCATCAACAAACTCTCAACATAAATATCTCTCTGTACTTACAAATACAAATGTATGCACAAGTACAAACTTTTGTAGAGGATAGCGATTATCTGTATATAATAGCATATCACAAAGAAAAGCACTATCTTGATTAACTGTTCAATTAAGTGCCCCTTTTGTAAGACAGAAAATTATCATCTTCAAATTCCAATGCAAAGTTACAGAAATTTTTCAGCTTATTGAAAAATAACTATATAAACTATTCATTATAAAGCTAAGACTTGCAGAGCATGATGCACTAGAGATTGAGATAATAATTTGAGCATCTTGAATTTTTGAACATTTAAAACATTTTATCTAAGGAGCCTTGGTGGTGGAATGGGTAAGCCCTCAACTACTAACCAAAAGGTTGGCAGTTCAAACTCATCCACTCGATGGGAAAAAAATGTGATAGTGTACTTCCATACAGATTACAGTCTTGCAAAGCCTAAGGGGCCATTTTTCTCTCTCCCGATGGATCTTTATGAGTTGGAATGGGCTCATCTACAATGGGTATCTTTTTTTAAGTTTTAGTTAATCACACTAACCCAGTAAGTTCTCTGTTGAGGGTGCTAAATAAGCCCTTTGCAATATTCCCAATATTTTATACCTTCTAGATAGTCCACGAGTCTGTAGATCAAGAACTGATAGTATTGGACGAAGAAATTCAAGTTGCACTGAAGTCATTTGCCAAAAATCTGACTCTAGGAATTGACAGACAACAAAATGACAGAAAGCTGAGAAATACATACTTCTCTGTGCTTCGAGCCTCATGGTATGGTATCTCACTAAATGAACACGATGCTGGAAGCATTCATGTGTGGTTTGCTAAAGAAAGTAGAAGCAGAGTTGCAGTGGTCCATCAACAGCTAACAGAAATTTAAGCAGGTTCTAGAAGAGGACGTGGAATAAAGGTTATCCTGATGTTAGGTGAATCGTGGCTGAAAGTAGAGGATAGCAGAAGGTATTTATCTGTGTTTTATTGACTATGCCAAGACATTCAACTGTGAGACTCCTGACAATTTATGTATAACATTGCAAATAATTGTATGATAGAAAATCTTAAGACAATGATTTTCCATTGTTAACATTAAAACATTAACAACAACTATAACTGTGAACCTCACCAGGTGAAATACACAGGCATCAGGTCTACAGCAGAGAACATTCAATATCATCAATAAAAACAAGACCAGGGAGTGACTTTGGAAAAGACCATCAATTTTTCACACACACGTTCATGTTGGCGGTGAAGAAAATCAAAGGAACTCCATAAAAGCCAAAGTATGACCTTGAATATATATCCCATCTTAATTTAGAGGCCATCTCAAGACTAGTTTTGAACCGTTGGAGACTAATGCTGAAGGCCAGACAAGTTGTAAAAGGTCATTTAAAATTCAGGAAAGAAAGGGAGAGGCCAAATTGAATATTACAAAAGGCTCTGAACCTTGTTCATGAAAGTGGAGTAGCTTAAACGAAAGCACAAATGAGGAGGGGAAAGAGATGAACAGAAGATTTCAAAAGGTGGCCCAAGAAGACTAAGTAAGGTGTTCAAATGAAATATACATATACCTAGTGTTGGAAAACCAAACACAAAGGCATGCTCTGCCCTGCTCAGGCGGTGCAAACTGAAGAAAAACTCCAAGCTCTGAGACTGAGAGTGGTCAAGAAAAAATCCAACCCCCTAATTACAATTTTGAAAGATTCTATAGGCAAAATATTGAATGATTCAGGAAGCATCAAGAGAAGATGGAAAGAACACACAGAGTCACTGTATCAAAAAGCACTAGTCAACATTCCGCCATTTCAGCACGCAGCGTATAAGCAAGAACCAGTGGTGCTGAAGGACGAAGTTCAAACTGCACTGAACACATTAGCCCCAAACAGGGCTCCAGGAATTGACAGAAAGCCCACGGAAATGTTTCAGAAAGCTGAAGCAGCCCTGGATTCATTCACTGCTCTCTGCCAGGACACTTGGAAGACAGCTACCTGAGCAACGGATGGGAAGAGATCCATATTTGTGCCCATTCCAACGAAAGGTGACCCAACAGAATGCTCGAACTATAGAATGTTATCTTTGATATCACTCACAAATAAAATTTTGCTTAAGATCATCCAACAACATTTGCAATGATTCATGGACAGGGAGCAGTTCAGGCAAGATTCAGAAGAGGACGTGGAACCAGAGACATCATCGCTGATGTCAGGTGGATCTTGACTCAAAACAGAGAATATCAGAAAGATGCTTACTTATGTTTCATTGACTCTACAAAGGCATTCGACTGTGTGGACCATCATAGATGGTATATAATAAACGTAATAAGATCAACTCCCTTTGAGAAGAATGGGATTTCCAGAATATTTCATTGTGCTCATGAGGAACTTGTAGCTGGATCAGGAGGCAGTTGTGTGAACAGAACAAGGGACGACTGCATGGTTAAAATCAGAAAAGGTATGCATTAGGGTTGTAGCCTCTCACCATACTTATACAACCTATATGCCAAGCAAACCATTGGAGAAGCTGGATTGTATGAAGAGTGTAGGTGATGCACCCGTGCTTGTGGGAAGTGAAAAGGACTTGATCAGCACTTGCTGGTGCAGATCCAGGATTTCAGCTTTCAGTGTGGATTACAACTAACTCATTGTAAGGAAGACCAAAATCGTCACAACTGGACCAATAGGTAATGGCGTAATAAATGGAGAAAAGGTTGATGTTGCCAAGGCTTCCACAATCGATGCATGGAAGCAGCCGTCAAGAGAACCAAAGAAGCATTGCAGTAGGTATGTTTGCTGTCCAAAACCTCTTTAGAGTATTGAAGGGTGAGGTGTCATGACATGTTTGTGCTTAAAATTTAACACTGTTTCTCCAAGGCCTTTAAAAATGTTACCGAGTCCGCCTCCCATCCCCCTTGCCCCCGCCTCCACTAGGTTGCTGTTCTTATAGTGACCTTTAGGCCCTCGGGGCAGCTGTCTGCTCCAGTTTGGGACATCGGCTTGTTGCTCATTTACACTGACATCGGAAACCTGAATAAATAACATTTTAGGGTAGTTTCTTTTGGATGGCATTTGGTCCTTTTGTTTACTTTGTCTCTTCAGTAACTATACTCACTCTTCAACAGTGCGCATATTGGTGTTTTTCTGAAATTAAGAATAAATCAGAAGCAAATGTCAGTATTTGTTTTTCACATAAATTTTTTATGTGAAGGCAAAAAATGCTTCAAGAATTACATGTGTATTTTTTATATTTTTCAATTCAATAAAAAATTGAATAAGAAATGCAAAAATCCACTGAGTAACAAGAATGCCTTCAACGGTACAATTCAAACAATTCATCTTTCTGTCCTTGTTATTGCTTCTGATTGGCGTGCTTGAAACTTGGATGAGGTGCTAAACCTCAACTCTTTCAGTATTGAGCTTTGGACCACTATAAAATCTTTAGGAACAAATACACATTTTATTGCCATTTACCCACAACACACACACACACACACACACACACACAATCTTGCTACACCTTGAGAATTTAAAAATGGAACACCAGCGACTTTCTTCAAGGAATATCTTGGTACCAGATAATTAGCACAAATAGACGTCGGAGCTTGCAGACAATTATAGCGTTTGCTTCATGAATGCCCTTTTGTAAGCAAGAGATGAGCACGTTAGAGTTTTTTTTTCTTTCTCATGTTCTAGTTCTTTCCAATCTAAGGCAGGATTGTAGTTTCCTTGGGAGAGATATTAAAATGGCCTGAAGCTGATGAAAAAGTTGCTCATTTTGATGTAATTTTTGAGAGAGCAGTCTTTACCATGGGAGTGACACGTGAGGCAAGGAGAACTAGATGATTAAATTTCCAGAGTTTTGGATGCTGTTTCCAATTTCATTTGTGATGATTCTAACCAGGGATTTAGTTTGAGTGTCTCTACAGTATTTTAAGTATTTCACAAAGACATGCATGTTGAAAATGTTTCCTCGGAAACATCATTATTTCCCTTGGGCATTTGGTTTTAAAAGTCTTCTTTCATTTTTCCATCCTGTTGTGGTACAGTATTAATATTTTAATAATCATTTTCCCTTCTAACCCATCAACTCAGCATCATTAAAGTTGTTTACCAGTTAGCAACAATATTCACTAAATTCTCATCAATCACAAGGTACTCTGATGATAGACTATATTTCTATAGTTACAACAGACTGGATTAGTAGCTATGTCAAATACAAAATTAACAACATAAGTCAAGGGTTTCCCCACTATTGGAAAGTGAAGCATTTTTTAAAATCATTTTATTCAGGGCTCATACAACTCATCACAATCCATACATCAATTGTATAAAGCACACTTGTGCATTTATTTCCCCCATCATTCTCAAAACATTTGCTCTCCACATAAGCCCCTGGCATCAGCTCCTCATTTCCTTCCCGTCCTCCCTGCTCCCCCCTCACTCATGAACCCTTGATAATTTATAAATTATTATATTGTCATTTCTTACACTGTCCGACGTCTCCCTTCACTACTTTTCTGTTCTGTCCCCCAGGGAAAAGGTTATATGTAGATACTTGTAACCGGTTCCCCTTTCTACCCCACCTTCCCTCCACCCTCCCGGTATCACCACTCTCACCACTGGTCCTGAAGGGATCATCTTTCCTGGAATCCCTGTGTTTCCAGTTCCTATCTGTACCAGTGTGCATCCTCTGGTCTAGCCGGATTTGTAAGGTATAATTGGGATCATGATGGAGGTGGGGGAGGAAGCATTTAGGAACTGGAGGAAAGTTGTGTGTTCCATTGTTGTTACACGGCACCCTGAGTGGTTCTTCTCCTCCCCACGAGGAAAGTAAAGCATTTCTGTGAAAATGTCTTTAAGCAGAAATTGCATTAAATGAAATTGCAGTTGTCATTAATTTATAGGTAATTTTTTAGCATTCTCCAACTCCCAAAGTAACTTATCAAATCATACCAAATAACACATAAAACCTATATTTGCACAAATATCTAGTGTTCGCACACTGGAAGCCTATGTGGGTTTGATGCTATGCTGTGTGCTTCTGTGTGTAGTTCATGAGGAAGGAGCTTAGCAACAGCATGCTTGCTGCTTTGGGCACATCCGGCCACTTGAATGGGTCACGACAAAATTCTGAACATTAGTGTCACTTTCCACCTTCTAAAAATAAAAGTAAAAATTCTCTTCAGACATCTGCCTTTTGGTTAGCAGACACATGTACTGTGAATGTTAGGTTTTGTGAGTATTCTCAGTGGTTTGGGTGTTAAGGCCTGATAATTACCCCGTGATGTTACATACGCAATGTAATCAACTCCAAAATGTAATCTGCCAGCAGCCAATCAGTTGTAAGAATATTAGGGTTGAATAGAGTCCCGTTACTCTGGTCACCGCCCTGATGCAATTGAAAGGATATTTCCTTAGGGTGTGTGGCCTACTTTCTATGTGAGTTGCCACTGTGGGAGAGCTTGTCTGCTTTTTAAATCCTGCCTATGGTTCTTCGATGTCCAGTTCTTTGAACTTGAACCAACTTTATGCCATATTGCTTGCCAGTGCTGGGAGCCATCAGTTAGCTGCCATCTGGCCTGTTGACTTTGGATCATTCACCTCTTTAGTCAAAAGCCTGATATTTTGAACTTGGTTCATTCGCCTCAGCAGCCTGTGGTGTTCCTGCCACTTCTGAGTTCATCAGCCCTGAAGTTACGTGAGTCAGAGACGCCTCCTGTTCACCATCTGAGCCGTGGACTTGTAATCACACTGGATGTAACCACTTATACAACTGTGTGAGGTATTTTCTTTATATAACTGTATCTACACACACACACACACACACACACTTTTGCTTCTCTAGAGAACACAGACTAACACAGACCCTAAGGGAGGTCTTTCATAAAAATCCAGGTGGGGGGAGGTGAACGTTCAAAAAAGCAAGTGCTACTTTCTTCTCATCCTATCGCAGTTTAGAAGGAGGAGGGAGTACATCAAGTCCATCTTTATCTAACTTCTCCACCCAGGTACTCTCCTGGTGGCTTTCCCAGGCTGCTGTCATCATGACAGCCGTGCTGGGAATTTACTGAACCTGGAGGTCCTCGTGCACGTTCATTCAAGTTGCTGCTGCGTGAATTTAGATCTTGTCGCGATAGTACTCAAGAACTTATTTTCCTACCCTCAGCAGTCAGTAGTCCTTTTCAAGGCAAACAGGAGAATTGCTTGAGCTCCAACTTTCTTCTTCCAGCAGGCACCCAGTTCCATCTCAACATCCATCCAGTTACTTAGGCCTACCTGCCCAGGATAAAATGTTCACATTGGTTGACTCGAAGTCAGCTCACTTGGCATCTTCGTTACCCATTCAGTTTTGCTATCGATGGTGTTTTTGTGGGAGTGAGATCATTTGCTGCAGGAGGGAATCCCCCACAGTCACACTCCACCCTACAGTGAAGAGAATACGATTATATAGGAAATGTACACCAATGGGTGCAAATTCCAGAATTCTGGTTGCCACCGTGTGCATAAGAATTGGCGTTAGTAAGTAAAAACTCCATAGAAAACTGAAAATTCCCACACAAAATGAATCCACGCTGCTTGCCAACACCCACGAATGAGGGACTAACTTCCTGCTTCAAATAAGGAAGAAGGACACACTGTCCCCCTACTTGTATAATTACAATGAAACAGATGGAAAAGGTAAACTCGGATAATGAAATGAATTCAGGAAGAGGTTCTTAGTTTCTTACACTAATGAGTATCTATCTACAGCCTAACTATCCTGTCAAATTAAAGTTACTCAGTCCATTGTACACAATAATAAAAATAGATTAAAACCCTGACTCCTCTAATACAATCTCTTAAGCCTCCTGGTAACTAGCACCATATTTCATTTCTCATGCTGTTGAAGTTTTTGTCATAAGCAAGAAGTTAAATACAGTGTTTCAGGGAATTCAGTCTTCTTACATACCTTTAGAGTATTTGTGTGTGTATGTGTGCGTGCCTGTCCTGAACTAAACTTTTTCCTTAGAAAACATTTAACATTTTATATATTGATAGTTTTATATATAAATCAATACAAATAAAATAATGTATATTTAATATAAACTAAGGAAAGTTTAGTTCAGAATAGGAAATAGGAGGACACAGCTATTTATATATTGATGAAGTTGATTTGTAGTTTTTTTAGGAATCCTAGCTGGTGATGAAAGTGATAAATATATTTATTTCTCCTTTCAGATGTGTCCAAACCTTCCTTCTCTCTTTGTTGCCTTTATCTCTCCCTGTTTTTCCACTTCTTTTGTTTATCCTTGGAGGTCAAGGTCAGGAATTGAGAGACAGGATAGGGCATCAGTCTGAGACTTCCCAACAAATTCAGGAACAAACAAGGCCTGTCTTTTCCCCAGAGTACTGTACTGAAAACTAGTAGCTTCACAGGAAAACAGTAGCTGCCTTGCGTCTTGGGTGGCTCTGCCCTGGTGATACATCACATTTATGATGGGATGTGTCATAGTTCGTTAACTTGCCTATCCTATTATATTTGGTTACAATGGGACGCTACTCAAAAACAACATGCCTGAAATTGAAGACAGATGGCCAAGTAAGGGACTAAAGAGTTTAATATGATTATTCCCTATTTCCTTTTTTATTGTGCTTTTCTCTCCATTTATTATGAGTTCCATGGAGGGATAAGGACACATTTTAAAAATAGTGTCACTCCTTTTGGAATGTAGAGGAAGCAGCAGGAGGCATGGTGCTCAGCACGGGCATGTGGACATTCTATTAGCACGTCATCTGGAATGTCACATGTCCTTTAGCAGTGCTGTTGATTTCTACATTTGCACAGTTTTTATGATGGTGAAAAACTAAAAATAGAAAACATTACCTTTGTTGACTCTCTACAAGGAGCTTTCTTGACTAAAATCTATAATTCCTGAAATAGTTCTTAGATCATTATGATTTATAAGAAATTAGTTCACCAAATGACCATTCTAATAAATATATTAGACTATGAGGTTCCAACATTTTATAAATGGCATTCATACCGAATGTCATCTTGAAGATTGGGATTTATAATGACCAGATCCATTTTGTCTTGGGCCTTGCACTCGATTCCTTAGCGATCAAGACACAATCAGACGTTGATCCTTGTTGAAACCCCTTTGCAAACGAAATGCAAACATTGGTACCTCCACACATGTTGAGCTTTTACTCAGCACTAAAACTTCTGACATTAAACATGTCTTGGGAAACAACTCCAAGATCGGACCCAGTGATGGGTGCACTCATCATTTTGGCAAACCTATTTATGTGGTGATTTTTAAAGGCAAACTGATTTAAGAAAGTGAGAGGAAAGAGCAAAACAGTAATAATAATAATATTTTTTAAATATTTGAAAAGCATTTTGTGTGCCTGACTATATGTACAAAATCTGCCTCCTCCTCTATAGTTTCACACTTGGTGTATTTTAGAGTACAGCATTTATTTGAGAACACACAGGTATGCAAATAGGGTTCATTTTTGTGTGTGTGAAAATGAGATAGCAACAACTTAAAAGTGTAAGAAGAACTTTAAAAATATTGATAGAAATGCATGTGTATATATTATGACCAGAGAGGATAAGGTCAAATGGCAGATTTTCTTTCTGTTTACGTTTCTGTTCCCAACGATAATTGGTTAGCTAAGATGTTAGCCTTGATTGTGGGTCGGCAGGGGCCACTAATAAGAGACTCTGCTTGGATTTTAAAAATTTGTTTGATTCTGTTCACAATTACCCCAAACTACACCCAACCACACCTTTGCCTTGTAAGTTAAGGATCCCTTTGCAATGTAACCAATTGTTTTCTATGTATCAAATTCATTCCGATTTTATCAACTTGATTTATTTTAAATTGTGGCACATTAGTTATTCTTATTTTATGGGTAGCATTTTCCAGATTTCAGGTAATTATCAAACCTGGTAGTCTACCTGGAGTTTGTGTAAATGAAATGTCACTTTGTAATCAGCTTTTAGAAGCAGATGGGGCTAAAGTTACTAACATAGTGCCTGGGATTGAAGACCTGGTTCTTGTTCTGCAGTTGAAACATGGAATTTAGAGAAACTTACACTGTTTTTCTGGGTTCAGTTCCTGCCTCTGAAAGAAAAGCCTTCTTGGTGGTGTTGTGGGCAAAGAGAAAGAATAAAGGATAAACGTACGGAACTGAAACTTAAACACCTGCTGTGTTCCAACCATCATAGTAAGAGCATTATAAATTAGATAGCAAATTGTTTCCTAGTGCCAATAGTAAAATTTACAAATATTTGGATGCAATGAGATCAGAAATGTGGTCTTGACTCAGTGACTAATTAGCGACACAGAAAGTGAACAAAGACACAACACAGGAAAAGTTTTATTGTCAGATGCCATCAAGACAGTTCAAACCTATAGCAGCCTTCTGCACAACAGAACAAAACATGGCCCGGTCCTGCACCATCCTCACGATTGTTCCTATGCTTGAACTCATTCTTGCACCTCTGTGTCAATCTATTTCATTGAGGGTCTCCCTCTTTATCACTGCCCTCAACATTGTTGTCCCCCAAGCATGCTGTCCTTCTCCAGGGACGAGTCTCTCCTGACAACATGTGCAAAGTCTGTGAGATAAAGTCTTGCTATCCTTGCCTCTAAGGAGCATGCTGGTCAGTTCTCTAAAGTAAAAGACAGAAAGGTGGGCTGCTTCTGTTGTCAGGTCTAGAGGGAGAATCAAGTTGGCCTTGGATTAGACTCCAAGCCATTCTTGATCCATTTGTTGATAACCATTTCAACCCAAGCTCTGATTAGAGGGAAGGTTAAAGAACTGCCTGAGTTAGTTAGGTTATTGTGCCAACCTGGCCGATAAACACATGTGGGGTTAATTGAAGGGCGGAAGGATAAATGGCTCGGTGAGCCTCACCTTTCTAGTTCTCAGGTCTCTTGCTTTCTGATGGTTGGACCAGGGTGCAGCTGCCTTAGCAGTTCCCTGCTTCAACTTCCAAGGAGCTGCAAGACCTTCCTGAGGAGAAGCCACATGGACCTACCCCGATGCAGCCCTGGGTGCTGGAGCAGCCGTGTGGAGACCCCTGCCAGCGCTGAGATGCTTACACATTCACTGACTCAGCTTTCCTCCTGCAGTCGGCATCATAGTGTGTGTTTTGTGAGATGGGTGTGCACTTGGTGGCTAACCTCAAGGTCAGCAGTTCCAACCCACCAGTGACTCCATGAAAGAAAAGACCTGAGGATTTGCTCTTGTGATTAATCACTGCCATTGAGTCGGTTCTGACTCATTTCTACCCTATCGGGTAGAACTGCTCCTGTGGACTTCTGAGGCTGTAAATCTTTATGGGAGTAGAAAGTCTTCTCTTTCTCCTGAGGAGCAACTGGTGGGTTGGAACTGCTTAAGGTTGGCAGCCCTACCTGTAGCCCACTATGCCACCAGGGTTCCTTACAGCCCAGGAACCTCTTTGGGGAATGGTTCTACTCTGCCCTATAAGGTCACGATGAATGAGAATCAGCTTGATGGCAAACACAACATACCTATCTCTGCTACTGCACACAGCTATTCATTCCCACCTTTAGTAATTTGTCAGCCACTCTGTTCAGCAAGTTTTACTTCATCCCCACTACATATGAGGCACTGTGCTGGATCCTAGGACTATGCGGCCAATAAGAGGACTTCTGTCCTCAAGGAGCTTATGGTTCAGTTAGAAGATCAATGTATCCATGAAGGGCAATACCATCATTTAAAATATAATCATATAAGTTTCAGGAGAGTACCAAGGAGCTAAAGGGGAGAATGGTCAATCCTGCCTCAAGGGCCAGGGCATCCGCTTCATAGAGGAGGTAACAGATGAGTGACATCTTGCAGTGACTAGAAGGGAGTGGGACTATTCTCAGCAAAGGGAGTACAGAAAGATAATGAGTGGGTAAGCTCTGACCTCCTCCGATTTCACAAGGGGAATGAAGATTCAGAACCACATCAAGGCAAGGCTGATACTTTTGAGGCTGAGGCCAAACACACCTCCACCCTCTAACCTTACTTACCAATTCTGACACTCAACCGTTTCTCCCTTAGTCCTCTCTGCTTCTCAGATGAATTTGATAGTTTATTGTATTGGCCACATGTCCCCCACAGGCGATATTCCCAATTGTGGACTGTTAACTTATTACAATTCAGGATCAGAAATGTGTCAGATACAGTTCTTTTTTAAAAAATAAATCAGTTTATTGGGGCTCATTCAACTCTTAACACCATACCTACATCAATTGGTAAAGCACCCTTATACATTCTTTGATCCATTTTAGCTCACGGATGCCTAGGATATTTGGATCTTATTGTATTCCGTATCATTTTTTATCACTTCTGTTTTCCTAGTCATGCATGGTGCATTCCATGTTCTAATTATCAATGAGTGTTTGCAGTTGTTTCTTCTCCTTTTGCGTCATGCTGCAACAACCCATGGAGGCTCCCCAAAGCTTTGCTGCACGCATGCCACTCAAGTCTACTGTGCTTTGCAGAGACAGTTTCTTGGCCAGTTGTGTTTGAGTAACTTCTGGCCTTTTATTTTTCAGTGTTCCACTGCGATTCCCAGATGCTCAGTGGCTGATCCCTCCGAAGTAGACTGCCTCTACCTTCGTTCTGATAGGTTCTCAGTCAGGAAGCGCCCAAAGAAATCCATTCACCACAGATGAGGAACGGATTTGCATACCTGCTGGGGTTTGAAATATGTGTGACAGAGCCTCCATCATCACAGGAACATAAAAGCCACCATAGGTGAGTTGAGGTAATAATAGTCATGCTGCCTTTTTATGCAAACAACACGTGGGTTGTAGGTTTTTCCTTTTGGACAACCTTCATGCATTATTTTCACACGAGTATGTATAAATGCAAATTCCAATAGACCATGTCAGGTATTGATCTTAGTCCTGTTCATTATTTGGAAGTTTGGGTTTCAGCAGCACACTTTCCTAACCATACCGTTAGGTTTTTAAAGAAACCCCAAGAATCAGTCTCTGCTTGGCAAACCACTTGTTCCAATGCAGGAAGATTCCGCTCCAAATAGGCCTTGCCAGGGTATCTGGCCTTAGCCCAGAAGCTGTGTGGGCTTACACCCCAAGTTGGGGCACCACATCCACCAACATTTAACCCCCGTTGGGATGACTACACCATGTTAGGTTGCTTAAATCTCCTGCCCATGCAGATGCGGCAGGGCGGGTATGACAGTCATAGATGCAAAGAGGTCACATAGCTCTCCTTGAGGATAAATGGATCTCACCAGCCACTTGAGAGCCCTGCAGGCCCAAGGCAGTGCAGGCCACCAGCAATGGCCCCCGCAATGGCCCAGTCCTTGCTTGGGCTGGAGTAGCTCCAGTGCAGCTCTCTGCCCGACCCCCTGCTTGTCTCCGCACAATGTATCTGGGAATAAATTGGCTACAAAGAACTCCACAGCTTTCAGCTCAGCATGAACTTCCCCAGAGCAAACATGCAATTTCAATTGTTTATTTTCTGATTACCGGAGTACTACCAAACTTGATCCATGACTTCATGACTATGGTTTATACCTGTATTATACAAATATAATCAAAAGTAACATTTTTGAACGATTGAATTAGGGCGAATGAGGCCAAGATTCACTTCTGGAAATGCCACAAGACATGTGCAGTATGTGTGTGGGGGTGAGTTATGCCAGACCTGTTTTACATACTTCAATCAATTCTGCTCCTTCTATGTGTGTGTGCAATATTTATGTGCTTATGTTATTTGCAAAAAATGTAGTAGGTACTAGAGGGAGCAGAGGAATATCAGAATGTCCCTCATTGTCATACACTGACAATAATAAAATAATAGTAGTAATATATAGCTTCAATCTGAAGAGTGCTTACTCAATATTCTTCTTAGCTGGCTACAGTTGACTATGAGTCCAGACTAACCTGATGACACCTAACAGCAGCATAATCAATATTTTCAGACAGTATGCTCTGGTCATATATTATTCCATTTAATCCTTTCCGATGCATAGTGAAGTAATAAATATAATCTGTATTTTACATGATAAAACACAGGTTTCAACAGATTCTGGAATATGCTCAGGATTTCACAGGCAGTAAATGTGGAGCTGTGCTTGAACTCAAAGTAGGGTTACAAATACTATGTTCTGTGTTGGTTTTTTTTAACATTTTATTAGGGGCTCATACAACTCTCATCACCATCCATACATATACATAAATCAATTGTATAAAGCACATCTGTACATTCTTTGCCCTAATCATTTTCAAAGCATTTGCTCTCCACTTAAGCCCTTTGCATCAGGTCCTCTTTTTTTTCCCCCTCCATCCCCGCTCCCCAAATACTATGTTCTTAAGTGGTGTGCTCCAATGGCTTTTGTGATCATGTGAACTATAGTGGATTCCGGTTGTCTGGCTGTAGTGATGTGGACTGTGAGTGATTTCTTTCTACAGCCTTTCTCCTGTAGGTGACCACCAAATGTGGTTACTGTGTTCTAGAGCCTCTGGCCACCCACGCCCTTTCTGTCAGTTTGTCATCCCGCATTGGTTCATGTGATTCTGGAAGTCATGCCACCAGCTTTCAAATATCAACAGGGTCACCCTTCATGGATAAGTTTTAGCAGAACTTCCAGACTAAGCAATAAAGAGAGACATGTGTAGACCATAAGAACTATAGCCTTGAGGCGATGGAGAATTCCAGAACAGTCCATTGTGCTTATGCCAAAACCTGTACATGGATCAAGATGCAGTAGTACCAACAGAACAAAGGAATACTGCATGGGTAAAAGTCAAGAAAGGTGTGCAGCAGAGTTGTATCCTCTCACCATGCTTGTTCAATCTGTATGCTGAGTAAATCATCAGAGAAGTTGGATTATGTGACGAAGAATGTAGCTTCAGGATTGGAGGAAGGTTTATTATAAACCTGAGATATACACATGACACAACCTTACTTGGTGAATGTGAGGAGGGCTTGAAACACTTGCTGCTGAAGATCGAAGCCTTCAGTATGCCTTGCAACTCCATGTAAAGAAGACCAAAATCCTCACAACTGGATCAATAAGTAACATCATGATCAATGGAGAAAAAGTTGAATTTGTCAAGGATTTCTTCTTGCTTGGATCCACAATCAGTACTCATGGATGCTGCAGGCAGGAGGCAAACATGGCATTGCATTGGGTAAATCTGCTGCACAAGACCTTTTTAGGGTGTTGAAATGCAAGGTTGTAACTTTGTGGGCTAAGGTGTACTTGACCCAAGCTATGGTATTTTCAATTGCTTCATATGCATGTAAAAGTTGGACATTGCATAAGGAAGACTAAAGAAAAATCGATGGACTTGAACTATGGTGTTAGAGAAGAAGGGTGAAAATACCACGGGCTGCCAGAAGAACCAATAACTGTGTCCCTGAAGAAGTACAGCCATAATGATCCTTAAAGGCCAAGATGGTGAGACTGCAGCTCAAGCACTTTAGACATGTTAGGAGAGACCAGTACTTGCAGAAGGACATCATGCTTGATCGAGTGGAGGGCGGTGAAAAAGAGGAAGGCCACCTACAGTGGATCAAGAATGAGAATAATCGTGAGGATGGCACAGAACTGCGCAATGTCCCCTTCTGTTGCCCACAGGGTCACTATGAGGTTGAACAGACCCGATGGCACTGAATAACGACATCGTCTATTTCTTAAAATTGAATCCAGTTAAAACCCTAAAGCTCATTGCAGGAACATTTCCGATAGTGGGCTAGGAGATGAACCTTGCAGGTCAGAAGCCACTCAAAATAGGAGTGTGAAAGAGCTGTCCCTCCCGCATCCCCGCCCCCACCGAGTAGAGCGGACCTCAATGAACTAGATGGAGTAAGGCTTTTTGCGGATCTTTATTTGGTAATGCGGCCCAACTCAAAAGGAGCACCCACAGCAGCAAAGATGCAGTAGCAATTGTAACAGGGAAACACAAAGTATAAGCCAGGAAAATTGGAGGCCTTCAAACATGAAGTGGAATGCTTGAAGAGGGATATGCTAGTAAGCTGAAATGGTGTTGCGATGTTAGCTGAACTGATTTAGTGTTGGCCATGGGAATCACACATAGCAATGATCAGGAAGATGACTCAGGAGTCGGCACCATTTCATTCTGTTAGACAAAATGTTGGCCGTGAGTCCGAGCTTACTTTGTCCACTACTAACAACAGTATGAGTTATTATGGTGTTTGGGTTTCTCTACTGAACATTTCCATATTTAAGGATCTGCATAAAAACAGACAAGCTTATGTATGGAATGTAATCAGAACTGTATGAGCCCAAATAAGATGATTTAAACAACAACAACAAAAACAGACAAGCTGTGATGGACATCATTCATGAAAACTAGGTTTGGTTCAAGAAGGAAATTTTCTGTTCAACCAGCCAAAGTCCTCTTGGTTCCTATGTCCTTTTGTCCTCCTTCCTTCCCTTTTCTGTCTGTTCTTTGTTCCTTCCCTTTCTTCCTCCCTCTTTTCTTATGGTAACATTCTACTAATTTTTATGACTTAATATGTAGACATTTGATTCATTTGATTTCTGTTGTTTACATCAATCTCATGGGGAAAATAATCATTATTGGATAGATAAAGTTAGAAAAATTGAGCCAGTGATTTAATGTAGCTTCCCTCCTGATTTACAGGTGCCGTCTGCAATATCCTTCTTCACAGGACTCACGTATTTCCTTTTTCAGATTTCCTTGAGACAGGATGCTCACTCTGTTTGTGAATGCCTAATTAACTCCGAAAGATAGGATGACGAAGCAATTCTGCATCCCAACAAAGAAACATTCAATGGGGAAGAGTTGAAGACATAAAGCAAGTAATGTATATGAATTTATAAATTATATTGACTGACAAATTGGTCTTCATAAACTTGTGAACCCACAAAATAGCTCTATTCAATAACTACTTGAAAGGTATTCTTTCCTTAAAAAAAACTGTAAATTTCAGCACCATTTTAATAGTCCTCACCCTATTATCTAAACATTTTAAATAATACAGTCTGAATCATTTTGTTTTGTGAACATTTGTATATTCGTCACATTCTCAGTTGTACCTGTCTATAAAAATGTGTCAGAAGTATTTGTCATGGAGAATACATTTTTTTTCAATGGTCCTAATATCTTTCATTGAAACATTGTAATCTTCCCAGTTGCATTTCATGGAAAATACTTTTGAAATTGTTGACACATTCAATGGACCAGTCTCTCTCTATAAAATATTTGCAATTAAGACAAATACATATAGATCTACATATGTTGAGACACCTCATAAAGTTAGAGAAAATTCTGCTAAAGGAATTTTAATTTTTTCTGCTTTGAAATGTGTATATCCTTTGGTCCAAATATTTTCACAGTTGCTGTGTTTTGGCCTGCATTTAAGGTATATATATATATATATATACCTTATATATGTAAGTCAAAAAGGTATATATATATATACCTTATATATATAAGTCAAAAAGTCTCATATATATATAGATATATATGAGGGTAAGTCAAAAAGTATCCCTCTACAAACTCATACAGTAATTTAAAAAAAATATCAAAATGGGAAACTATGTTTTATTACTTTATCGTATTTACCATCAAGTCTATACACTTAAGAATGTAGTGTTTAAAACTTTCTAACTTATCCCTGAAGAATTCTGTGCTCTTCAATTTACTTCATGTCCAATGGCAGTTTTGGTGTCCTTGAGAAGCTCAAATTATGTTCCTCTTCCATGGCCTTTGGGTTTGGGAACCAAAAGATGTCTGAAGGGACAAGATCAAAGCTGTAGGGTGGGTAGGATAATGTTTCCCAGTGAAATTCAGGTTGGGCAACCTTTGCTACCTTAGAAGAATGAGCAGTACATTGTCATGATGGGGTGAAAATGTTTTATTCCACCTTTCTCCTCTTGTTGCAAAGCATACATGATTTCAGAAGATAGTCACTTGAGTTTTATTCAAAATTTTATTTTAGCGTGGCCCTCGATATCATTTTTCCATGGCACAAAACATATGCATTGGGGGGATTATTTGATTTTTATAGAAAGAACTTGTTTGCAGCCATGTCCCGGTCACATTTTGTTTGAACGCACTCATACACATATGAACTGGAACCCACGGAACAACGTTTTTTTCCTTCCTGTGTGTTACTTTAAATGCTTCCCTGATTTTAACTATGACAGAATTATAGGTAGGCTTTTTCAATTACATTCCATTATAATTTAGAATATAAGTTTATTCCACAATTTGAGATATTTTGAAGTGTCATGATTTAATTTCAATGCAAATTCTACTGAATTTCCTCACTTCATTTATTCTGTTATCCCCATGTTGCTGTAGGGATATATTTTAATGTCTTCTGATTTACAATTTTTATTTTTAATTATAGTATTACAATTTCCTTAATTACTCAAGAGTTTTAATTTTTGTATTTTATTGTTGAGAACTTGGATTAAAAGATTGAAGGAATCCTACAACAACAAAAACTGTAATGAAAATTTAGAAGACTTCCTTACAAAAATACTCTTGGATGTTAAAGACACATTGGAGATGTACAAACTAATTCTAAAAAGGGAAAGTCTAATGCCAGCTTGATTAGAGGCAACAGCAAGAAAAGTGCGTATTATTGTTAAATTAATTTCCTTTATTCAACATAGGCTTCTTCACAAAATGTTTGTAGTATTGTTATTTTCTCTATATATAAATTATTTGTAAATTTTAGAAACCAGAGATTCTCCTAGTTTATCCCAGTTTGTTTGGGTGCAGTTATGCATTGTGAATTATGTATAAGTGGATGTTGTGGGAAAGCTCGCTGGTTTTTTTGTTTGTTTGGGCTGGATCCTCCACCTGACTGTTGACTACTGGTTCCTTAGACTTGAGTCGATAGCCTGCTGTGTTGCCTGGGAGTCCTCCTCAATCTGCCATCTGACCTGCTGACCTTGGATTCATTGGCCTCCAGATCCACAAGCCTGTCATCTTCATGTCAATCTTAGGTCCATCACGTTCCTCAACTCTGCAAGTCAAGAGAAGATTTTAGCTTTACATTAGAGCCGGAGACTTGGAAATTGCTTGTTTCTACAACTGTGTGAGTCATTTCCTTGATATAAATTTCTTTTAAAATAGACATATATAAATTTCACTGTTTATTTTCTCTCTGGAGAATCCAGCCTAAGATAGTAGTCACGTACTTAACTCCATTCAGCAACTCCTATTTCTACTCTACAGCTTTCTTAATTTGGAAGGAATATCTCTCTCTCTCTCTCTCTCTCTCTCTCTCTCTATCTATATCTATATCTATATCTATATCTATATCTATATATATATATATATATATACTGTAATAACCGGTTCTTCTGAACTTTGTATTTACAACACCATTGCATATGACCACTTGTGAATTAAATACCTAATCATAATTCACTTAATGGATTTTCTGTTTGAAGTGGCTGATATTTACTGATAAAACAATTGGCATCATTTGGATGTTAGCACATTTCTTCTACTAATGGAGTCAATAGTAATTTGTGGTAATGCGTTAAAAATTTGCATGTGTTCATTTGTATAATTAAGATCATTTGATACATGAAAGTCAAGATAGATAACCATTCAGAAACAGTAATGGGAGTAATGGCTCCCTGAGGGTACAGAAAGAGAGTGGGAAGGGGGTAAGGAGGGGCTGATAAATTGATGACTATATAATATCACTTGAGGAAAGTGGACCACAGAGTTTTATGTGAATGGATATATTGGATGGTGTAAGATATGGCAAAAATATTATATATAAAAATAATAAGGGCTCATGGGGAGGGAGGGGATAAAGGGGAACTGATGAAGGAGTTCAAAAGGAAAGAAAATGTCTTGACACTGATTGTGGTAGCAATTGTACAGTACTGCTTGATGTGATTGAACTATGGAATGTTATGTTATCTATTAGAGCTACCAATAAAATGATTAATAAAATAAACAACTAAAGTAAAAAAATCATGGAACGGAAAGGGATATAAAGTTAATTTAGAAAAAAACAAGTCATTTGAATGAGTAGCCAGCTTTCAAAGAATGACATACAAGTATAAATGGATTTTCTGCCTCTGTTATATTTAATCATCATCCGAAAAGAACCACTGTCTTATGAAGAAATAGATTGAATTATATGATATTTAAATTCTTATAATATTAAAATATATTTAAACTCTTTTATTTTAACCTACAAAATAGCGATTGCATCTACCTTAACCTAATTAAACACTACTCAGTTCTTCTTGGGTAGAGGCATCAGTTACTCAGTGGCTTACCGGGAAAGGTTGCTTACCTTTCATGCAGGAGACCTGGGTTCAATTCCCAGCAAATGCACATTATGTGCAGCTACTAGCCACCTATCAGTGAAGGCATACATGTTGCCATGATGCTAAACAGGCTTTAGCATAGTTTATAGGTCAAGACAATGGAAAAGTCTTGGTGATCTACTTTTGAGCACCATCCAATGAAAACCCTTTGGATCACACTGTGGGGGTGGGCCTGGCCACATTTTGTTCAGTTGTACCTGAGGTCACCGTGAATTGCGGGTGATACTACAGCCTAAATAACCACAGCTACTTGGGTCCAAAGGTACTTATTTTATCAGCAAGAACTCTGGATGTTGTCCTGGAAAGAGCATGTTAAATCTGGTACAGCTCAGAAGGGTCAAAGAAAGAGAGAGGGCTATACTTGGTCATCTTTTAGACACAGTCACATGTTAATTGTGTGCCTCTGACTTCACTTGTGTGCAGATTCACTTCATAAATAATGGGTGAGACCATGGAAGAATCTGGAAATACAGAGTAGAAACACATCTTTAGTGGAATTTAATTTATACAACTATTTAATCACATGTAACTATTCAATGGAACCAGTAATAATGACAATACTTTGCTGAAAATGTGAAATGTCGGACAAGTGCTAAGTTGGAAAGGATATTGGCAAAACATCCTAACTACAGAGTTAGTCATTCATTCATTACACAGGTATTTATTTACTGCCATCGAGTCAGTGCCAACTCATAGCAACCCTGTGTAGTTAGCATGCATGAATGGAATGCACTTTGCTAAGACGTGAAAATATATGGAAAAAGAAACCCAAACCATCTTTGACGAAAACGCTGAATATTTCAATGAGTTAGTTGTGTTGAAATTTGTTTCTCTGCAACTGTGGTAGTTATATAATTGTTTATCAACTTGAAAATTAAGAGTGAAGGGGTGGAGTCTAATCTGTCAATTGAGTCATTGCAACTGAGACCTCTGTGTGGGCATGGACTTCTCTAGTGAGTTCTGGGAACTCCTGTATTCCCTCCTTGGAGGTGGAAGACACACTAGCTCTCTACTCCCTCCCTGAGAAATACTTTATTGACAAGACACATGGTGCTATGCCCTGGGAGCTGGAGAAGCCACATGGACCTACCCTGATGCAACCAGACCTCTGGAGCTGGAGAAGTCACATAGAGACCCCTGCCTGTGCTGAAATGCTTATGCCACTGGTTCCAGAAGACTTCCAACCCACTGGCCTGTAATCTTCCTGCCTTTGTTGTCATTGCATGTGTTTTGTGAGTCTGAAGAGAACTTTATAGATTGGTATCAGGCATATGGCCTAATATCAGACTTAGGGACTTGATCTGGACTGGGCTGGGATGTTTTCTCAATATTCAATTGCTCTTGTATATAAACCTCTTTCTTATTCACATATGAGTCTCTATGAATTTGTTTCTCTAGTCTACTTGGACTGACACAGCAACAATGGCCTGTGTTGCATCTTTAGACCAATATCCTATCCCTTATCTGCTCTGTCTACCATATGACAGATTGTCAAT
Organism: Tenrec ecaudatus; assembly: GCF_050624435.1. Taxonomy (NCBI): domain Eukaryota; kingdom Metazoa; phylum Chordata; class Mammalia; order Afrosoricida; family Tenrecidae; genus Tenrec; species Tenrec ecaudatus. The sequence continues at coordinate 71,319,965 of NC_134532.1, forward strand.
GGGAGATCATTCTTCAATTCCTGTGTCCTAATGGTTCTCAAATGCTTATATGCATAAAGCCATGCTTATTTTAGAAGGACACCTTTTCCCACCTCTGCCAACATTCTGATTCTCTAATTCCCCAGTGAAGCTAAGAAATCTGCATTTTTAGCACGCATGCCTAGTGATTCTGATGCAGGTGATCAGTCAACCACACTTCTGGAAATGCGGTCAATCTTTCCTGGATCAGAAATACAGATGTTCATGGTCACTCTTGCTCAGACATCTGGAGTAGGATCGCCAGGTGGTCATTTGGGGTCTAGTCTAACATGCCACCATCCTCTTTAGGTTGGGGCAGCTGGATTCAGAGTAATCTTTCAGATCAGCAACATCCAGAAGGACCACTGAACTCTATGATCCAGGAGTTACTTTTCCATCAATGCAGCCTAATATGGTCTTCTTTTTATGCTACAAATCACATTGTGGGCTAATATTGTACTTGTGGTCATCTATGAATAACCATCAAGCTATCTCTTTCCCATCTTGTACCAAAACACTTGAGTATGATTATCTAGGCAATGGAATATTTATTTAAGTGAATTCCAGAGTAAGTCCTGCTTTCTTTCTCAAAACTCTGAAATATAAAGCCAGTCTGATATGCTCTGTTTCTCCCTTATCCCCCCTTCTCTCCCTCCCTTCCCTTTCCTTCCAACAGAGGTTTTTCCTGGCAAAGTCTCTGCAAGGGAGTATGATACCACCTGAGAAGCAAAGCAGACCCAGATACAAATCATTCTACTCAAGTCTTGGAGCTGCCTTCAAAGAAAAAGAAATTCCATACCAGCCAGAGCCTGAGTAGAGGCCAAGAACTGGCAACACATTTCGGAGGCTAACCCCTTACAGAAATATGGTCCCTAACCACCTTCTGGAGAGACTCAATTAAGAATGAACATGAGTTGAGGTTATGTTACTTACAATCCAGTGCTGAGTATTTTCTATGGATACCCGTCCTCACTCATCTGCCTGAAAATAACACCAAACACAGGAGGACCAAGATCCCCCAGAGCCACTCCAGACTGCATGTGGCCACACATTCTTTCATTCCCATTCACAAATGCATCTTGAGAACTTCAAAGATGCGCTGCATTTGACTAAAGCAGAAGCGGAGTAGAGGAGTATGTGGGCTATCCGATTTTGCAGGAAGGCTTTCAGGATCAACATAGCATTTTCCTTCTGCTCTCGTGAATACATGACTTTATAGTTAAGCCAAGTTCAGCCCAACTTGCGTTCATGTTGTGGATTTAAATTCAGAACACTGGCAAGTCCCATGGGGATAAGAAGCAAAACCATAAATGAGGCCCTGGTTTTCTTATATATACAACTCACATGCACAGAGAACGAGGAATGATATTCTGACAGTCCAAGAAGCAGCAACGCCAAAGGCATTTCCCCAGAGCATTAACATTAAAAAGCAAAAAACTCCAGGCACACTACTTTCCTTGTAATCCACGTTGCTTTGGTGAAGACAACCTTAAAAAAAAAGGCAGCAACAACATGGCTAAATGTTCAAACTTATCCTCAGGGTTTCCCCCTGGTACTTTTCATAAGCAAAGGTAGATTGTTTTTTAAGGTGCTTGGCAGACCCAAAAGTAGATGTAGGAAAAGAAAGGATGTTTTATTTTTATTTGATTGAAAAAAAAAAAAAGAATAGTCAATAGGTACCCTTGGTTACTTGATGTGTGCTTTCAGATGATTTTACTGGTAAATTTTATATTGGGTACTCTGGAGCTGAGCAACTAAAAATTAAAATGTGTCTTAGTGTCAGAATGACTTGTTGGAGAAGAGATGTAATACCTATGAAAGGTAATACTCTAAGGTAGAAAGTCCCATCTAATATTTTTTAGAAACACTGAATGTCCATCTATTTAAATAACCATATCGGCTCCCTCCTCTAAGGCTTCCTCATGAATGGGGTATCTTATCTGTCAATTGCTCAACAAAGTAAAGATACTGTCTTCATAGGAATGAGGCAGGAAAATGTAGAAATCACCTGGTCCAGAATTCTCATATAAAAGCAAAGCCGAAGACACTTGCCTACGTACACACAGCGGGCGATGTGTCGTCACTGTTGCTAGAGCTCATCCAGTAGGGCCCTGGCTCTTGGCAACCTCATTCGCAACAGAACGAAATACTGCTGGGTCCTGTGCCAGCCTGCAGATGGACTCGTGCGGTCCACAGGATTTTCATTGGCAGGATCATCAGGCCTCGATTCCTGGACCATTTTACTCCAGAAGTTTACTCACACAATAGTGAGAATGCAAAAGATCTTTTCCAGTCTTTTACATAGACTATACCCTGAATTCATAATGAACGGGAATAGGATGGGATTAAGACCTGGCCCCTGATAAAGGGGTCTTCAGGGCTGACCCCAATTCCAACTACATGGACCCCTCTCCCCCCACCTCCGCCCCCAGAAGAATGTACTACAGAGGACATCACTGAAGCTACAGCTCGGGGAGAGGGGGCTGCCTGTTCAGAGCACACAGGAATAAACGAAGAGAGAAGGAGAGAGTTTGGAACACATCCTGGCCCACCAAGCCCCGAGGATGATATTCCTGCTCAGAGCAGCCAATGCACAGAGAGACCATAGGGCCGGCCCCACCACAAGACAAGACATCTTTCACTGACCCGTAGTGCCTACAGAGGACAACACCAGAGACACAGTGCAGGAATTGTGTCTGATCTGACCCCACCCCACTGGGGTCAAATGCTAAGGCATCCAACAGAGGAGCAAGGGTAGTAAAGCAATGAAGTCCCCTGGGAATACTAAAAATAGACTTTGGGGCTGTGGTCATTGGACATCCCCTTACAGAAGGGTCACAAGAAAGAGATGAGCCACTAAGGGTGCAGGATGGCACCGATAAAATATGCAACTTTCCTCTAGTTCTGTGGTTCTCGACCTTCCTAATGCCGTGACCCTTTATTATAGTTCCTCATGTTGTGTTGAAACCCAAACATAAAATCATTTTCATTGCTACTTTATAACTGTAATTTTGCTACTGTTATGAATCAGGCGACACCTGAGAAGGGATTGGGTCAACCCCCGAAGGGATCATGACCCACAGGTTGAGAACTGCTGCTCTAGTTATTTAATGCTCCCCCCTACTCCCACTATCACAATCATAATTCTACCTTACACATCCAGTTAGGGCAGAACATGTACACGGGTACAGATAAGAGGTGGAAACAGGGAATCCAGGACAGATAACCCCCTAGGGCTAATGATGCGAGTAATGCTATCAGGAGGTAAAGGGAAGGTGGTGGTGGGGGGGAGAGAGGGAAAAATGATCACAATGAGCTAACCCCTCCCTGGAGGACAGACAGCAGAAAAGTGTTGAAGGGAGACATTGGTCAGTGTAAGACATGAAAAAATAATAACAATTTATAAATTACAAGGGTTCGTGAAGAAGGAAGGGGGTGGGGAATGAGCTAATACCAAGGGCTCAAGTAGAAAGAAACTGTTCTGGAAATGAGGATGGCAACACATGTACAAATGTGCTTGACACAGTGGATGTATGTATGGATTGTGATAAGAGCAGTATGAGCCCCCAATAAAATGATTTTATAAAAAAAGACCTGACCCCAGTAAAGAATGTGAATCGGCTACACTCATTGCTTCCTCAATAACATCTTTAAGATCCAAATGCTCTGAATATTTGGTTCCTAATGATGACATCTGTAAAACCAGATGTGAGCCAGGCCACTCTTTCAGTTTTCCTTAGGTGTTTAATGGCGTCGCCATTCGAATTCCACACATTCACTGCCTCACCTGGAAAGCCAGACCTCTATTTCTTGACTGAGCCTTGGTGGAAGTAAGAGGACCTACTGCGGATTTTGGACATTTTTGACGTCTTGCTCCGGACCCTGCATTTGGCTCACCTCTGCTGGACTTTCAGATTTGGACTAAATGGCCACCACTAACATGGGAAAGAATACCTCACGGTTTTACGAGTTTCTGTGGGTCACTGCTGTGATTTGCAGAACCCAGGAACGTGAAGCAACAGACTCAAGGGGGAGGAATCTATTGGAGGTGGGTGTGGGTGTGGTGGGAAATCTTAGACATTTGAGACATCACGAATCCCCAACACCTTGGGACTAGTTTTGTTTTGAGATTGTATTTTGTAAAGAGAGTGTTACCTGTTTTGGCAAAGGATACTGAAAGTACCATGGACTGACAAAAGAACAAACGGATCTGTCGTAGAAGAAATAAAGCCAGATGCTCCTTAGAAGCAAGGGTAATGAGAGTTCATCTCACGTACTTGGGACATGTTGCCAGGAGACACCGGACCCGGGAGAAGGACATCATGCTTTGTAAAGTGGAGGGCCAACCTAAAAGAGGAAGGCACTTGTGCTTTGTTATTTGTACATAGGGTCATTATGAGTCAGAATTAATTTGATGACACCTAACAACAGCAAGAGCTATATGTGTGGGGGGGCGGGTAGTGGTGGTGGTGGTTGCTATGTATGTGTCATAGGTATATGTTTGTATATGACCCTTGTCCAGCTAGTGTATGGCACGAGGGAAGCAAGATACATGTGTAGCACTCTCTTGGGATAGCCAAGCCATGCACCTATTATGCATTCTAGTTTAATAATAAGCATGGGTTGCTGTCTGAGAACCTCATCTGTTCTTGTCATTTGGTGCTGTCCACTGGGCTCCAATTTATAGTAACAACATACATACTACATGGCCATATGCCTTTCTCACAATCTTTGATATGTTTGAGGCTATGGTTGAAGCCTCTATATCAATTCCTCTCATTGAAGATCTCCCCCCTTATGCTGACCCTCTTTACCAAGCATCCTTCACTAGAGACTAGTTTCTCCTGATAACATGTGCATCGTCAATGAGACCATGTCATGTTATTCGTGTTTCTAGAAGTATTTTTGGCTGTAGTTCTCTCAAGTCAGAGGCTTGTTTCTTCTTCTATTCACCCAGGCTAACCTCATTGCTGTTTTTAGGTGCCCTGCGGTCAACTCTGACTCATAGCCACCCCAAAAACAAAACACTGCCTGGTCCTGCGCCATTCTTATACTTGTTATGTCTAAGTCCATTGTGTCAGTCACTGTTGTCGATCCATCTCACTGAAGGGCTTTCTTTTCACTGACCTTCTCTGTACCGGTCATGATGTCTTTTTAGAGGGATAGATCTCTACTGATAACATGACATGAGCTTTTACGATCGTCATTTCTAGAAGCAGTCTGGTTGTACTTCTTCCAAGGTAGATTTGGAGTTTCGGGAGTGCATGGTACTTTAAATATTCTTCACCAACACAATAATTCAAAGGCATCGTTTCACCTTTGATCTTCTTTATGCATTGTCCAGCTCTCGCATACGAGGGGGGCAAAACCCTATGACTACGGTCAAGGTGCACTTTAGTCCTCAGAGTGCCATCTTCTTGCTTTACCACTTTTAATAGGTCTCCTGCAGCGGACTTGCCCAGTGCAAAACACCATTGGATTTCTTTTTTTTAAAAAAAAAAACACCATTGGATTTCTTTTAAAAAAAAAAAAACACCATTGGATTTCTCTTTTTTTTTTAACATTTTATTAGGGGCTCATACAACTCATCACAATCCATGCATATACATACATCAATTGTATAAAGCACATCCGCACATTCTTTGCCCTAATCACTCTCAAAGCATTTGCTCTCCACTTAAGCCCTTTGCATCAGGTCCTCTTTTTTTCCCCTCCCTCCCCTCTCCCCCCTCCCTCATGAGCCCTTGATAATTTATAGATTGTTATTTTGTCATATCTTGCCCTATCCGGAGTCTCCCTTCCCCCCCTTCTCTGCCGTCCATCTCCCTGGGAGGAGGTCACACGTGGATCCTCACCATTGGATTTCTTAACTACTGCTTCCATGTATGTTATTCTTGGACCCAGGCACCATAAAATCTTCGACGACTTCAATGTTTCTGCTTTTATCATGGTATTTTCTCTAAGTCTGTGAGAATATTTGTTTATGTTGAGTTGTGATTCATAGTAAAATCTTCATTACGAGCGGCTTTATTTTCCCATGCTGCCAGCGAGCAGGATGTCTTATCTGTGTAGCACAGGTTGTCAATGAGCTTTCCTCCACTTCTGACGCCATGTTCTTATCATCCAGTTTCTTGAGTTATTTGCTGTGCAGCTAGATTGAATAAATGTGGTGAAATAGTACCTGCCCTGATTTAAATCGATGCGCTCTCTTCTTGTATTTCTCAAAGCTAGCCTCATTTCTCTTCTGAAATCATTAGAGACGTGCCTGTGTATTATTGTGCTATCTAAGATCTCTAGCCTCAGTGACTATGTGCCTTCAACAAAGGCCATTCTGATCTATTCCTCAGCTGGCAGCCAGAGTCCAAGACATCTTAATGACCAACATAATGATCAATGTCAGCATAATGGTCCAGACCACTGAGTTGACCTTAGACTCTTGTTACCTCTTTCCTTACTGCCTTAGTAGGTTTTTAGTTTTTTATTTAAATCTAGCTTCAATGTTTCCTTGATTTCATTCATTTTCCAAAATACATCCCAGTATATTTCTTATATATGAACCTAGTTCTCACATCTTACCTACTTTGTGTTGTTGTAGTAACTTCCCTGTTAGGATATAGACTTAGTCAAACTCTCTAAATCTCTCACATTTGTTGCTGTTTGCCCTATTACCCTGTGTCCCACCGAATTCAGACCACAATTTGAGCCAAACACTTGTTTTCTTCCATTCATATCTCGCTAATGTTGCATTATCTGGCCAAAATATGTTTTCCTTCCCCAACATTTTATCCAAATAACAAGGATCTACTTGTCTCTCACATCCAGTGTGGTCTTCTATGGGAGGCCCTTTCTGTCCCCTTCTCATCTACTTGCTCTATCATCCTGTTCACAACAGTTTATTCATAAATTATTTACATATTCATGTTGTCCCACAGCAGTTTTTTTATTAGTCATTTTATTGGGAGCTCTTACAGATGTCATAACATTCCATAATGCAAATGAATTGAGCCTAATTGTACAATTCCTACTACAGTCAGTTTCAAAACAGTTTCTTTTATCTTGAACTCTTTGATATCAGGTCGCCTTCCCCCCCCCACCTTCTCCCCAGGAATCCTTATTTTTATATATTATTATTATGTATATATATATTTTTATAGTCAAACTTACCCCATTTAATATATTCATTCACCTACAATTCTGTTATTCGCGCTCCTTGATTGGGGTTATTCAGTCATTGTATGAGCTCCCCCTCACCCCCTCCCCACACTTCTATATCCTCAGGGAACCATTACTCCTGATGCTGTTTCTGAAGAGTCACCCATCTTGGCATTCCTGCATCAAACAATCCTGATTATACAAATGAACATACGTAGGTCTAACAATATTAATGAGGTGAAACATAAGCCTTAATAGTAAGGGGAGGAAATATTAAAGAACCAGAGGATAGTTTTTAATCTTACTTCTGTGGGAAAATACATGACAAACTCACTTCACGTGCATGACTCATTTCCATGGGCACATACAGGATTAAAATCAAGAGTGATAATATTATCCCTTTAATGCTTAAACCAGTAGATAAACAATACAAGTGATGAAGAGTGAGTTTATAATGGAGCAAGACATTAAAGTAGCATAATTTATAAGCTTTGGTACTTTACAAACAAAGATATTACTCATCCCATAGATAATCTCCAAACACACTGACTGTAATGGAGTCGTACTCCTTTTCAGGTTGGTAATATCAGCCTCCTATCGTGTCTAATAAGTATTAGATGTTGAATAAATTCTTGTGGATTAATGAATGGACCACAGATGGAAGGTTTCCATCTGGATGGACAGCTGAGGTTTTCTACATTGGGCAGGAGCCATAAATGTAGGTATGTTTCTGACAAACTCTTCTTGTTAATGACACAAACTACTCTAATAAAAATATGTTATTTTCTGTCCTCTGAAATATGCATGCAAAGATGACAAACTGTACTAACAATTTAAATGTGCCTGTCCCTTTTTGATGGATCAGTACTCATAGGAGCCTGCGCCAAACAATGAATCAAGTGTTAAATGCAACTAAAGATCAAGGGGCAGCACAGGAGAGTGAATGTAACTTCGAGGAATAAAATGTGCCTGACTCAAGCCAGGGTATTTCCAATCACCTCAAATGCATGTCAAAGTTGGACATTGAATAAGGAAGTTTGAAGAAGATTAGGTAGACTTTTATTATAACCTTTGAATTATGGTGCTGGTGAAGAATATTAAAAGCACCACGAATGGCCAAAAGAACAAAGAAATAGGTCTTGGAAGGAGTGCATCCAGAATGCTCCTTAGAGGTGACGATGAAGGGACTGGTCTCACATACTTGAGACAGGCTTTCCGGAGAAACCAGTTCCTAGAAAAGGACGCCATACTTGTTTGAGTGGAAGGGCAGGGGAAAAGGAGGGCAATCTTTGATGAGATGGATTAACACAGTGGCTGCAACAATGGGCTCACACCGGACAAAAGTTGTTCGGATAGTGCAGGACCAGGCAGTGTTTCCTTCTGTGGTGCACCCGGGCGCTCTAAGCGCAAACTGACTTGACGGCACCTAAAACAACACGAGTGAATGATGGTCTCTTCCAACCAAAGATTGTCACTCCTAACGATGACCTTTTCCTGGTGGGTCTGGGCCAGAGAAGGGGAGAGAAAGAAATACTGGTGGTGGTGTTCTTCGGTGTCATCGAGTTGGTCCGGAGGCATAGCAACTCTATGTACAATGGAACAAACCATCACCTGGTCCCAGGCCAGCTTCACAATCATGCCCATGTTTGAGTCCATGTTGTGCCAGTAGACCAACCCGTCCCCTAGAAAACATTCCTCTTTTTTCACAGGGGAAGAGAAAAACACGGTGTCTTTCTCTGAAGACGTTTCTCCTAAAAACATGCCTGAAGTACGTGAAAGCAAGCCCTGCCACCCTTTCCTCTAAGGAATATTCTGGTCGTACTTCTTCCTGGACAAATTTATTTGTTCTTTGGGCAGTCTATAGGATTATATATTTTGATTTTAAGTGATTATCGACAGCGTTAACTGTGACTATAAAAACTTGGAACTCTAGCATGGGAATTAGTCAATTTGGCCAGCCTGCTGGGTATAAAATGAGCATCTTAGCAGCAGAGTGGGGAATCTCACTAACATTAAGAGAGAAGGGCCAGGAGTGGAGCGTGTCCTTGGCCCTGAGATTCCTGCAGATGGAACCTGCTCAATGCGACAATGCTCACATCTAAACGCTTGTGCTTTTTAAAATGGAGGGTCAGCCCAAAAGTGTAAGGCTGTCAGGAGATGAATTGACGCAGTGGTTACAATTATATGCTCAAACAGCAATTGTGAGAATGCCAACGGACTGGGCAGTGTGTCCTGTTCTGCGTAAGGTCGCTATGAATCAGGACCAGCTCAGCAGCCCCTAACAACAACACGCTCTCCTGGTGTTGCTTACTGCCTGCTTCTCAGGGTCTTCTCCCTAGGTGCCCATTCACTGCCAAACGAAATGTTGACTGAGGTCGCAGCCCTAAGTGCTGCTTTCTCCTAATTCCATGTTCAACCATACAATTCTGGCGTTTGGAAGTCAGAACTTACATCATGAAGTCCTACATGACATTTCATGAAGAAAATGAACAGGCCCACTACTTGACTACTATTATTTCCTTGCAATTCTGTTCCTCATCCACTCATTTGAACACAACTGCTAAGGTAGCGATATAGGAATAAACCATCATGCTACGTTTTCCTCTCTCATCTTCCTTGGTCCAATCAGTCTGTTAGTTCTGCTAAGTTTACCTCCAAAAGTTATCTCAAATTTGTTTACTCCCCTTCATCGTTATTACCAGCCTCCCTGTTTTATCTCACTCTTGACCTACCCATCACCTCCAATCTATTCACCCATCACTAGCTCCAGTGGCCTTAAAAATCTATACAAAAGTTTATAAAATATGTTTACATTACAGTGTAAAACTATATAAGTCCTAGTTCCAAAAATATGCATAAATATGTTGTTTGAAAAATGTACACATGGGAGCATGAAAACCTTTTTGGAAAGTTTAATAATTACACTTAGCCTAACATTCCTGATGTTATCTGCGGCATTAAACTTCAGCCATGGAGGGCCGTTTTCAAGTCAGGAATTGTGCAACCGCTTTTGACATTCTTTCCTTTGTTAATCGTTCTCTCTCTCTCTCTCTCTCTCTCTCTCTCTCTCTCTCACACACACACACACACACACACACACACACACACACACACACACACCCCAAATTCAAAGAATAGTTCTAAGAGATACTGTTTATGATGTATCAATCTGAGTAAGCACTCTGTGCTTTGCTTTATTCCTTCATTGAACATAACATTCTTTTATACATGTACATCTGTGTGTGTTTATACTTTTTTGCATTTGTGTGTGTGTTTAAGGGACATCTCCTGATACTCACATTATACTGTGAACTCTGCGAGTTCACTGCTGACTTGCGTTGACTCTGACTCATGGTGACCCACGTGTGGCAGAGAACATTATTTCCGTAGGGTTTTCAATGATTAATTTTTTCCAAATTAGATTGCTAGGTTTTTCTTCTAAGGTGCCTCTGGGTAAGCTTGAATTTCAACTCTCCTACTTTTTGGTTAGCCGCCAAGTGTGTTAACCCAGCAACATCCTCTATCACATCAGGGTTTTTAGTGGCTTTGTTTACCATTGCACATTTAATGCCTAATATAGTGCTTATCATAGAAACTCAATACACATTTTTTAATGAATAAGAGAGTGTGAGAACGTGATCCCCATTATTTCTGCTACCATTGCTTTCTAAGGGTTTTTACCTTTAGATTTAGCATGATAAAATTTATTTCCTTTGTGGCAATATTTAATAGGAAATTAATCAAATTGCAGAGGAATTGCTTCACCCCTTCCAGGTTGTAAGAAGTATTGTGCTACATATTGGACCTACAGAAGACGGTTACTGGTCTCAGAGTTCGAAGTATCATTTGTTCTTTTTTTTTTTTCTCAAAAACCACATGCCCTCATTTTCTTCTTCTGAAGAGTGAATCAATGTATCATTGATTCATTTCCCCCCCTTAATTTTCTTCAATGTTTTGAAGTTCTTATCTTTTGAACAGTTTTCATTGAGATGTAGATAACATTAAAATTGTTAAAATGTCATTTTTGTCTTTAGAAGCCTATGATTCAAATTCCAGGTTATATAGAAAATTTAACGTAAAAGTGGACATTTAATATAGATGTTGCTTTTCTACTTGACCTCATGTAATGATGGAATATTAACATTTAATTGATATAGTTGATGAAATCAATGCCAATATTTGAATCTATGGAACCAGGGTGTTTGTAAAAAAATTTTTTCTTTAAATTCAGTTGCTTCGTCCTTTTAAAAATTTTAATTGCTCCCTCATTTGACTTCTAAAATTTTACTAAGTTTTAAAAGCTTTAAGTCAAATATTATTTTTAAAAATACAGGTGCTCACATAGGACACTAATGTCTTTAATATTATTGCCTGAAAGGTAAGGAAGTAATTTTGCATGAATTACCAAATGCAAATGGAGAAAATGATACATGGAGAAAATACTAGACGCTCAAGAGAAGGGCATTGAAGGGGCTCAAGTTCTTCATTCTTCTCTTAAGGACATACATATATAAAATATGACACACACACCCTCTACCAGTGCATTGGTACATTCTTGGGAGATGTAACCTGGCTACCTATAAGCTACTCAAGATGGGAGTAGAGAAACCAGAAGTCTTGAAGTCCGACTCTCCAAGGCCTGCGTATTCACACATTGCAGCCCACCGAGCCGATGCTCACAGTGAGCCCCGTAAGTGTGTAGTTCTCAAAGGAAACAGAGTAAGGAAGTTAAATTTCTCCCCATGTTTAATTTTAAGCAGACTTGAAATCACACCCATACAAAATATGTGTGTGCTGCTCATACACATGAGATTTCTTTTCCAAATGAAAAAAAAAATGGACTGAAAAATAAGTTCTAGAGAAAAACAATCTGAATGACCTTCATTTTTTTTCTGTTTCAAAGGCATTTATGGATCTTGGCTCATGTCAACCCTGGTGAATATGACCTGATTACAGGAATAGTCAATTTTTTACAAAAATGTTTTGGATCTTTCAAACTTGATATTGATAACTGAAACTGAACAGAGAGACATTAACATCTGGTTTTGATGAATGTGGTCTGCTTGCACTTTAAAGGGAAAAGCATTCAGGAAAAGACTGGCAATTCCTACTCAGAAAATCAAAGTCCAATACAGTTTTTCAATACCTGATCCTTGAATGTTCTAAGTGACCTTGGTGACTTTACTCCACCAGTTCCACATACTTTTTAGATTATAGAATTATGCGTCGTGTTAGCATGCATGTAAGTTTTTGTTCTAGCTTTGCTGCTGTTGTTGCATTTTTTTTATTTCTGTGCCATTTGTACCAAGGCGATGTTCTTGCTCACAGAAAAATCAGATACTTTTATTTTAAAAATGAGATGACTCAGTTCTCCAAGACAGATAGGCAGACACGTGCGCACACACACACACACACACACACACACACACAAAGACTTGCTACAGAAATCAAAGTGATTTCTACCATTTCACTTTTTGCTGGCAACAAGACATCAGACTCCTGAGAAACATGGAGAAGAATTTACCAGACTGCCAAACCTTTTTCTAGATTATAATTTTCTAAGAGCATCTTAAAGTCCATTAAGCCCAGGGGCTTGCAAGTTGCGGCTATCTCTTTGAATCAAGTCTGAAAAGGAATAAGTGACTGACCCTGGAAACACCTGAGTTGTAGAATTTCCATTAACTAACATAGTGGCCAGTCATTTTGGAAGTCATCTTCATTTCAGAGGGTTTGCATTGTGTTGGGTAGTCATCTAAATCCTTGATTACCTTCCCTTCCTCTGTGGTCTGTGCTTATTATCAACCCTCCAGGAGGAAAAAACAGTGAAAGCCGGTGTTTAATCTGATATGTATTATGTCTTCTGAAACAGTCTGGTAAGAGACTGTTTTGAGAAAGCAATTAAAGCCAGTGGCTAAAACGAGGCTTGGGGATTATCAATAGACATCATTTATCAGTGTTCCCTGCTTCACATCAAAAGAGGTAATCAGGAGAGTGTTTTCTGGTGCCTGTGTGTGTTGGCTATACTAAGGAAGTTGCTGTATTCAGGAGGAGGAAGAATGAAATCATTTGGAGACATGAATATCTGCTTTATGTTTAAGGTATTTATCTTTCTATTTCTTTCTTTTCTTTTTTCTTCTCCTAAAAGTTACAGGGTTTAGTTGAATGGGGCACAACATTATGGTTCTAATGTTGAGTGCCGTAATAAACTGACCTTTTCTCTTTATTTCCACTAATTGGCTTTTAAGATGCTTTTGATGTGGTTGAAAAGGTCAAAGATCAATGAGTGGCTTGTTAGTCTAAATCATTTATTTTATCAGAAAACACACACAGAGCCTATTGAAAAAATAGAATTTTGAAAGAAATACAAAGTCTATTTGCCTTTGGCAGGCTGTACAATTTTTCTTTGGTTCCACCAAGCACGGGATGGCCTAATTAGGGGATTATCAAGCAGACTAAAGAAATATAATGAAGTTCTGTGCGGCAGTAAATATTTGCAAAGCAAAATTTCAGAGGAAAATACATGACATATTTTACTGTTACTAATTTAAGAAATCCAAGGGATTTCTAAATAGTATAAAAGTGCCTGGAGAATCATGTATCCTATTGTTATGAGACAATTACTATGGGATACTTCAAAAATGAATCTTTTTTTTGCTAAGTGGAAAAAAGTGCATGGGATTGATGTAGCTGAACATTGAAATAGAAAATGGTATTTCAATTTTTTTCTTAAATGCTCATTCTAAATGATGATGGATTTGATCATCAGTATGCTCTGACTTCTTACCATTTCTTAATTTTTGTTGAAAAATAAAGACAGAACTTCTGTCATTAGCAAGAAGCTAATTGTATGTAAACAACTGATTATATTCCCTGACATGTGTGTCTGTTATGATAAAAGGGGAGAGCTCATTAGTATCTGCCCCACACAGCAGTTTGTGTTTAGTTTAAGAAATAATCATAAAGTTTCAGGGTAGTTAGTGTGAGACTAAGGATTGATTAAGAAAAAGTCGGGCCCTGAACCATGGCCTATGCCATTAACTCTAATGATCGTTTATCCAGAAGTAATGTTATAGACCAAACTAAAAGGCAGACTCGCTGCCATACGGTACCTTCTGACTCATAGCGACTCTACAGGACAGAGTAGAGCTGCCCGAGTGTGTCAGTCTTCAATGGAGGTGGACAGTTTGACCTTCTCCCGCAGAGCAGTTGGTTGCTGGTTTCAGACTGTTCCAGCCCAATGTGTAACCCCCACGTCCACCAGGACAGAGTTCTTTGATTCTGTTATAGCACACCCAGGCACTGGAGGGTATGTTTTATAGCAGGGGCTTCTGGAAGGGTTTCAATGAAGCAAGAGAACCTCACCTGCCAACATTGATTCGAATCCCCTGGGTCGCTGCATCGCAGCCCCTCCTCTGAGCAAGATCAGGCTATCGACACTTGTAGAGAATTTAAAAGTCTCAGAACACGGAAAGAAGTGTTCTGCGCTGCCCTGGAGAGTCACTTGAGTCCAAGGCCACTTGATGGCAGTGAGGTGTGTGTGTGTGTGTATGTGTGTCCCAAAATGGCAATAATTCAAGTAGGTAAAATGGAATGTCTTTCTCCACTCATCTAGCCCACATATTTTACTCACTCATTTATTCTCTTGCTCAATAAATAGTTTAATGTTGATAAGCACCTACTATATGACCAGGACTTCACTGGATGCTGGAGGAAAATGTTACTCTGAAGGTGTTTATAGACTAGCAGGGACTAGACAAGTAAATTGGCAATTTTTAAAAATGTAGAGTGTTAAGGGCTGCGATAGAGGGCTGATAAGGTGCATTAGCATCGAAGAAATTGGGAGGAATATGAGGCATTAGAGAGAATGTAAGAGCTTTGTTTACCAGGTGGCACCGTTTAGAGTTCTACCGCTAACCAAAAGGTTAGTTAGCTCCAGACATTCAGTGGGAGAAAGGTGTGGGCTATGTGCTTCCATAAAGACCTGTGGGGCAGTTCTCTGTCTATTGGGTCACTATGAACTACGGTCATTGAGTCAATGCTGACTCACGGTGACCCTCGGTGGGTTTCTGAGACTGGAACTGTTGATGGGAGCAGAAAGCCCAGTCTTTCTCTCGAGGAGCTGGTGGTTCTGGACTGCCCACTTGCAGATCTCAGCCCACCACGTAACCACTACGCTACCAGGACTCCTTTGGGGTCCCTGTGAGTCAGAATCAATTTGAATGCAATGGGTAATGAGATAATGAGAAGTCTGGAACTAAACTAATATAATCATTAAGAGTCAATCATGCTAACTTGGTTTGAGAGGAAGGTAAAGGATGATGGCTTAGGGGAAAAGTTACTCATTTTGTATGAGAGAGACAGAGAGAAAGGGGGTGGGGGTGGGAGTGAGAAGGGAAGGCCCACAGAGGCTAGAAAGGAATTATGCTAGCTTATGAGATTGTGATTGCCATCATGCTAACGGGGGGGAGGGGGGGCACCAAAACAATTAACAGCAATAATAATTTTAAAAATCCATGTCCCATATGTGTTAGAGGATAAATGTTCTCTATAGTTATTTCAAGGGGTGGTTTTTCAGAAGCAGAATCCCGACCATTCTTCCAAAGCATTTCTGGGTGGATTTGAAACACCAACTATTTCTATAGTAACCCAGGGGACTCTGAAGAAATCTGTTTTAATTCCACTCATTTGCTCTGTAGTGCGATGGACAAATTCTCATTCCAATGTCTTTTAATGCTTTCAGTACCTGTCTGCTTTAAGCAGATCTTGCCATTCGGTGGTAATTAAACTAAAATTTGGAGACAATCCCGTCCGGCCTCAGCATTCAGCAATGTATATATCTCAGCATTCCTCTGGCCTCTGGTCGGGAGACCATGCTTTTCTTAAGACTGACGTCAGGGTAGATAACCTTTTGCTTAATATGTGCAAGGCTCATTAATTTAGCACAAACTGTGGGCATTTTCTTTTCGTTTACAACCAGGAAGTCTAATTTAAGCTTAGCAGTTCATTAAGGCAATTCCTTTGTAACTGATTATCTGGGTTTCTCTTCTCACAGTTCAATTTGCCTATTATTTATTTCATGATTGTTTGCTTTAGGAGATAGTAAAAAAAGAAATTAGGAAAGTGAAAAGTGGACTAAAGTGTATATCATCTCAGTAGAATAGATGACATTTCCAGAGATCCAATGCTACTAAAGGATCCCTATTGTCACAGTGGGTTGTGTGTGTTCTATGGGCACATTGGGTTGTGTGTGTTCTGGGCTGTTAACCACAAGATCAAGTGATTAGACGAGATGTTCTGCTTCTGTAAAGGGTTGGTGTTTTTTCTTCTTCTTTAAACAAATGATTTTTTAAAATTGTGCATTAGGTGGGGGGCGGGGCAGGGTATATGTAAATTTACATTTCAAACCCACAATTCTGCAGTCAACAGCCCAAAACTCTGCATCAGCCCCCTTAGTGACCCACCGGAGTCCTACAAGGTGCCTAGCGCACCGTCATCAACTCAGTGAGGGTAGGGTTGTTGGCTTTTCTCTTTTCATTTTAGTTCCAGTCAGGCTTCCACGTTCAGGAAAATCGTCCCAGCTTCTACCAAGTACCAGCTGCCTCCTGGGGTTCTGCAAGTGGGAAGTGGGATGCTCTTAGATCCCTATTTCACTCATCCTGAAAATTCATACCAATGATCCAAACCAAATTCAAATCAATTGCCATCGAGCAAAGTTTCCTTCATAGGGACTCTGCAGAACAGATCTGAACTGCCCCCTGTGGATTTCTGAGGCCACACGTCTCTCACGTTTCTGCCATGGTGCCATAAGACTTCCTCCTGTCAACAGCAGCTTATTTCGATTCTGTCTTTTAGACTAGTTTATCAGTTAGATGTCAATATGCGTAGGTATAAATATATTGACATAGAATTCACATATTCTACAGTTAAATCTTTTTAATGGGTTAGAGTTGTGCGAGCATCACCACCATACATTTTAAAATATTTTCTTCTTTTGTGTACTCATTATTAACTCCTCATTGCCCCTCAACCTCTACTACTGTAACCCTAAGAAACTATTACTCCCACTACTGTCTCTCTAAATTAACCTATCCTGGGTTGTATATAAAGAAATACATAACAAAGGAAAACAAAAATCAACCGCAGAAACAAAACAAAACAGAAGCTCACTTGAAAAGATACCAGAAAATAGTAAAGACTAGAACACATTTAAAATGGGTCAAAATAGAGAGCAATTGATAAAGTGCTACATTTTAATCCAACTATATCTGCACTAGTCCACTGTCCAACACACTCTGTGTGACAGTAAGGCTAGTCAGTCCCCTGGTCAGTGGAGGGAGGAATTCACTGGAGGCTTCATCTAAGAAGGAACCCTGAAAATGCTCTTTGAGCTCTCACTGGCATCCATAGCCTTCTGCAAACTGGTTGTTCTGAGTTTAAGCTCTGATACCATTCGCTCCTCCGGTCATGACTTTTACTATTTACAATCCTTGGATCACACAAGATGGGGTGTTTCTTCTGGGTGAATTTATCTAATGCCTAACTTAGTCTCAAGACAAGCCTTTAAGACCCCGATGCCATTCTTTCTGCTAGCCAAACACCATCTGATTTCATTATCACTTTGCTACAGCACCCATATCTGCACGGATCTCTTCATAAAGGCTAGTATCAACTCTATCTTTTCTACATTTTCTTTAAGATTTTTTTTTTAATGGTCTGAGGAAGTTTTCATGGGACGATCTTAAATCAAAACCACAGGCCATGAAAGTATATTCTCCATGAGCTCTATTGTGTTTCTACAGCCACACATTATTAGTAATATTAGCAATGGGTGATTGATATCACTCTAAAAATACTTCTCTGTTTATCCAACTCTTTGCATGTATTACTTATGTGACCAGAAAATTAATTATATATTATTGCAGTTCTCTTCTTATTAATTTATTAGTAAGGGCAATTCTGCTTCCAAAAGCTATTCTGGATTTCTGTGATTCCCTTGATTACGCACTAATATAGAATGTATGTACTTGGTAGCATTTTTCTCTTTGAATAGGAGAATCTCTTCTCAAATGAAATTTGATGGTGGATTCATACAGTGACCAAAAGCAGAATCAGGCAGTTGTCGGGGGAATGCTTTCACTCCTGGCTCCGCTACTATAGCGCCGTTCCTGCGTCAGCAGCTCCCACAGCTTTCTAGAACATCATTAGAAAGCCCCAAACCTGGAAGAATTTATGAATTATTCCTTGACATTGTTACATGTAGAAACATTCATTGAAACCAAGTGACCTGAAGGGTCCTTACAATCTCACATTTTAAATATTTTCATTTTTAATTGCCTTTGTGGACCCCCCCCCCCCCCCGAACTCTAAGTCCCTGCCATCCTGTTGATTCCAACTCATAGTGACCCTATAGGGCAGGGTAGAACTGCCCCTGGCTTTCCGAGGTAGTAACTCTTTATGGGAGTAGAAAGTCTTCTCTTTCTCCCGCTATGATACCCTGCAAATCACTTAATAATACCAAACTTCTGCAGTCAAAAGCTTGGCAATAGAAGATAACACACTATGTACTACTGACTGAAGAGCCCCAGTGATGCTGTTGGGTAAGCAATGCACTGCTTGCTAACTGTAAGGTCGGTGGTTCAAAACCAGCCACAGTTCCCTGGGAGGAAGATGCCACTATGATCTGCTCAGAAACATTTACCTCTGTAGCCATAGAATTGGCTTTATAGCACTGATTTTGTATGCGTTGGAAGAATGTCTTGCTAAGTAAAGCTAGAGTCGTCCATGTGTCCCCAGGGCTGGTGCACACACCTGAGAGCGTTCTTAAAATGCGTGAACTCCAACGAGAAAGATTTACTTCCTTTAGGTTCCCCTAGTTGGCATTTGTTCTGGCATCAAAATCAGGTGAGAAATGGTAATCGTCATTTCTGGAGAGGTAGGGAACCCCATACGTTGTAGAATATCTTGTGGTCTTACTTTATACTGTCCGACAGAGGAGAATTTGACTTAAGCTGATTTTACACTCACACCCAGAGAAGGCAGAATCTCAAGAATCTGAATCATGACTGCAAGATAGGTAGCCTCATGGTGTAGTGAAACCACCAGCTACTTCTCAGGAGAAAGATGAGACTTTCTACTTCTGTAAAGAGTGGCAGTCTCGGATACCCGTGGGGACAGTTCTACTCTGTCCTATAGAGTCAGGAGAAGTCAGAATTGACAAGAGGGCAATAAGTATTTTTTGAGAATTTTGCCGTAAGATGCCTATCTGAGCCCCAGAGCTCCTTGGGGGCATTAAGTGTTTCCCATCAACCTCTACTATTCTAGCCCAGGGAATCAGGAAAGTAGTCCTCAAATAAATGAATATATTAGTTCAAAGTAAAGCGTAGCATTTCTTGTTTGTGTAGTTCGTTTTCTGGCCCAAACCCAGACAATGTTGAACTCCTGGCTTTGAAGTACCAAGTCATCTTTGTCTATCTATCCTTAAGGTAAATACTTAGGTATTATAAATTACCACCATATCCAAGATTCCCTAGGACTGCTAAAAGAACATAGACTTACAAACTACCATGGTTACAAAGCTTAAATCATGAGAACTTTTTATGCAAAGTCATGTTTTCTAGAATAGTAATGTTAGATGATAGATCTATATTCCAGTCTGCAGAAATCCAGGAAGGATCAATATCAATGGATAAAATAAAAGCCTTCCATGCGTTTAAAAGCAAATTGAATTGCTATTGTAAAATAGAATGCTTATAAACCTGGACCCTAGTAGGATCCGTGCTGGTTCAGCGATTTAAGCATGGGCCTGCTAACCTAAAGGCAGGTGGTTCGAATGCACCAGCTGCTCCTCAGGAGAAAGGTGAGACTGCTGCTTCCAGAGATTTGCAGCCTGGGGAGCCTCAGGGATTCCTGGAAAGTTGCTGTGGCCACGTGACTGCAGTGACCTTGGCACCGTCATTGTCACTTGTAGGTATGCTGTCCGGTGTTCTAGTGCAATTTCCCAGGCGCTGGAGAACAAAGTTACAAAACTTGTCTGGTGTCTTTTGTTCTAAACAGTTGCTTAATAGGGAAATAAGGAATTGCCGTGTTAAGAAGATTTTATTAAAGAACATGCTTAGCATTTCATAAAGAGTTAACGGAATAACGGAACAAGCAGGAAATTCACGGGAGTGGTGGGAGCTCCTTCGTACAACATGATATCATTTGTTTCTTTGAGGGCTGCATCCTGCTACAGCAAGTCGAACCAGGAAAGAGTTAATGTTGGTCCCAAACTGCCTTGATTCCCATAAAGGAAGTAACCAATGGAGGGAAAATCTAGCTGCCTGTGTAATAGGAAAAATGCACGGGGGCCACGAATCCTTAAAATCAGACATTGTAGCATCTGTTAACTAATGTAGAATGACAAGGGACTTCTGTGAAAGTATATGTTGAGAATATAAATAGTGGGATACCATAATGCATTACAACTACACTGTGTAGGATAAAAACGAAAGGAATTCTTCAAGGCTGAAAGCTTGAAACGTTGCTCTATCAATTTTAATAAGGAGAAAATCTGACTGTTTCAAGACGTACCCATAAATCAGCAAAGGGGACTCACACCACCAGCCTGTCAGTGCACAGGCTAAAATCGAATACACAGACCTCCTTTTCTGGGGCAGCCCAGTTGCACAGAGCAGGCCAGCCACACTCAAATACCAAAGCAGCCCCTTTGCTGGAGTAGGAATGCTAAAAACAAAAACTGCTTCCCACTGAATCATACCTCCCACCCACCCAGCGGTGCCACCACCGCTCCAAAACAATACACGCATCCTTACAAACCCTCCTGTAGGAAACTAGACTGTGGAGAAGCTTGGGCGTTTGAATGTAGTTGTGAACCAGATCTGATCAGAAGTTAATCATTCTTACAAATGAAAGAAGACGTTTCAGTAGGTTGTAATGGCTTTGTGCTCCCATTCTGCAGGCACTGGGAGGTCAAAGGCATACCTTCCCTAACAGCCATATATGGCCCGAAGGCCAATGGGCTTTTCTTTTCTTTCTTTTTCTTCTTCTTCTTCTTCTTTTTTTTTTTTTAAGATGAATGTTCTGGTATGAGCATGCTCCTAGAATCCAGTGACGTTCTCACTCAGGGTGGTCTATAAATATTCTAAATCTTTGCTTACGATATAAAATTACAAGAAAGTGTTATCTTGCATCGCTCGAAAGAACTAGCTCTCCGAAGCTATGCAAGCTATTAAACAAATAATTCTCTTTAAAAAATAAGATGGCTTAATTCCTCGGCAGCCCCCACACTGCCTTTAGCTGGGGACTGTCTTTGGATTCCCGGCTCTGGTTTCTGTAAAAGGTGTAAAATGTTACGCTTGTAAGTCGAGTATTTCACAGGACTTTTGCTTTAAAATACACGGAGAGATCAGTTTTCTCCATGTGGTTTTGTCTGTCTCTCTCTCTCTGTCTGTTTCTCTGACTTTCACTCAGGCTTCATGCTGTTTTTTTGCCTTGCTCTGAAAAGAAAATGTTTCTCACTTTACCTTACTTTCTGATCTCTCATCTGAGCCACCCTGAGTGTGGGAGCAGAATCCCAGATGAAGATGGAAAAGATGAAAAGGCGATTCAAACATTCCCCACGTTCATATGAAAAACAGGAGAGTACAGCTGGGGAAGAAGAGGCTCATTTTAAAGTTAATGTATGTATCAGCGAGCACAGGAGTTTTGTCAGAGCTATGCCATGCCTCTCTCTCTCTCTCTCTCTCTCTCTCTCTCTCTCTCTCTCTCTCTCTCTCCTTAGAGCTTGTGGTCTAATTAATTTTATTTCTTTAAACTTCATGATGAGACACCAACTATGAAGTTGAATTCACACTGGCCCATGTCCTAGCTGGCTCATCCTATTAACATCATGTGGCCCTCTATGAAGATTCCTGATGAAATTAATATTTTCTGGGGACAAACTGTAAAGGTTTGGACCCAGAGTCATCTGCTCCTTCGACACGCCTGTTTGTAGCCCTTGTTTTAGGAAGGTAAGGTTGTGCTATTTGCATGAACGCATGTAATAAGCCTTGGTGGTGCACTGGCTAAAGTGCTTAGCTTCTAACCACAAAAGCTCGGTGGTTCCCACCTACCAGTCATACCCTGGGTGGGAAAGGTGCCACTCTTGGATTTAAGGTCTTGGGGACCCGAAGGAACAGTTCTACTCAGTCCTGTAGGGTCACTCTGAGTCAGAGTTGACTCCGTGGCAACAGGTCTGAATGTTTTGTCAACCCCCGGGCGGGCTGCCTCCTGAAGGGATAAGATTATGGTTGCATTATAAAGACACTTAAAAGACAGTTTTCTTGAAATCATCCTAAAAGAGATTATGTTCTTAAAAACCTTGATTCTTGACTTTGCATGTTTTAGCACCACATTCCATCAAATGTGTGTTTGAAGTTGCTAGAATTTGCTAAAATATTTGATAATGCCTAAGCAGATAAGAGATTATATGCTTTATGTATAGAGTGGAGGGATTTGTTCCAGCTTGGATACAGGGTATTAATTGGCCACCTACAGTGAGCAGTGTTTAATATTTTACACACACCCCCACCCCACCCTTTGGCCCCACTCCTTTTTCCCTGCTTTTCAGGCAGAAGAGTCCATAAGTATTCTCAGAACTGAATTTGCTAACTTTCTGGAACACATTTAAACAGCGCGTGCTACTTGTGTCATATTACATTAACTTCACTTCTAATGACAAGTTGTATATATCTGTAATAAATAGCCCCTCAGCGATCAGATCAAGAGTAACGGAGGGAAAGTGCACCGCTGTAGTTAAGTAATTTACAATATCTCAGCAAAGGCTTGCAAACAAATGTTTGCTTCAGTCGAGCTGGTTCGCCAGTGCCTGCTTACAGGTACTGATGACGGTAGGACGTCAACCTCGCCAGCGGAAAGTTATCATCAGTGAGACGCAATTGGAAGAAATCACCTTCCAACCTCGCAGGATTGGGTGCTATGCCGTCCATGACAACATGGGGTGCCTTTGACAGAGACCCACCGGTTTTAAAGTGGGCAATGGAGGCACAGAGCAAGGGTGACAGTGATGGTGGGAAGGGTGATGTGTGTGTGTGTGTGTGTGTGTGTGTGTGTGTGTGTGTTGAGGAAGGCTCTTACAGAGGAAAAAGAATCTCAGCAGTGGTATGAAGTTAAGAAGAAACCCTTATTTCAATTAAAAGTTTAATTATTTTTAATTAATCAATAACATGCAGAAGAAAACACACACACACCACGATTTGGGGACTGAACAAAGTTAAGCTAAGTAATTAGGCCTGACGAACTAGGTCATGTACGGAGTGATAGTAGCAGACCATGCAGAGAAGCCTGGAGGACGGGTGTCTTCTTAAATAGACCACAGTGAGCTGGACAAGCCAGAAGCACAAAGCGCCTGCCCCGAGTCACCTGCGCCCAGAGAAGCCTAGTAGTGCAGGCCTTTTACATTTGGTCCTTTCCCCCTTCAAATGTGCTCACTCCTGCTCCAGGTTTGAATTTAAACATGGAGCCCCCTCTGGATTAGTAGTAATTGAGTTAGATTCAGCGACTCTTGCTCTCAGCTTGGACCACTTCCGTCCACATGTACGGCAAGTGGCTGGCAGCCACGACCTGTGAAACCAAAAGGCTTAACTACGTCTTCTCTTTTGGGAAAGTTGTGAGAGAGATGCTTTTTCATCCGTCTGCTTTGAATGCAGGCAATTTTGGGAAGGCATTGAACAGAGGAAGCAAATGAAGATCTAAGAAGCTTCCTGCCTTTGCTGAATTTTGTCTTCATTGTGACTTCAAGCCTGCTCTTGAGTTTGAAGTGAGGTGAACATCAAATGCCTTCCTACACAAAAACTTAAAGCTCAAATTAAATGCCTTCAAACTCTTAAAAAAAAAAAAAAAGATTATGGTCGGGATGTGTTTAACCGCTGCCTCAGCCAGGGATGAGAGGTAACTCAATCTTTTGAGCCCATTGTATAAGCAGAGACAGGACGTTCCTAATTCACTGCAACACCACTCAATGCCCAGGGATTGCTGGGTCACTGTGGGTGCTTTGTGGGTGTCTTTAAGGTGTTCACCAGGGAAAGTTAAGTGTTTCCAGAAAGCTCTCACCTAATGCTGAACAGGGGATAGACAGTTCCTGCTTCACTAAAAGGCCCCTCATTCCTAACCCGAGAGATCTGTCATTCTTCCTCATTGTGCCTGTTGATAAGATGCCAGAAAAAGTGCTGTTGGTTCTTTGGGGGTTTTTTGTTTTGTTTTCTTTGGCATTTTCCTGGTACTCTCTTCTCTACCTTTCTCTCTGGGGCTCACAATAAAAATCCTCCACTTTTGGAGACTGCCCCACCATTCTGATGATCCCGCTTGCTATTACAGTCCTTGTAACAAATCAAACCTTTGAGAAATCAGAGCCAGGCAAACCAACAGTGTTCTCTCTATTTCACCTTCGTAGCCACCTCTGACACAATAAACCCTGAACCGCCATCTGCTAGAGGAGCTGAGGGGAAGGGTGGGGAGGATGCTGGGACACAGAAAAGAAGAGTTATTGCTTTTGAAAAGGTTGTCTCCTCACATTCTTCTTTTGTTCGCCTCCCACGACTGGATTGACAGCTCTTTGACAAATGACAACTTCCCTTCCTTTCTGAAGTCTGCTTTAAAAGTCTGAGATTGTCGTGGGCTCACAGATTGGGAAATTTCTTGTGCTACTCCCAGGAAATATCTTGCATAGATAGCACTGCACTTGTGGCTTCTATCCGGTATCCCACCGCTCGACTTCTTAAAGGAAGTCGAATTCGATTGGCCTATTTCCAGTCTATATGTTTTAAATATGTAAATCACATGGGAGCATTTTTCCAGTTTCCACAAACTGTGATTATTAGGCTACAAAATAAAATGTAGGAAGAAAAGTAAGGACCAGATGACTTTTTTATATATATAAATCATTTTATTGGGAGCTCCTACAACTCTTATCACAATCCATACATGCATCAATTGAGTAAAGCACCCTTATACATTCGTTGCCCTCGTCATTCTCAAAATTTGCTTTCTACTTGGTTTCCTGGAATCAGGTCATTATCCTTTTTTCCCTCCCCCTCCCTCCCCATTCCCCCTCCCTCATGAACCCTTAATAATTTATAAATTATTATTTTATCTTACACTGCCCGGCATCTCCATTCACTCACTTTCCTGTTGCCCATCCCCCAGAGAGGAGGTTATATGTAGATCCCCAGGATCAGTTCCCCCTTTCTATATCCCTTTCCCTCTCGGTGTTGCCACTCTCACCGTTGGTCCTGAGGGGTTCATCTGTCCTAGATTCCCTGTGTTTCCAGATCACAAATGTACCGCTGTGCATCCTCTGGTCTAACCAGGTTTGATAATTGGCGGAGGGCGGGGGGAGGGGGGGAAGAGGAAGCGTTTAAGAACTAGAGGAAGGTTGTGAGTTTCATTGTTGCTACACTGAACCCTGAGTGACTCATCTCCTCCCCACTACCCCTCTGTAAGGGATGTCCAGCTGCCTACAGATGGGCATTGGGTCCCCATCACACACTCCCCTCATTCATGATGATATGATATTTTCCCCCCACTTTTGTTGCTTGAAACCTGGTCCCCTCGGCCCTTCGTGATCACACATGTTGGTGTGCTGCTTCTATGTGGGCTCTGTTGCTTCTGGGCCAGATGACCGCTTGTCTACTTTCAAGCCTTTAAGTCCCCAGATGCTATAGCTCTCAATAGCCGGGCACTATCAGCCTTCTTCACCATACTTACTTATGCACACATTCGTCTTAAGTGTTTATGTGGGGAAGGTGATCACACAATGATGGTTTTTGTTCTTTGGTGTCTGCTACCTGATCCCTTCAACACCTTGTGTTCACTTAGGCTTGTTTGCTTCTTCTCTGTGGGCTTTGTTGCTTCCGAGCTAGATGGCTGCTTGTTTGCCTTCAAGCCTTTAAGACCCCAGCCGCTATATCTTTTGATAGCCGGGCACCATCAGCTTTCTTCACCACATTTGCTTATGCACACGTTTGTCTTCAGCGATCATGTTGGGAAGGTATCACGGAATGACCGTTTTGCTGAGCAAGGTGCTATTATATTGAGGGAGTGCACGCGAGATGGCCCAATGTCCACCTGCTACCCTACTACTGAACCTATAAATATAAGCACATAAGTTTATTTCCCCCATAATCATAAATGTATTTGCATATGTACATGTCTGTATTTAGGCTTCTCTGTATGCCCTTTGCCTCCTACTCCTTTCCTCTATTTCCTTTCGCTTTCCTCCCGACCCATTACCATGTTCAGCCTTCATTCTGGTTTCAGTAATTCCTCTCAGTTACCTTGCTCTTGGTCACTCCCTACCAGTCCTCCCATCCCCTCCCTCCTCTGGTTTTGAACCACTCATTGTTCCCTTGTCCCTGGGTTGGCCAACACCTCCTCCCTTCCCCTACCTCCCACACGCTCATGTCCCTCTGGGACCGTTGGTCCCGTTGTTTTCTTCTCACATAGTTTGTCCAGCCTATCCTATCTAAGTGGACCTGCAGATATAGTGATATGTGCATAAAAATGCAGATGGCTTTGACAGCACCAAAGTGGCACATAAGAACATGGCATTGACAGCAGCAACACCAACACGCTGACAAACAAAATATCCACAAACATACAAAATTTAAAAGAAGAGGAAAAAAAGAAAAACAAAACAAAAAGACAGCAAAAAAGAAAATCTGTTCGTAGTTCGAGGTCTGTTTGTTGGCCTTTAGGAGTATTTTCCAGATGAGTCTGATGGGGTGCAATGTCCTGACCCCAGAGTCCATCCTTTATACTCCCTTGGGACCTCCTTGCTCTGTTTCCCCCGCCGCTCCATTGCACGCCCCCAGTGTTTTGCCTCAGTTTGGTGGGGTCAGCTCAGTCACACATCCCCCACTGTGCCTCGGTGCTGTCCTGTGTAGGGCCGTGGGTCAGTGCACGATGTTGCATCTCGCCTTGGGGCCGGCTGTATGATCCTCTCTTGAAGGGATGGGCCCTTCAAGCCGGCTATTGTCCTCTGAGCTTGGTGGTCCCAGGTGTGCTCCGCTCTGTTCTCCCTCCTTCCTTTGCTTCAGCTTCCTTCTGGGTGTGGTGTGGTAGGTCAATTCCTTGCCCACACCAGACGATCTATTTTCATTTTCTGTGGTACTCCCTTCGATGGTGGGGGTCGGGCTAATTCTGGTTGGGGCCAGCATATGGTTCAGTCTCTTTGTGTATTCCTCTGTACTTTACGTTGCCCTGCTGGTTTGGCGTGTCATGGTGGAGTCCGTATACATGTTCCAGTTCTGTGGGGACACAACTAATACTCTCCCCCGGGTGGGTTAGTGCCCTGTTCCCCCCATGCCATCCACTCGGTTTCTCCCCACCCTGCTTCTCCCTCCACCTGCCCCAGTTCCCCTTCTTTTTGCTGGGCTCTCATGTACCTCCCTAGGTGTGGCCTGCCCTCCCTCCAACTATCTATGCTTCCCTCCCCCCCATTTATTGCGAGATAGATGTTTATTCTTCTGTTCCTGGCGTGCTGATTGTACTTACCTCAGGGGACTCATGTTATACCGGTCCTTTTGAGTCTGGCTTACCTCGCTTAACATGATTCCGTCCAGCTTTTCCCATGAAACGACGTGTTTCATGTGAGCATCCGTGCTTTTCAGTGCTGCAGAGTACTCCATTGTGTGTATGTGCCAGAGTTTACTAATCCACTCGTCTATCGATGGAAACTTAGGCTGTTTCCAAGTCTTTGCTATTGTGAATTGTGCTGCTATAAACATTGGAGCGCATATGACTGGCCGTGTTTCATTTGCTGCTTCCACTGGGTATATGCCCAGTAGAGTGATGGCTGGGTCATAAGGTAGATCAATTTCCATTTTCTTTAGGTATCGCCAGATTGCTTTCCACAGTGGCTGTACAAATCCACATGACCACCAGCAGTGGAGGAGGGTTCCTACTTCACCACAGCCCCTCCAACACTTGTTGCTCTCTGATTTGCTGATCTGGGCTAGCCTCAGGGGTGTTAGGTGGTATCTCATGGTTGTTTTGATTTGCATTTCCCTATGGCTAATGACCTGGAACACTTCCTCATATGCTTATTGGCCATATGGGTCTCCTCCCTAGTGAAAGTTATTTTCAGTTATTTTGCCCACTTCCTTAGGGGGTTAACCGTTTTCCTCATTTTGCAGGTCATGATGGTGTTGTCGATTTTAGAAAAGGGCCCTTTGTCTGATGTGTCATTACTAAAAATCCTCTCCCAGTCTGTGGGTTGTCTTGTCAACCTCTTGGCGAAGTCTTTCGAGGTGCACAGGTGCTTTATTCTTATTAAATCCCATTTGTCGATTTCCAGATCATCTGTGTGTGTCCCCTTCCCTGTTGCAGTGAGCCTATGTGCTCCCTGGGCCAGTGCTCTGAGATTAGTCCCGATTCCCTCCTTGATGGACCAGATGACTTTTAAAAATATCATCTTATTCATTAATCGTTTAAATCATTTCATTTTCAGCTCTCACAACATCAAGTGCATCGAGCATATTTGTGCATATGTCATCATCATTTCTTAAATAGTTTCTATTTGAGTTCTTGGTGTCAGCTCCTCTTTTTTTTCCCTCCAACCCTTGTGACCCCTTGATAAATGATAAATTATTAAATTACTATTGTTTTCATATCTTACACCAACTGCCACTGTCTCCCTTCATCCACACTTCTGCTGTTCATCCCAGTGGGGTTGGGAATGATTCATCAATCATTACAATCAGTTTCTCCCACCCCCACCTCTCTCTATCTTCCCCTTCCCCTCCTGGTATCACCACTCCCATTTCTGTTCCTGAGGGGTTTATCTGACCTGGATTCCATGTGTCACGAGCTCTTATCTGTACCAGTGTACATGTTCCAGTCTATCCAGAACTGAAAGGGAGAATGGGGCTCCTGATAGCAGGGGGTGAGGAAGCCTCTAGGAGTCAGATGAATAAATATTGTGTGTTTCATTGTTGTTATCCTGGTTGACCCATCCCATCCTTGTGACCCTTCTGTGAGGGGATGTCCTATTGTCCACAGATGAGTTTTGGGTCTGTGCTCCGACCCTCCTCATTCTCAACAATATGTTTTGTTTTGTTTTTAGGGGGGGGGGGGGTCTTCTGGTGCCTGTTACCTGATTCCATCAACACCTTATGATTGCACAGGCTAGTGTGCTTCTTCCATATGGACTTTGTTGTTTCTCTGCTAGATGGCCACTTGTTTAACTGCAAGCCTTTAAGACCCCAGATGCTATATCTTTGGACAGATAGGCACCATCAGCTTTCTTCACCACATTTGCTTTTGCAGCAATTTTGTTTTCAGTGATCATGTCGGGAGGGTGAGCAGCCTGGAACTCCAGATTGTTAGAACAGAGTGTTCTTGTGTTGAGGAGGGCATTGAGCAGAGGACCAAAGCTGAGTGACTTTCTTTAAAAATTTAATAAAAAAACAACAAAACAACCCCATCACATTATGGTAGTAAAATATCTCTGACACAAAATTTATAATTTTAACCACTGTTAAGTGTACAATTCAGAGACCCAATATGGGGTAATTTCAGTCATTTCAATAATACCATAAAAATATCATCTACTTTTAAAAGACTATGAGGTATATTTACCTTTAGATATCACTCTAATATTCAGGTTAGATTTTTGTCATGTGATGTTAGGTGAGGTGATAGAAATTCAACTACAAAATCGGAAAATGTGTGACGCTTTCAAAGATGCTGAACACAGATGATCTAAAAAATATAAACATTTTATTTTTTTGCTTTTTATTGCTATTTTATTGCTTTTTCCAGTTTCTCCATTTAAGTTCCAACTATCAGTGTTCTCATTAGATATTTCTTTTCAAAAGGCGACCACCGGCCTGTGATGCAAATTTCATATCGCACCCAAAGACTGCACACGGATACAGGGAACTGAAAACTCCAGACGTCTTCATCTCCCAACTGGGATTTTCCCCCAACGGTTTAATGTCGCAACAGTTTACATATATAAATGCCTATGTTCACTAATCTCTGGTTTGGGCTTTGGTTTCTTATCAAATGGCATTTTCCCAGGAGAAGTGGGTCTTTTCTGCAGAGAGAAACTTTTTAACTATATCAATTTTAAAAAGTAAATCAACTTCTGTGATTCTCCACACCCCTAACACGAGGTTTTCAACATTCATTCATCCATCAATCCATTTACTTATTATGTATTTCAACCATGCCAGAGAGGAGTATTGACAACATTTAATTTTCTAAAGATGCTCTTCTGTTGTAGGTGACGTCTTCAGCCTGATACCATTGTCGTTACACACCCTCACACTGGCTCGGACTCACACCGACTCGGAGCACACCAGAACGAAACCCTCTCTGGACCTGCCCTGTTTTCACAATCATTATGATGTGGGAGCCCATTACTGTAGCCTCCGTGCCAACTCCTGCTCTCTCTATCTTCCTCTTT